>NC_063372.1:4371130-4415934 GCF_021869965.1 Rhincodon typus
GGTCTGAAGAAGGGTCTAGGCCCAAAACGTCAGCCTTCCTGCTCCTCTGATGCTGCTTGGCCTGCTGTGTTCATCCAGCTCTACACCTTGTTATTTCTTGTTGAACTGTGTAAGGTGGATATAATAAGCATGACCAAGCACCACTCAGTTGCTGTCGTGATTTGGGAAATGATGCCTACTTCTGATCATTGCTTCTCTAAGGGATGTGGAGTCTTCCTGGGTATATAGAGACATATTTTTACATCTTTCTTAAGTGTAATGATTTAGTCAGCATTCAGCTTCTCTAATCAGCCAGAGAGTGGTGAATCTATGGAATTCACTGCCACAGAAGGCTGTGGAGGCCGGGTCATTGAGTACATTTAAGACTGAGGTTGATAAGTTCTTGATTATCAAGGGGATCAAGGGTTATGGGGAGAAAGCGGGAGAATGGGGTTGAGGAACTTATCAGCCATGATCAAAGTGCGGAGAAGACTTGATGGGCCGAATGGCCTAAATTCTGCTCCTATGTCTTATGGTCTAATGGTCTAATCCTTTAAAAGCCCACTCTGTGAGGCTTTAACAAACAATTCCCATTTTACTTACAATTTTAATGAGCAATTCCTGCTCTTTGCAGTTTAAGTAAACAATTTCAGCCTTTCTCATGGTTCTTGTTGAAGGATCTTCCACCATTTCCACTCCTGAAATAAACTTCCTCAAACTTTATTTCTGTTAGAGATCAGGTCTGCTTAGGCTTTTAATCTGTCCAACATTAATTCTTTAATTACTGGCTTTGTGATGTCACCAGGTCTGCATCCTCGGACTTGTATTTCTTTTATGGCCCTCTACTTCCATTTATGTAGCTATTATGATTGCCACTCACTTTGGTAATGATCTGAGCTGTAACTAATTTTTTAACTTCTTGCTTTTTCAGCCTAGATTACCATGCAATTTGTTTCCTCTGGCCCACTGGGATTTTAAACTTTACTTGCCGAGCCTCTGATGTCTGTTCACTTGCTGCTGAACTCTGGATTGGGACTGCTCCCATAGACCACTGCCTTGCGAAGCAGCCTATATCTGTTTGGGAGTCACTAATTCTTCTCCAAGGAGTTGCTAACTCTTCTGTTGCAATGTATCTCTTAACAGGTCTGAAATGCTTTTTGCATTCACTCAAATATTTTTCTTTGGGGATTGCCTCAAGAATTTCTTTCCAGGGATTCTTAAACTTTCAGCTTTTCCCTGCTGCTGGCTGTGCTGAATGAGCATGTGACTTTAAGCTGAATTTGAATATCTCACACCACTGCTCACCACGTGTTGTACAAGCAGTCAACTCAAATCTGGACTGCTGCCTGCCATATTGTACAACCAAACCACTCTTTAGGGCCCTGGGTAGTGCTGTAGAATAGACCGACCCAGGCGTTCAGATATATAATTTTTTGAAATTTTGCATCAAAGGTAGACAGGGGGGTTAAAAAGGTGTTCAGTACGTGTGCCTTTATTGCTCAGACCTTTAAGTACATGAATTGGGACATCATGTTGAAGTTGTATAGGATATTGGTGAGGCCTCTTCTGAAATACTGTCCAGTTCTGGTCACCCTGTTATAGGAAGGATATTACTAAACTGAAGAGGGTTCACAAAAGATTTACCAGGATGTTACCATGAATAGAGGGTCTGAGTTGTAAGGAGAGGCTAGATAGGCTGGGACTTCTTTCACTGGAGCATAGGAGGTTGAGGGGTATCCTTTATAGAGGTTTATAAAATCATGAGGAGCATGGTTAGGGTGAATAGCAAGGGTCTTTTCCCTAGGGTGGGAGAGTTCAAAACTAGGGGGCATGATTTTAAGGTGAGAGGAGAAAGATTTAAAAGACATTAGGGGCAACTTTTTTTTACAGTGGTTTGTGTGTGGAATGAACTTCCAGAGGAAGTCATGGATGCAAGTACAGTTACAACATTTAAATAAGTACATGAATAGGACTGGTTTGGAGGGAAAGTGGCCAAATGTAGGCACATGGGACTAGTTTATTTTGGGAACATGGACTAGTTGGACCAAATGGTCTGTTTCCATGCCGTATCTTATTTAGTTTTCCCTATAGCAAGCCATGCCATTTCCTATAACTATTTACTGGTCTAACCAGCAGAGTCTCTTGTAATTTTTTAAAAATTCATTAACGCAATGAGGGCATCACTGACCAGGCAGCATTTATTGCCCATTCCTAATTGCCCAGAGGGCAGTTGCGAGTCAACCACATAGCTGTGGGTCTGGAGTCACATGTAGGCCAGACCAGGTAAGGATGGCAGTTTCCTTCCCTCAAGGACACTAGTGAAACAGATGGGTTTTTTTTTTCCTGACAATCAGCAATGTCTTCATGGTCATCATTAGACTCTTAATTCCAGATATTTTTATTGAATTCAAATTCCACCATCTGTTGTGGCAGGATTTGAATCCTGGTCCCCAGAACATTACCTGGGTCTCTGGATTAACAGTCCAGCGATAATACCACTAGGCCACTTCATTGTGTTAGCAACTCATTGTTTTCATTGGCATGAAGAATATTGTGAGGGAGACTTTGAGGAGGACCAGATACTAGGTGTTATGCTTTTGAGATCCTAAGCTATTTTTGCCACAGATCCATCTTGCATCAGTGAGTGGTCATCCTGAGGGCATTCTTGTCCAGTTAAAATTGGCACCATTGTATTTGAAGACAATTTCAGGCTTTTTGTTTTGTGATTCAGCTTGTTCATTTGTGGAAGCTCTTCTGCTAGAATGTGTCTCCTGTTTGTTGATGTCTTGATTCTTTAATACAGTCAGGTACATATGGATAACGATCAGCCACTTTGTATGTGTAGGTCTGATGCTCCCTTTCTGCTGTAAACAAGATGGTTCAATTCTGCTCCCCTTGCTATAGGAAAGATGTTGCTAAACTTGAAAGGGTTCCGAAAAGATTTGTAAGGATATTGCTAGGGTTGGAGGGTTTGAGTTATAGGCAGAGGCTGAATATGCTGGGGCTGAGGGGTGACCTTAGAGGTTTATAAAATAGAGGGGCAGGGACAGGTACAGGCTGAATTGCCAAGATCTTTTCCCCACTGTGGGGGAGTCTGAAACTAAAGGGCATAGGTTTAAGGTGAGAGGGGAAAGATTTAAAAGGGACCTAAGGGGCAACTTTTTCACATAGAGCATACTGTGTATAGGGAATGAGCTGTCAGAGGAAGTGATCAAGGTAGCTACACTTACACCTATCAGATGCCTTTTAAAATGCTGTATGAACAGGAAGGGACTAGATTAATTTAGGATTTCTGGTCAGCATGGATGAGTTGGACCAAAGGGTGTGTTTCAATGCTGTATAACTCTAGGGCATGCATCAACCACTTTTAGAACAAGATGCAATAGTTTAGGATTGCAGTACTTTACTTGCATATGTCTTCTTATTGACAAATGGCTTGTGCCATTGTAACTAGAAGAAAACGGAACAAAAAAAGACTCAAAGCATATAAAATTAAATTCTAGCTGCTTAATAAACTTAAAATCTGCACGATCAATTAACTCAGCTACTCTTCCCCCACTTTCACCTGGGACACTACTACTATCATAGGACAAGCCAAACAGAGGCCAGCTCAGGACTTCTTGGAAGCTTGGATTTCATTCATGGACTTCATCAACGAACACACTGAATTAGACCCGATATACCAACTATTACAACACACAGCCGAAACTGGCACCTACTGGAAGCAGCAAAAACCAGACCATATAAATTTGAACCGGCACAAGACAACAGCACTTCACAGGGGCCTCTACAGCACTGAGGCTGTCACCTAGTAAGGGGATGAAACGTGTGCTATCAAACCTCCCAGCTTGGCAAACACGCCACTATCTACACCCACCTGAACTGCTTTCAGGAATTATTTTAATAGAAAATGCTAACTGAGATTATTCTAGAAGCACAGTTCAATTCGGGTACCTAAACATACAGCATAGGCAAGTTATCAGAGAAAATTTGATACCAAGCCACATAAGGATACATTAGAACAGATGACCAAAAATCTTTATTAAAGAGATAGATTTGAAGGAGCAGCTTAACTGAAAAAACTTGAATTTTTTGAGGGAGTGGAAATCCATATCAGACTCAACACAATGTGGGTAAAATCCCTAAAAAGGGCTTTTATCACAAAACTATGAAATGAGTGGGCAAGGGAAAAGTCTTATTCTTTTTCTTTTCTCCCCTTCCTCTTCTCCATGCTCCCCTGATATCAATCCCCTGTGCTGCCCTCTCTTTCTGCCATTACTGATGAGGCTTGCCTTTTACCAGGAAGGGCCTAAATCTGGACTTGCATACAAATTAGCAGAAATAAGCCATTTGGTTCTTCAAGCCTGTTCCCCCATTCAACGAGGTCATGACTGGTCTGTATGTGTTCTGAATTCCCCATTCCCATCTATCCCTGATAACCTTTGACTCCCTTGCTTAGCAAGAATCTTTCTCCACTGGGACTAGGACAACACATCCATAATAGCATGAGCCAAACAGAGACACGCCAGGGAATTCCTGGGGCCTGGCATCCCAACTGGAACTCCATCAACAAACACACTGAACTTGACCCGATATACAAACCACTGAAAAACAGAACCGGAAGTAATATCAACCACCCCAGCAAACCGAGGCAGATAAATAACAAGCGGGCCAGAACACCAACGCTTCACCGGAGGCGCACTGATGATGTTACCGAGTAGGGTGACGAAACATCTGTAACCAAACACACCGGCTTGGCGAGCAAGTCTACAACCTAATCAATCTCCACTTTAAGAATATTTGTAACCTTGCCTCCAGAGGCAGAGTATTCCAAAGTCATACAACCTTTGGAGGAAAGAAATTTCCTCTCACCTCATCCTGAAAGGGTGATCCCTAATTTTAAAACAGTGTCCCATAGTTCTAGACTCACCCAAAAGAATAAATATTCTTTCCACGTCCACCTTCTCAAGACTGTTCAGAATATTATAAATTACATCACCTTGTGCTCTTCTGAACTTGAGTGAAAATAAGTCCAGCCTGTCCATTCATTCCAGGTCCCAGTTTAGTAAATCTCTTCTGAATCACATCAAACACATTTACATCATTCCTTAAGTAAGGAGCCCAAAACTTCAATTAGTATTCAAGATATAGTCTCATCAATGCCCCATATAACTGGAGAGAAGGATTATTACATTTATGTTGAATTCTTCTTCTAATAAAGTCTAGCATCCTATTAGCCTTCCTGATTGATACGTAGGTACAACACAATCTTTTGCGACTGATGCACTAGAACACCTAGATCCTTCTGCACTTTGGAATTCATTAGTCATTCTCTGTTTAAGTAATATTGTACTTTGCTGTTTTATTCATAGTTGTTGCAAATGGGGTTTGGTAGGAAGAACATTGAAAGACAACATAGAATAGAGAGTACAATTCTAAAGGAGGTGCAGGAGCTGAGAGACTTGGACACATTTGTGGACAGGCCACTGAAGATGGTAGGACAGGTTCCAAGAGCAATTAATAAACCTTAAAGTATCCTCAGCTTTATTTATACAGGCACTGAGTACACGAGCAAAGAGGTGATATTGAACTTTATATTTGGTAGACCTTGGCTACGGTATTGTGTACAGTTGTGGGCGTTACATTTTAGGAAGGCATTGGAGAGAGTGCAGCAGCAATTTATAAGAATGGTTCCAGGGATGATAACTTTCACTTGAAGATAGATTGAAGAAATTTGGACCGTTCTCCTTGGAGACAAGGTGGCTAAGAGAAAGTCTGATAGAGGTTTTCAAAATTGAGTCTGGATTGAGTAGATAGGGAGAAACTATTCCTGCTTATACAAGGATCGAGAATCAGAGGGCACAGATTTAAAGTGATTTGCAAATACGTGGTAAGGAAAAGCTTTTTCACACAGTGAGTAGTTAGGTATAGAATGCACTACCAGGAAGTGCAATGGAGGCAGGTTCAATGAGGCATTCAACAGGGTATTGGATAATTATATGGATAGAAATAGTGTGCAAGGGTATGAGGAAAGAGCAGGAGATTGGCACTAGGTAATGATGCTCAACTTCACATTTCCCTACTTTATACTCCATCTGCCAGAGTTTTGCTCACTCATTTAAGGGTGCAGAGGATAGAGGTTATGTCATCCTCACAACAAAGTTTTGTACCTATCTTTGTGTCATCTGAAAATATAGTCATGATGCCTTTGACCCCCCTCATCTAACTTACTGGTATAAATCATAAAAAGTTGAGCAGCAGCACAAACACTTGTGAGATCCCATTTGTCACATGCTGCCAATCTGAAAAAGACCCATGTGTGCATTGTGTTTTCTGCCAGCCAGCCAATTTCTATCCATGCTAGTATATTACACACAGCACCCCTTCCTTCCTTAATACTATGAGCTCCTATTTTGAGGAATAAATTTTTATGTGGCACCTTGTCATATGTCTTCTGGAAACCCAAATACAGTACATATCAATAGGCTCCCCTTTATTCACAACACGTTACTCCTTCAAAGGATTCCAATAAGTTGGTGAGTAGGATTTCCCTTTCACAAAACCATGCTGACTTTATTCACCACACCTCTCCAATCCTTGATCTTTCTCTCTCCCCCTGTAATGACCCTCCTTAAAACCTACCTCTTTAGTCAATGCTTCTTAATATCTCCTTTAGTTCACTGTTTTTGTATGGCCTTCAATAGAGGCACATCCTAAGGCAGTACATTCCATTGTTGACATTCCAGAGAGGGAGCTGGAAGCTCTGTCACTTTCGGATGTGGGAAATATTATATTGGAAAATCTAATTCACCCAAGATATAACAGCCTCTCAGGCCTTAGGCCTATTGCATTGGTCATTAAACAGCACAACCAGTGCTGGTATTAAGAAACAAGTCAAAAGGAATACAAAATAGTTTTATTGACATACCAGGAGTTTTAATTTTTAAAACATTGAAATTAGCGAAAATCGAGCCCAATTTACACACAATTCTCATTAGCACTCCAAACACATATCCATTCACAGTACATCTTTGAATAAAAATACTTATGAAATGAAGGCATCCATCTTTACGTTAAAAAAACTAAAAGTAAACTTTTTTCCAAATGTCTTATGCAATGTGCAATTTCAAAGAAACAATCAATCATTCAGTAGTAGTGGAACATACAGACAGGTTATCAGTGCAATGTAGGTGCTATTCATTCAAATGCCTGCTTAGGCATGCAGGAGTAACGTTAGTTCATGTCCACTATTTGGGAAATCTAAACTCGAAATTCACAAAACTATTCAAGTTGTTCATTTGTGTTAATAAATGGCACAGTTTCAGGTACTAACTTGCTTCTCTTATTTGGAAAGGACAGAGGTAGGAAGGTTCTTTTCATCTTCACTCGCAATTGGATAGACGTTTTGCAGGGCAATCCGTTCAGCCACTGGCTGGATGCTTAAGATGAAAATCACCTATATCATCTTTTGTCCAAATTTTGAAAGAAATATTTCAAGCTCCACTCATCAGTACTTGAGGTACTCTAAACACACGTCACAGCATTACAGTATAAAGATTGAGGTAAAATTAGGAGAAGTAAACCTAATTTGAGTTGGGAAAACAGCAACAATTATCCAGGATTCTACAGTATAACAGAGTCAGAATTCTGAATTTAAGAAAAAAATGACCCTGTACACCATACAAGCTCTGGTGAACTCCTTCTATTGGATTCTTGGCATCAGTGCTTCTACTTTAGTGTCATGAAGCAACCATATATTTTGAATAGCAAAACTCACTCTTCAGATGACAGTGTGCCAGTGTGGTGAAACTACATCACAGAGCAGTGTGAAAGAGAAACTGGAACTAATGGTACTTAAAAAAACAAGATAAAATCAAAACAATATGGGTGTTTTGTGGGCAGCAATACTTCAAGTATGACAGGATAGAGGATATCACTAATTTGGATTCACTCGTGTTGCTGATTAGTGGTAGAGGAATTAACACGGGCATCAGAGTGTAGATAATTAAGTAAACATCACCTCTGTCCTTTGAGTTGAGATAAATATTCAGATCAGTGTCTCATAACAATTCGTCAGTAAACTGTGCCAGCAGTTTTGTCAAAGGCATGACATTCTGTTTGATTATACAGATAGCTACAAGCTTAAAAAGCATTAAGCAAATGCAAAACTCTCCAAAAAAATGCATTAACACCAATTTATATGGCTATTAATGAAATATCAGAGTGCCATGAATGCGTTTAAAAAGGAAATCTAGCCCCGCTTGACATCAAGTTCTTCAATGTGTTTGGCTAGCAGAGTTCTGACAAAAAGGCATTCATCTGAAACGTTAACTCTATTTCTCATTCTAACGCTTTTGAGTGTTTTCAGAATTTGGTTTTATTTCAGATTTCCAGCATCTACAATATTTTGCATTAGTCTTGGTGTTATTGACCTGAATATTTTTAGCATTGAGAGTGAATCATAGGCCTGAGTCCTGAGTTCCATCTGCTATGTAAAAAGTGAATTTTCCATTTCCCCTCTTTATTTCAACTGCAAAACAATAGCTGCATTGTGAAAAGTGAAATGGGGGAAATTTGATAAAGTATTCAGTGAATTTTTGTTTAAAAAGATGCTGTTTATATCGTCCAAGCTTCATACCACTCAAAGCATTTGAATAATGAGCCAGACAGTGACATGCCTTTACCGTAAAGCTAAGGGAGGAGCAGTGCATCTTTGACAGCAACATTGATTGATTGCTACATTTGATCACACATTTGGCCTTGTCTGAAGTTGCTAAGGCATTTGCACACAAGTTATAACAAATTATATTAACCTCTTATTTTAACAACAATTTTAAGTGTCCCTTTGCTATTACTGGTCAAATCTTCCAATAACCAAACATTTGCATGTGACTTGACTGCAAACATATCAAAAATGATCTCCCACTGCAGTAAGCTAAAAGTATTGGTCCAAAAACATTTCTTTTAAATTAATTCATGTATGTGCTTTTAAGTAAACAAAATACACATTTTTCTTTCTCACTCAGATAAATGCATTGAATTTCATTAGGGGAAATCTGCCTCCAAACACAATCATTACACCATATGACAAGCTTTTGAATTCTGGAGTCTCATTCTTTCAGTAATGTAGGAATAACATGTTGTCAACACAACATAGATGTCTTAGGTAAACATAAATGCAAAACTGGAACTGCCCGTCTAAGGCTTACTTGCTTTTTCTGGAATTGTGGTAATTTGTGGAAAGTAACACCATGCTATGTAACAGCAGCGAGGCTTCAGAATCTGAAATCAGAAAATATTTCACTTTTTTCAAAAAAATTTCCAACTGGTAGAGGCTTTAGTTTATTTTCCACTAATACAAAAAAACTAACCACAAAAATTTCTGACTCCTATTCTGACCACAGCTCTTACAGTTTTTTTTTCAGAAACCCGTGACTCTCCAAACTGCACACAGGGCTAAGTAGAATTTTCACCAATATCACAAGTGGGAACAATCTTCACAATGCCATTAAACAGTGAATCTGACCTCTTCTCTCTCCCTTCTCTTTAAAAAAAAGACTAACCTCAAAGAAATGGAGAAACAGATTAAAAATTGGGGAAGTTTAAAACACTTCAATACAGTAGAAATGGAACATCTATAGACACGATACCATCCAAGCAATACAAGCATATACCGAACAAACTAGACCCTGATTGCAAAAAATGCAATGAGGATAAATTACCCCTATTAATACTAGAGTAAGAAAGAGAAATGAATATTAGAAGGTGGTCATTTTGAAAGTTCAGCCCACTGTAGATTGAAAAATATTCTAGATTGACATTCCAGTACAGTAGTGAGGGAGTACTGTACTATCATATTATGAGACATTAAACTAAGGCCGTATCTTCTGTTTCCATGGCACTACTTGAAGAGACGTAGGAAGTTTTCCTGGTGTCAAGATTTATTCCTCAATAAGGCAGCACAGTGGCTAGCACTGCTGCTTCTCAGCCCCAAGGACCTGGGTTCAATTCCAGTCTAGGGCGATTGTCTGTGTGGAGTTTGCACATTCTCTCTGTATCTGCTGGGTTTCCATTGGATGCTCCACTTTCCTCCCACAGTCCAAAGTTGTGCAGGTTAGGTGGAATGGCCACACTAAATTGCCCCATAGTGTCCAGGGATGTGCAGCATATATGGATAAGCCATGGTAAATGCAGGGTCATGGGGATAGGGTAGAGGACTGGATCTGTGTGGTCCAAATGGCCTTTTTTCACACTGTAGGGATTAGAGTCAACCACATCAAAACAGACCATTTGTTCATTCATATCACTGGCATTTGTGGGAGCAAACGTTAGATTTTGCATTTAGCCTAAGACAGTTTCACTCTCATTAAGTGTGTCTACCTCAGGCATTTCTGTCCACTCTCATGGATTAGCTGGGCATGCAGCCTCCTCCCTACTTCTGGAGTGGAGAGTAGACAGAGGAAATCCCTTCCTCAATTTCTTTTCCTGTGGGGAAAGGCTTGGTCTTCACTTGCTATTCCTAAATTACCACATCCAAGAACGGATAGCGTAGTTGCCCAAAACATCTGTTCACCATGGTGTCTCAGTTAATTACATATGGAATCATGCAAACTGTTGTTAGTTCAGAGAATTCTCTACTGGAAACAGTTGTGAAAATAGAATGGCTGAATAAATGGGAGGCAAAAATTTCCAAAGGGTATGAGAAACCAATTTAGTGATAATGCTTTCAAAGAACTGGAATAGGTATGATGGGCCAAATTCCATCCTCCTGCATTATAAAAGTCTATGATTTTATAGTAATCTAAAAGACAGCCATTATATTATCAGCAATAAGAGGCTGAGAAGCACACTTGCTCCATAAACTTTTACCTTTTAACTTCTTAGAAAGCTGGACCCATTTGGTTAACCATTCTTTACACTCTGCTGCGTTCAGTTGCACTGAGTTCAAGCCTCTTACATAACATGCCTTGAAATCAGAACCACAAAACAATGATCAGACTAACCATGCTCACAGAGACAAATGGGGAAGCAAATAATATAAAGTATAATGAAACATTTTTCTCCAATTTTCATATATACCTGTGTAAAAGTCAAATCTCAGAGACCAATGTTTTGGGCAAAAGTTTAAGAAGTCAACTTTTTAGAAAGCAGTATTTGCAGGGTTTGCATGCATACTTGATTTGGGCTGCCACAGCATCCTGTACATGGATCAGCTAACTGCTTGTGGACTGTTGCTATTATACGGATGAGTGTACCCTAATGAGGGATGGTCTGCTGCAATTGGACAGGTTCACCTTCAGTTGTGGTTGTGCCTCCACAGGGAACGATTGGGTGATGTTAGCAAAGCATCAATTTAAGCAGCTCTTGGCGGACAAGCAGATTCACTACCCATTGACATTACTGAGTGTGTGAAGGGTGGGAGTGGGTGGACAGCCGATGGCTATTAATCCCTGAAAACCTAAGGTTGACTTTTAAAAGAGGTATATGAAAATAACATGTCAAGCCAAAAGTTATGGGTTGATTTTTGACATGGATATATAGGGTAAATATAGGACAAGATTTCCTTATCCCAGTTTATCTCAATGCTTTGTAACAATGACATTTCATTGAACAAGAAGAGATTCATCAGAAGTTAACACTCTTGAAAATATAGAAAAAACAGCACTATATTCTGCTCTTGCCACCAACAGACTCAAGCCAAGCCCAGCACTGGTTTCCAAATCTAAACTGCAAATAGCTGAATCTGTTCAAGACGGGCATTCACCAAGTTCAGACAGGCTAGACTCAAACATGAGTTCCACACAGAGCATCTTATGATAATGGTCTGTTTATTCAGCAGAGTAACAATTAAGTCCATAATGTTAGTAATGTAGCATTAGCATGGCGGAGTAATGAAAGAAAATCCTAGCTAATAAACGACTCTTTTAATGACACTATCCACGTTTACATTCACTCTGCATTGTGCCACCTCAGCATAAATTTGAAAAGGACATGGTGGGGTATTATGTACAAAATCCATTCACTAGGTCACTATGAAACAAGAAGGTTCAAGATGCAAAAAAAATATTTATCCCATTCAGGCCCATCCAACCCCACCCAAAGCCCATGCTATTTTCCAAGTGACAAGACAATACATTTTGCTTATAATTCAAGGTACTTCTCATGGTCCTACAAAAACCAATGTACACTGTTACTGCACTGGAACCTGCATGCCATCCTTAACATTGTTAGTGGCCAGGATTGTGTGATTTTGCAAGCTGTATTGGGATGTTTGATGTCTCACAACATGCTGGCCTGACATTAAGGAGGCCAATGCCTCAGAATAATGGCCACCATGTCACTGTGTATATGGATGATTGGTTAACGCACTTCATTGGCAGGTCAACCAGGTCAAAATCAATTTCCTGTTTCTATATTCCTCCAACCTCACAACTTAAGAAATCTGTGCTCCTCCAATTCTTTCACCCCATCATTGGTGACTGTGCCTTCAGCCACCTAGGGCCTAAATAGTTGAATTCCTTCCTGAAAACCACTCTTCCTTGCCTCCTCGAAGACCTCTTTAAAATACACCTTCTCCAAACAAATGTTCCTTCTTTGCCTTGGCCTATATTTTCATTGGATTAAACGTCTGTTAAAGGCATTATATGAATGCAAGTTGTTGTTGATATGTCAGCTACACACCATCAATTCTTTTTTACTCACAATCCTCAGTTCATCCTCTGACAGGTTTTGAACACCCAAGATATTGAGAGCTTGGTCCAAATGATGAATCTCCATTATATGGCTCCGGAGGCGACGGCGCATGATGAAGGTAGGCAAGTGTGGAGTGAGGAACATCACCTGGCTCAAGATTTTCTAAAAGCATAACAGCAGTTGAAACAGGGGAAACAAGTAAATGAGTGTAACATTTCCTCTATTCCTTTCATTTCAAATGGGACTCAAATGTAGTTTAAAGAAAAATAGCCAAGAAATTTCACTTTGCAAAAATGCCCAACAAATTACTGTGATTTCTTTGTTCACTATCTCAACAAAACATTGAAAACACAATGTGGTGGAGTTCCAATGATCTCTGTCATTAATTAAACCTGCTTACTCATTGACAGAAATAGACTTCTTACAAGGTTTCAGCCACTTGCTCACCATCTGGCGTGCATTAACGTATCGTATTTCTAACGGACGGCCCGAGAACAGCTTTGCCACCAAATACAGCTGGGAGATTTCTGGGTGGATACCTTCCTGAACCTTCAATTAAATACAGAACAATGTGAAATAACACAAATGCACTGACAGCCTAAATAAAATCAGCTTCCTACATCAGACTCTAGGTAAACAATGTATTCAGTGTCAAAAGCTAGGTGGATTGCCTCAGAATAGTCATCACATAGGTCAAAAAAAAATTAACATTTTAGGAGAATAAATGATTTAAAAAGGAGCAACATACCAACAGTGCCCAATAAGCCAGTATATCAAATTTAGCTGATGATTAAAAAAAAACTTTTTTTATTTTGCAGGACGGAGGATTATTTTCTTCTGAATAAGATAAAGGATGCCATTACTGAAAGACAGAACGATTGCCCCTGTGCTCAAGGATCAGGTATAACTTGGGTTCACTGTAGGATAAAGCTTTTGTTGTATTTCTCCTCTAAATCCTAAACTGAAAACAGCAATCACATTTGACATTTCTATTTCCCCACACCAACTACCTGTGATCTTTGTTGATCATTGAGACAGTTTTCAAATTTACACTTAGATGTCTTGTATGTCACATGTGTCCACTGTGTCCTTTGTGTTGTGACTATCCCTAGTCTTTCAAGGTTACGTGCCGTTTCTTATCGGTTATATTTTGGTGCTCATCGATCTACTTTTGTTATGTGTTAAGTATTACTGAAAATCATTCTCCCTTGAAATAACTCCACAGAGGCCGGTATCCCATCACCCTTAATTTACATGTGCATAGTACTTGATATTGGTTCGACTTCCTCAGAACCAGGTCTCAGAGTGAGCAGAACCTCTGACACTCCTGTTTATATCTGTCAGCCAGCACACTCTGATTGAGCCAGATTAACAGCCCCAGTCAGGGAACTCATATTCTATGAGGACCACCTGGCCGACCTCATTACAATTACTATATCCCCAACGTATAAAATAACCCTCAACCTGTCATCACAGAAATCCTTGACACACTCATGTATCTATTCTCTTTCCCTCTTTTACTTTATGTCTCATAGTTCTATCCATTAATTAAGATGTTAGATAGGTGATCTGTCTCTTGGCTTCTACCTAGTGCACTAATCAGTTGTTAGAGGAGTTTTGTAAAAGCCTGGGGTTATTTGTTCACTTTTTCTTCCTCTCACCTTGACGGTATAAAGCATCAGCTTGATACTTTCCTAATAACATGGCCAAAATTGGAAATACAACATGCAGATAATCAGTCACAAACCTACACCTTGCTACTCCATGGTATAGCTTGTTGCTACATCAATGTGGCACAACATTTAGTGCACTTTTCAAAGTAATAAGCTTAGGAATTATTCATTCCCTAATGTAACATATTTGTGAACCTACTTTCGTGCCAAGTTGTAATAGTTGGTTTTTCAGTCTTTTGTCTGGAACTTTTGACACTGCTTTGATCAAATTCTTCACAGCATTTGGGTAAACCTGAGCCCGCAAGGAGTGGTAGATTTCCATGAACTCCTTCTGCTGTTCAAGGGTCCAGAAGTGTCTTATTAACAACTGCCGTGGAAAGAAATACCTAGAAACAATAAAATTTTACATACAGATCTCAGAAATCTATGAGTTCAACAGTTCAATGTTAACAGATACCTCACAAATTCTGACACTGTTGTATCTTTACCACCCTAAAGATTCACATAAAACTTCATTACCACTGCTTATAAAAACATTCACTGGAATCAATCCACGTGGTATATCATTCTGTTGCAATAATATAAACATGAAGGCAAATGATGTGTTAATAAGTGAAGAAGGTTACTTCAGAGTACAATGGGACTTTGATCAGATAGGCAAATGGGCCAAAGAGTTTAATTTAGGTAAACGTGAGGTGTTGAATTCAGTAAGTCAATTCAGGGCAGGACTCATACACTTAGTGGTAAGGTCCTGGGGAGTGTTGCTGAACAGAGACCTTGGGGTGCAGGTTCATAGTTCCTTGAAGGTGGAGTCACAGGTAGACAGGATGGTGGAGAAGGCACACTTGCCTTTATTGGTCAGTGCATTGAGTATAGGAGTTGGGATGTCATGTTGCGGCTGTGCAGGACATTAGTTAGGCCACTTTTGGAATACTGCTTTCAATTCTGGTCTCCCTGCTACAGGAAAGATGTTGTGAAACTTGAAAGGGTTCAGAAAAGATTTACAAGGCTGTTGCTGGGATTGGAGGGTTTGCCCTATAGGGAGAGGCTGAACAGGCTGGGGCTATTTTCCCCTCAGCATTGGAGGCTAAGGGTGGCCTTATAGAGTTTTATAAAATCATGAGGGGCATGGATAGGGAGAACAGCCAAGGTCTTTATCTCAGGGTAAGGGAGTCCAAAACTAGAGGGATAGGTTGAAGGTGACAAGGGAAAGATATGAAAGGGACCTAAGGGGCAACTTTTTCATGCAGAGGGTCGTGCGTGTATGGAATGAGCTATCAGAGAAACTGGAGGAGGCTTGTACAATTACAACATTTAAATGTCATCTGGATGGGTACATGAACAGGAAGGGTTGAGGGGGATATGGGCCAAATGGGATTAGATTAATTTAGAATATCTGGTTGGCATGGACAAGTTAGACTGAAGAGTCTGTTTCCATGCCGTACATCTTTGACTCTAAGGTTAAGAAAAACTCATAAGATACTACATTCTGCATGCCTTAGAAATCTGGACAACAATCTGTGGAAGAAAATAGAAACTTTTGAAAAATACCTGCCAAATTGTATACTTAAAATTCCTCAAAGATCATAAGACAAAAGCCAAGGCGCTTGACATGGCAAGAGAAAAAAGAAACATGACATCTAGAAAATAAAATGTCAGTATTTTGACCATTTGATCAGAGCTGAAAAGCTACAAAGAGCTCTTCAAAGGGCAATGCGGAGGGCAGAAAGAGAGGTAGACTTCAGCATAGTTGGATGACTGACTTTTCAAAGTGGTTGCAGAAGAGCTGCCATGGATGTGTGAGGATGGCACATGACAGATGAGAGTGGTATATCCTGGCAGGAGCAGCTACAAGTAGGACAGGACACAATAAATACTTTAGTATTTGTTTTTACTTGTTCTTGGGCTGAGAGTATCACATTCATTGCTCAGCCCAATGGACCTTGAGCAAACTGCATACAAGCAAAATGGGCTAAATAATTTACTTCTGTGCTTGTAAAGTGCTTTGGAATCTAAAATGGTGATATTTTCCTTACAGAACTCACAGCAACTCCACTTTCAACAGCCAGCTTCAATGTAACTTAAGCCATTAAAGGTGAGGGAAATGAAGGTAGTAATCTGAATTAAAAACAGAAAATGCTGGAAGTACACAACAGGTCTGGCAATGTCTATTGGAGGGAGAAACAATTAACATATCATGGTGCTGTCTTTTCATCAGAACTGGAGGATTAGAAATAAAAATATAATTAGGCACAGAGCAAGGGAAAAGGAGTAGAGAAAATACAATGGGGCAACTAAATGACAAAAGTGATGACTGTACAAGGCAAAAGAAATTGATAATTAGACAAACATATAAACAAAGGATAGGTTCAAAGGAGATGTAAATGCAACAGTTCATACAAAATGTCACTTCCCATGGCAATGGGAATGTGGCAAATGAAAGGTAGATGGGTAGATGGGCCCCGAGAGGTATGGACCACTGTGCTAGAAGATTCCCACCCCAAGTACACAAGCTCATGCCTCCTCTGTTATCAATGGCTCTGATGCAAACATCCTGCATTACCAGCACAACTCTGTCTGAAAAGTAAGTGGGAGCAGTCGTTTAGAAACTTAAGGCCAGTTCTGCCCATAGTAATTAAGAATAATACTGCTGGTAGCAGGGTGCTCTACAGAATTAAACTTACTATACTATTCCAAACCATACATACAGACTCCCCATTCTGCCTGAGAGAAAGTGCCAATGTGAGGCTAGATACTTCCTCACAGGGAAGGAAGAGCATTCATTGCAGGACACTTTTTCACACAACTCAGTTTCTGTACTGAAGGTTAGATAATTTATCCTACACTGATTTTGTTTCTTCTTTCCTGGAATGTGACATGACCAGCATTTGTTGCTCATCCCTAATTGCTCTTGAATGGAGTTGTTTGCTAGGCCATTTCAAGGGCAGGTAAGAGTTAAACAAATTGTGGTACAGTCATCAAGTTGCCACTGCAGTGCAAATGTGTATGTTGTCACATGTAGGCCATACTAGGCCGATTTCTTTCATTAAAAGGGCATTAGTAACCAAAATGGATCTTACAACAAATCAATGATAACTTCATGGTCACTATTACAGAAACAAGCTTTATAATTCTAGATTTCTGAATTGAATTTAAATTCCACCATCTGCCATGGTTGGAACTGAACCCAGGCCCCCAGAATGTTTAGCCTATGTCTCTGTGTTACCAGTCAAGTGACATTGCTACTAAACTACCATGTCTCCATGTGTGGAAATAATGTGATTTTCTTTGATTCCTCAGATTGTTACCAATTGCCAAGGTGCATGCACTGAATGGAGAGACAATATTATTGAAATGGTACAAAAGTTCAAAGCTTTAGTCCCAAAACATCTATGAATAAGGCTGGACTGACATGATCCATTATTATATAACTCCAGAACACAACTGAAAAATATTTAAATACTCACATCAATACAAACACCATATAGTTTGCAAATGGTGGAAGTGATAGCAGCACTACAGGTATCACCTTTATAATATCTCTGCGAAACTGGAAGAGAAATTATTGCAAAAAACTTATGTTGCTAGGTAGTTAACATTATTAGCTTGGCATTGCAAAACAAAAAAGATACGTTTTGTCAAAGCTTTTTATCTTGTACTTAACAGGTCGGTTCACATGAATACTAGTAAAGGAGGAAAAATATATTTATACTGTATTACAGGAGAGTGCTGATTGGTTGGCAACTGAACTCTGATTGGTAGAGGCAGGCTATGAAGAATGCAGCATTTAATGACAATTGAATGTTAAGTGCTATTAGGCTTTGCTTAGATTTCAAACCAGGCAGGTTGACTCAGATTGGTGAGGGCATTGCCCTGAGAAATAAACCAGCAAATGGCTGCCACTTATTTTGTCTTGTTGAAACAGGTACAGTGTATGCACATGTTCTTTTTGTCTGCAAAGAACAAGGTCCTTAGCACTAATATACATACTCCAACGTATGTAAGTTCGCTACACTGAGAGTCCAAATTACAATCCTAAATTGGTTGTCAGTGTAAATCTTTGAACACTCTCAATTATCCAGGAAAACGTTATCCAATTGCAGAATCACATCTAACGTTGGACACTGTGTTGTGAGTAGCGCAAACATGGGTTGGTTGGGTACGGTCAGTACTTTGCTTATTGCAAGCAGCCAAAGGGATATGCTATTTGATATGATCCACCAGTCTTTGGGATGTATGGCCTACATCACACTGACACCGAAATTCATATTCACATAATCAGCACTCTCCTGTAATACATTACAAATGTTACCTATCTGCTTAATTGATATTTTTGTGAATTGCGAAGCTTTGGAGATATCAGTATATGTCAATTGTCTCACCTAGGCTCCAGAGTGTTTGACTCAGACAAACAAGGTTTAAAGCAATGACAAATGGACAAAGTGTTTTGAACAAGTATGACTCTGTGGATGAAAATGGCATCTTAATACCTCAGTATCTGGAATGGGAACAACAAAGGAATGAACCATTCTGCAGCACAGTGACCTTCACTTAGGATGTGAAAAAAAGACTCCTACCTGCCTTAATTTTTCCATCTCTCTGTAGTGCAGCTGGCTGTACTTTAGCCCCTGATCAGCCATCTTACGTTTTATTCCACTGACTTCCTTAAAGTCAAGAAACAATAAACGGAAACCTACAATATACACAGAATGAAAAGTTATCAATTGTGAAAATGCAACTACTGTTTCATACAAATGATAGAAGAAGAGGGAGATGATGATGACTTTTTTTTATATAAAACACAGCGAGTTATGATGATCTGGAACGTAACTACCTGAAAGTGCAGTGAAAGCAGATTTGATGGTAACATTCCAACAAAAATTGGATAAATACTTGAAAGGAAGAAAAACACAGGACTGTGGAGTAAGTACAGGGGTGTAGGTTTCATTGCATAACTTTTCAATGTGCTGGCAGAGGTGCAGGGGGCTCAGTGATCTCCTTCTGTACCATATGATTCCATGAAAGAAATATTTGCATTCATATGTCACCCTTCACAGTGTCCCAAAATATTGTACAGCTAATTAAGTATTTTTTTGATGTGTATTCACTGTTGCAATGCACGGAAACGCAGCAGCCAATTTGCGCACAGAAAGCTTCAACAAGCATCAATGAAACAATCTTCGAATCATCTATTTTAGTGATGCTTTTCTTCCAAATGGAGCCACATGGGATTTTGGAAAACAATTTTAGAGAAACAATACAAAGAAATATATGCAAATACTTTCCACCATTTACTGAGGCAAATCTGTTAACGTACAGATAATCAAAGACTGTAATGAAAGGAACAGCAACAGACGTGTCTAAAAATGAGGTGTCAACCTGGCGAAGCTAATAATATGGGACTACTTGCATGCCAAACATAAGCAACATGCACTAGACAGAGCTAAGCATTCCACAAATAATAGATTGGCTCTAACCTCTGCAGTCCTGTCACATCCAGAAATGAGTGGAAGTGGACAATTAAACAAATTGGAGGAGTATGGTCCCAATACTCAATGATGGGGGAACCTAGCACATCATTGCAAAAGACTAGGCTAAAGCATTTGAAGCTAACTTCAGCCGGAGGTGTTGAGTGAATGATTCATCTTGGCCTCAGCATCACAGATGCAAGACTTTAACTAATTTGATTCATTCCACTTGATATCAAGAAATAGCTGAAGGAACAGAATACTACTGCAAAGTCTATGGCCCTGATAACATCCCAGCAGCAATACTGAAAACGTGTATTCCAGAACTAGTCAAGCATTTAGCCAGCCATATAAATACTGTGGCTACAGGAAGTCAGAGGCTGGGAATTCTGAGGAAAATAATTCGCCTCCTGACTCTCCAAAGCCTATCTACCATCGACAAGGCACTGTCAGGAGTGTGATGAAATACTCTTCACCTGCTTGGAGGAGTGTGGCTCCAATATCACTCAAGAAGCTTGACACCATCCAGGACAAAGCAGCCTGCTTGATTTACACTCTATTATATCACTTCATTCACTCTGTCTACCTCATAGAGGCAGCGCTGTGCACGAAGGCTCCTTAGACATCACCTTCCAAACCTGCAAACTCTGCCACTGAGGACAAGGACAACAGATGCGTGGGAATACTACCACTTGCACATTCCCCTCCAAGCCACACACCATCCTGACCTGGAAACATATCGCTATTTCTTTATTGTTGTTGAGTCAAAATACTGGAAATTAATTCTTAACAGCATTGTGGTTGCAGCTACACCACATGGACTGCAGAGGTTCAAGATGGTAGCTCACTACCACTGCTGTCACAAGAGCATTTAGGAATGGGCAACAAATGCAGCCACATCTCAAGTAAGAATAAACAAGCAAAACAAGCAAATTTTGAAAGAGGAAGACCAAGAAAATAGAAGTGGAAAATATTTATTAAATAATATTTGCGCCCTTGTTTGTGTGCAAGTATCATTGAATCATAGAATCCCTACAGTGTGGAACTAGGCCATTTGACCCATCGAATCCTCACCAACCCTCCAGAGAGCATCCCACCCAGACCCACCCCCTTATCCAATCCCTGTAACCCTATATTTTCCATGGCCAATCCACCTAACCTGCACATCTTTAGACTGTGGGAGGAAACCAGAGCACCTGGAGGAAACTCATGCAGACACGGGGAGAATGTGCAGTCTCCACGTAGACAGTCATCCAACTGTGGAATTGAACCCAGGTCCCTGACGCTGTGAGGCAGCAATGCTAACCACTGAGCGACCATACCACCCTAAGTACATTGGATAAATTAGATTCCTTTGTCAAATGCAAATAACCTGAAAAAAGGACTAGCAAAAATGCTTTAGATTCATGCCAATTATACCATTGAAAAACAAGATGCTCCAAAATTCTCCTAAACTAATAGCCTAAGGTCAAAAGTCCCGTTTACTCTAATCTTAGCAAAAATGCAGAGTTTAAAAACTTGTACTTAGTCATTTATTAAATACTTGATATGTACAAATATAATTAATGGGTTTGATTTCACACTATTAATTTCAACTTTTGTTTACAGTCAAGAAACACCATATATTGTTTTGAATTTTCTACCTAGAACATTGGACTATGCACTGCATTTGTGTAAAAAAGAAATTTCAGAGTAACACTATAGAAAAATCATGGACACATGTGTTCATAATATTCCATCTCACAGCACCATGCTACCCTCAGGCTGGCACATAGATCCATGATTAATCCACACTGGCTCCATTAGAAAAGATCACAGAATTTTAAATTCTCATTTCATCCACAAATCTCTCTACACCCTCAGCCCATCCTTCCTAGAAATTGAAACATTCTATACAGTTGTTTATTATAAGCCAGACTTTCATGTTAATTAATGTGTCCTGTTCAGTTATTAACTCCTCTTTAATTGATGGCATCTCAACCGCAATCCCAAAGTCAATCTCAAATCCTTTCTGCAACTTTAAGATGTCACAATACACCTCCCTTTTCAAACAATCTTTTGATTACTTCTATCTCCTACAATGGCTTAACATCTAGTCCTTCCTAGAAATGTCATAGGGTATTTTTCTAAGTTAAGGTGCAGTGTGAATACAAGCAAATTGTTGAACATGGTCACTGAGTAGCAATTTGAAGGAGTACTGTGGCTGCTTGTTTGACCTCCTTCTTCCCTGAAGTAAAACATAGACACCTCAACTGCAGCCCTGTCCAAGATGGACTGATTCAACAGACCGCAAATCAAATCTTTTGGTTTAGTATGACACTGGGAAATGCTTTTACTCAAAATGAAACAGGAGAGACTGTACAGACATTCTGTTAATGTAGGGAATTTTTTCAAATTGAACGGTCAACAACTACACTGTAGAAATGGATGGAGAATACAGTTTGACTTTTTGCTATACAGGTAATGAATCGGTATATAATGAATTATTTTTCTCTCTTATTTCTCTTTTTCACCACACCCCCATAGCTTTTGTCACCTATGCTGCTGAAGGATAATCAATACCTTCTGACCATTAACTCACCTCTGAAAAAGGTTGAGTAGATCACATAAAAACGTGGAAAGTTTCTTTCCAGAAATTGTTCATATTTTGCATTCAAACGTTTGGCCTTTGAGATGATGGTACTCCTCTTCGCTGTTGTAAAAAATTGTGACAACGGGTGACCAGTAAGCCTGGGGTGGGGGTAGAGAGCAGAGCAGGTGGGAGGGTAAAATAAGAATGTCATCAATTAATTTCTAGGTGAGCTGTTATTTTCTAGCTATACAAGAAGATAAAGGAGAAAGGATGAATACATTACTAGTGAACCAGACTCTTTAACACATAAGCATTTTTCAACAAGTGACAATGAACAGTAATCAAGAATTGGAACTTGGATCAATTTTTCTCTCATTAGTCTGAGAGCACTGAGACCAACTACAGTATTCCTGCTATTTGTCTGGCTGAAATCAGCTGATTCAACACAGACTAGGGAATAAATCAGAGACCTTCTCCCATGATTCAGGTGCACACTTTACCAACCAAGTCACTTGGAAGCTTCATTACACTGTTAACATTGTCAACCCATCGCAATTTTAAAACTGCAATTAGCGGACAAATGTTTAGTTACACACAGCAGCAAAATATTTACTTTGCGCTTAGAATGATTTGTAAATGCTGCAGGGCATTGCGAACTATACATTGCAACAGGATTTCTGGTATATTTGCGCTTGGGTTTTGTACCTACTGCAGGGTATTGCACACTATACATTTCAACCAGGTTTCTGGTGACCTCATACTGGTCTATCACAAAGACATGGCCTTTGAATTTTTTTTAAAATCATTCATGGGATGAGGGGGTTGCTGGCTGGTTTGCCCATTCCTAATTACCTAGAGGGCAGTTAAGAGTCAACCACATTGCTGTGGGTCTGGAATCACATGCAGGCCAGACCAGGTAAAAGTGGCAGATTTTGTTCCCTAAAGGGCATTAGTGAACGAGATCGATTTTAACAACAATCAGCAGCGGTCATAAGATGACCTTTTGACTAGACTTTTATTCCAGACTTGTTACTGAATTTAAATATCAGAACTAGTTCAGTGACATTCCTACTCTGCCAGCGCCTCCGCAACAACTAAAAACAGACCACAGAAATTCAGCTACTATGGATTTTTGAGTAAAGCTATCAATGTCAGAACATCATTAATGTGCCCCCATAGGTACATGCACACGCTTTTACAATCTCAAAGGCAAAACACTGCAAGTGCTGGAATTTTGAAGTATAAACAGAAAATGCAGGAAATATTCAAATCAGTCAGCATCTCTCGAAGGAGAGATTGAGTCAATGTACTGCCACTAACCCAAGTGTTAACTGTTTTGCCTTCCACAGATCTGCCTGACCTGCGGAGTAGTCCCAACATTTTCTTTTACTCAGATTTCCCAGGTTTTGGGGGCAGGCTGGAAGGTGAAAAACTGTGGGACTAATTGCATGATTTTAGTTGAAAAGGAAAGCTTAAATATAATTAGCTCAATGGCATCCTTCCATACAGTAAGATTGTATGATTTTACGTGTTGAGATCACCTCACAAACAAATTAACTGAAGAACAGGTGCAATCATGATTGTTTAAAAATGAATTAATATGAGTGTCACTGGCTAGGTCAGCATTTGTTGTCCATCCCTCATTGCCCAGGAGGTGGTTAAGAATCAGCCACATTACTGTGGGTTTGGAGTCAAAATAGGGGTTTTCCAACCATCGACAACAGTTTCATGATCATCATCATCAGAGTCTTAATTGCAGATTTGTTATTATACACAAAACTGCTAACAATTCCAAATCACTCAATAAATATTGTAAGTAAATTTAGATCTGATCGCCTGACAGGTTCTTAAAGAGACAGATAAAAATCCTGACATTTGCTTACATAAAAAAATAACTTAGTTTCTCGTAAAATATGATAAATAAAGATATACAAATTAGTGAAGGCTTATTATCTTTAACTATGCGGATAAATCAGCGTCTACAGCTTTATTTTAAAATGCTTCTTACAAAACTCCCCAAATTATAATAAATTCTTTACGTATTGACTATCCTTCGTGCTTGTATCTGTCTTTCGGTTGTGGAACTGGGCCATCTAGAAAGAAAAAAAAAGCCATGCAGACACGGAAAGAGTGACTAATACGTTGTTCGAAAGACCTCGAATGAACGCACTCTTACTGGGATACATAGACCGTCGGATAGTGTAAAAACTCCGGAAAACAACAGCCTCTCAGTCCGCGAAACCTAAAACAGCCTCTGGTCAGCGCCATCTTAGAAAATAGGAAGCTAGGCAGGTCAAAGGTTATCGAATCTCGCGATGTTATCCACTCCCGGCAAATACATCAAGGTCTTATTTTAAAAAGTTTGATAAGAAAGAAACAACAAAGGTGTACCTTTTAATCATCCCCATTTGCCTTGTTTCCATTTATATTATTTGTGTGGTCGAGGCTTGGTCGGCTTGCAGCAGGAGGATGTCAAGGAGACAGCATAGAAGCAGGACCATGGTCCTCTTGGGATGGAGAGGCTGCAGTGATCAGCGACCAGGAAAACTGGAGCTCTTTCCATGAGAAGAAACGCGACTAAAAAGAGATCTGATGTAGCTATTCACAACTCTGAGAGATTTTGATAAAGCAAATTGCGGCCCCTTTTCAGGGACTCCATTGTGTGCGTGTTAATAAGGTTGGCATGTCGACAAAGCCTGCTGCCACTCAAACACAAAGCCCTGGCACTTGGGTGAGATTCAGGCCTGCTGGTGCCGGTTAGACTACTCCATAAGAGAGTCATGACTGAAGGGAGAAAATTGAAAATATACAGTATCATCAGCTCGTATCCGTACAGTCTTAAAATATACCAAGATTCTCGCAGTTGTCAGGCAAAAGTTGGCACATGAGGGAATAATAGATAGGTAGGTTTTAAGGACGGTCTTAAAGGAAGAAATTGAAGTAGATTATTCAAATTGTGATAACAAAGAATTAATACACTATGGAATACAATAAAGCATTCTTGTACAGAAACTTGATGCGTGGGTTTTGTATGTTTCTTGGTGGAAAAGATAATGCTACTGAAATAATATAAAGGCATGCTGAATACATTTAGCATTCTTAATATAATTATTGAATAAAATGTATATATTCATTTCTTTCCTAAAATTTGTTGCACAACAAAGATGATCATTTTTAATACATTTCCACATTGTTATAATCAAAAAATGTGGCAGCCTTGACTGATTCATTTCCTCATTTTTGTTACCTTCTTCACTCGGTTTTTCATTTGATTCATGTGCAGGTGATCTCAACTTGCTTCTATGGTATTTGAAACTGACAGTACTTTTGGCTGTGAATAGTATTGTCAAGCTGAGTGGTGAGTTTACCTATGTTTCATTGCTGGTAGTTATATTCTACATGTATTAAAAGTGTAAGAAGGAGCATCTACATGCTTAGTTTATTTAAATTAGTTCAGTGTAAGAGATTTTATCTGATTTGACTCAAACAGGATGTCAGACTGACACCCACATGAGTCAGGTCAGGGCTCATATTATAACTGCTAATGTTACACATTCTAAAATTACAGTCTAAGTGCACCATTTTAAATTGCAAATACCAGGACTGTGTTTAGTTGCACTGACTGCCAGTAATTGCAGAAATAAAACAAGCTAACTGTCTCTTTACTGGGTGTGATCATGAGTTGGGCTTCACTTATTGGCCACCACTGGTCCTTGGCTTCTTCAAAGTAGTATCCACCATTACATTATTTTTAAAATTGTCTGTTCAGACATGTTATGACACACTTCTGAGCAGTTGAACTTGGACTTTCTGGCCTGGAGATAGGGATATTACCACTGTGCCACAAAACCCTCACACACATGAAAACACGAGGCAGCCCAAGCTGTTAAGAGACAAGTGCTTAACTGTATTTTTTTTTCAAAGTTTTTGAATTATTAGTGATGTAGTTAGTGGCATAATGGCAGTGTCACTGGAGTAGTAATCCAAATCCTAAGGCTAATGTTCTGGGGACATCGGTTGAATCCCACCATGGCATATGGTTGAAATTTGAATTTAGTAACATCTATTCTAATGGTGGCCATGTAATGGTTGTTGTAAAAACCTATCTGGTTTGTTAACATCTTTTTGGGAAGGATACCTGCCATTACCTGCTTTGGTCTACCTGTGACTCCAGACCCCGACAATGTGGTTGACTTTTAGCTACCTCTGAAATAGGCTAGCAAGTCACTCAGTTCAAAGGTAATTAAAGATGAGCAACAAATGTTGATATTGCCAGTGACACCTACAACCCATGCAAGAATGAAAAACACCAAACATCTTTCTGGTCCTCTGTACGAGATTGACAGTTTAATATCAATAAGTAGCCTCAGTTGCGAAGCCAATAAACTTTACTGACACTCAGACTAGGCTGATATATTAAGAATTGTTATATGGGTTAGGCACTGAAGAGTTCCAAATCCCATGGAATTTGATATTTAGGAGAGGAGATTTTGGGGACGACTAAGCAGAACATTTAAATAACAATCATTTTTTAAAAACAAAATCTAGTTATAAAACATTAATTAGGAAATATGCTATCAGAAAACCTCTTCCAGGGACAGTACTAACTACTCTTGCATTAAAGAGTTGATATATGGGATGATGTGGTTGGTTGGCTTGCCGAGCTGGTTCGTTGTTCCGCTGACGTTTCATTACCCTGCTGGGTAACATCATCAGTGCAGCCTCCGATGAAGCGCCGTTGTGTTTTCCCACCTGTTATTTAAACTCTGGAGTCCGTTGACCTGGATTGCCTCACTTCCGGTTTTCCTTCGCAGTGGAGTGTATATGGGGTTGAGTTCTATGTGTTTGTTGATGGCTTTCTTAGTGGAGAACCAGGCTTCTAGGAATTCCTGTGCTTGTCTTTCCTTTGCTTGTCCCAGGATCTTGGCGTTGCCCCAGTCGAATTGGTGGTTCTCCTTATCCATGTGGATAGAGATGAGTGAGTATTGGTCATGTCTTTTTTTTGTAGCCAATACTCACTCATCTCTATCCACAGAGTTTAAATACCAGGTGGCAGCTCACTATGATTACACATTATAAAATAGTACGGTCTAATTAAAGGGATATTGCCTTAGTAAATTGACTTTTAGGTGATTCTACCAAGTTTAGAAACAGGGTTGTTGAATAAAGCATTTGGTGATGAGATAAATCATTACATCACATCCTTGCTGAAATGGAGTGTATGTTCCCAATGCAAGTATGGCACCATGATCCATCTCACATACACATATACACCTGTGTTATGTCAGCTCTCATTTTCTACCCACGTAAGCTTTTAACTCAGAAACCTCTGGAAGTACAAAAATGCATATTAAGATAATAACAAATAACTGTGGAGGCTGGAAATCTAAAACAAAAACAGAAAGTGCTGTAGAAACTCAGCAGGTCTGGCAGTATGTTTAGGGAGAAAAACAGAATTAATGTTTCAGGTCCAGTGACCTTTCGTCAGAACCAAAAAATGCTGGCAAATGTGGTATTTATGCTGATGATAAGGTAGGATTGGGTGGGTTGAATAAAGTACATAGAGACAGATCCCAGAGAAAGAGAAAAGGAATAGGCAAACAAAGAGATAGCTGATGATAAGGCAATAGAGGAATAAGTGCTAATGATAAAGTAGAATGCAAAGAAAATGTGTAAATGGTTGAAAATGGGTTGGCTGTGCTGGGAGCAGCCGATACAAAACAGAACTTGGGGGTGTGCGGAGAGGGTAACGAACATGAAGGAGGGTGTTCACATGCTGAAAATTTCAGGTCCTGTTTTGTATGGGTTGCTGATTTGTCATGCAGACTGTTGCCAACAGCATGGATTCAATTCCTGCACTGGCTCAGGTGACCATGAAGGACACTCCTTAACTTCTCCACTTGCTTGAGGTGTGGTGACTCTCAGGTTAAACTACCACCAATCATTTCTCTCTAATGAGAGAGCAGTCCTTTAGTTCTGTAGGACTATGGTAACTTAAACAGCTCAAAGCAGGAAGATGAAAGCATTCTGCATATTGGACACCAGGTGGAGCCAATATACTAATTTTGACTCCATTTTTAAATTGTAATTTTTCTCTATTTAATTCCTTTTTCCTCAGCAACTGCTTTCTCCTGCTATGGTATGTTTCCTTGGGGTAATTGCCCTCTCTTAACACACCTATCTGACAATTTTTCATAATGAGCCAAGTGAATGTTTACTACTGCACCTGAGTGAAAGTATCACAGTGAGGATAACCTGTTGTCGCCTGAGGCCCATGCTTGTGCACTACCCAGCTGAGGAATGAGCAGCAATGGGAATCCTGGTTGATTTTCAGTAGCCAAGTACTCCAGCCTGTACTATTTCCTAACAGTAGCTATGCTGGTGGGCAGAATATTGGGTGGCACAGTGGCTCAGAGGTTAGCCCTGCTGCCTCACAGCACCAGGCACCTAGGTTCAATTCCAGTCTTGGGCGACTGTTTGTGTGGAGTTTGTACATTCTCCCCGTGTCTGTGTTGGTTTTCTTCCACAGTCCAAAGATTGGGGCGGATTGGCCAAAATAAATTGTCCATAGTGTCCAGGGATGTGCAGGCTAGGTGGATTAGCCATGGGAAATGCAAGGTTACAGGGATAGGGTAGGGTGTGTATCTGGGTGGGATGCTCCCCAGAGGGTTGGTGTGGACTTGATGGGCTGAATGGTCCACTTCCACACTGTAGGGATTCTATGAATTAATTAAGAAAAGCCTTGTAACAAAGGCAATGCAATAATCATGGGGCACTTTAATCTTCACACAGACTTGACAAATCAAATTGGCAACAGTAGTTAACAGAGTAAATTTATGAAATACGTTAAAAGCAGATTCATAGAACTTCAAATGTGTATTCTGTTGAGAAATTATGGCTCATGGGAAAAGTGATCCATTTGGAGTTAACTAAAGAGATAAAGAATAGTATTAGATTAAAAGAAGAAATTTATAATATTGCCCATAAGAGTTGAAAGCCCAAGAATTAGGAGAGTTTTAGGAACCAGCGAGGGATGGCCAAAAATTTGATAGTAGAAGAAAATAGAATACGAGAAACCAGCAAGAAATATAAAAACATATTGTAAGAGTTCCATAAGTATGTACAAAGGAAGAGAATAGTGAAAGTAAGCATGAGACACTTAAAGGCGGAGATACGAAAAGTTATTAAACCTACATATGTATTTTATATTAAAACTCTTATATAGTATCTATTTGCAGTAGAAGACACAAAAACATACTAGAAACAGTGGGGAACAAAGGGTCTAAGGAGAACGAAGAACTTCAATTAATTAGCAGGTAGATAAGTAATGAACCATAGTCCGTGAGGGACTTCAGTTCACTTCACTTTCATTTTATTATTGATACAGAAATTAATTTTTGTACCTTTCTTGTTCATTAGGAAGTTATTTATAAGTAAATAATAACAATAGAGAAAAATGTTACTCTATCACAAAATCTAACTTTAATTAAATATTTATTGCTACTATTCCACTGCAATTAAAATAATCAGTCAATGAAGCCACCCTGAGTACATATTCTCTTTCATAAATTAGCTCCTATTAAAAGTTAATATGGAAAGAAAAGCAAAATAAGTTCAGGAACATTTGAGAGATTGTAACCTTTCCCCTGAATGCATCCAAAAATAATACTGATACAAGGGCTGATCTGCATATTGCTCATGAGATTCTACTTTTGCAAAAATTCTTCAAGAGCAGCAGATTTCATCAAGGAAGATTAGTTCATCAAATACCCTTCTATAAACATCTATTAGAGAGAAACAATTAGGTATATTGCTTGAAGGCACCATTCTGCAACAAGCTTGTGGCCAAGCCAACTTCAGTCAGAACAGGAATTGAACCCTCGTTGTTGGTGTTATTCAGAACCACGTTCTGCCTATCTAGCCACCTGAACTAGTTGGCCAAAGTAATTAATGTTAGTGAAGAAAAGATATTAGAGAAATTCTATTCCATTCCATGTGTGCATTGCCTAAAGACACGTCCTTGGCTCATTATCCACTGATACTTCATGTCGAGCCATTTTCCTTGATAGTTTCTGTCAATTCTGGTTTCCCATTGTCTTCCACTCTCAAGGACAGGGTGAGGAGGCAGGTCTATCTTAGCTGAAACAGGAAATGAAGTTGCAATAAAAACAAAAGAACTGCTGATGATGTAAATCAGGAACAAAAACAAAGTTGCCGGAAAAGCTCAGCAGGTCTGGCAGCATCTGTGAAGGAGAAAACAGAGTTGACGTTTTGGGTCCGGTGACCCTTCCTCAGAACTTGAAGTTGCAATGTCGCTTATTTGCAGTGCAGTGCTAGCCAACGAACCAACTGAGAGCAACAACCAAAGTTTGACAGTACGAAAGGTGGATGCCACAATATCATTTGTGTCAATTTTTCTGTATTTTTTGTGCCAAATTTGTGGTGATTAGATTCATGTTCTTCTTGTTTGACTCCAGTGCCTTTTCTTTAAACAATTAAACTTTGTCGTTACTGAAGAAAACTTGTGCTTGTTGCCAAAACATCAAAATAATAAAGGTTTCATGAACTTCATTGTTAGGGCTCTGAAACTTCGTATTCCAAAAACAATTCTTATTTCCTTATTCTTGACTTTTTTTTTCAACTAATCGGTTTGTCTTAGTCTGTTACTGACAGATTTTCTTAATTTGCTTCTTGATAAACTTTCTAAATTGATAAAATAGTCTAAACCTGATAAAAGATTGCCAGAAATCTTAACTCTGCTTCCCAGCATAGTTTTTTGTTTTTTTTCTATGAGGGATCAAATAGGCTCTGCATGTCTGGTAATCAAACTCTTTTTGTAGGGGTTCAATCGGGGTATATACTCTTGGCTGCTATTGGTTTTTATTGCTTTCACTGCTTTTTCTTTTTCCGTAAATGTCTGTTACCTCTATTATTGGCTGTAAAAAGCTTTCTTTGACTGACAGTTGTCTTGGTGATTTTTCCGTAGAGGTTTCTGTTCAGAGATTGCTCTTTCACAGCAGTTGTTTGGCTTTGTTGCTGTGCTGGCTGCTTTTTGGTCTTAAAGCTGTACTAATTACATTTTGGAAAATTGATTTTGTTGAGCACTTTTCTCCAGATGATTTCGGATATCCATTTCTTGATCTTTACTACTCCACAATTTTCAACGTATTGCTGCCACCATCTTTTGTTTTATGGTTTTAGGACTATATCTGAGAGTTTGAGTTCAAAACAGACTGGTCAAGGAGAAGGTAAGGTTAAACATTGTTCTTAAGCCTAAGCTTCTTAGACTCTATTCATTGCATTTTAACCCTAAATCCAATTATCCATGGAAATCTAAGATATGCCAAATTCAGACCTTATTCTTGCATTAAGAGAATCTGTTATCTACGTTTTAATGAATTTCCATCTTCAACCTGACTAACTCTTCCACACAGTGCTATTTATGCCAAATTTGGATGCAGTTCAGTGACATCATTGTAAGACTGCTTCAAGGTCCTAAAACCCTTCCATAACAGTTAACTGATGAGTGCCGCAACAATCCATGCTGAGGCCTCAATTATTCATAATCCATATTAAGGACTTACATTATTCTTAGTCCCTTCATCTATCTAATTTTTCTGATGATACAAATCTAGGCAGGAAAGCTATGAGGAGAACACAAATGGTCTGCAAGTGGATATAGACAGGTTAAAGTAAGTGAGCAAGAAGATTGCAGATGAAGTTTAATGTGGGGGAATTGTGAGGTTATTCACTTTGATAGGAAGAATTGAAAGGCCAAATAGATTTTAAATGGTGAGAAGGTATTAAACTTTGGAGTGCAGAGGGATTTGGAAGTTCATAGGATCATAGAATCCCTACAGTGTGGAAACAGGCCCTTTGGCCCAACAAGTCTACACCGACCCTCGACCCTCAGACCCATCTGCCTACCCTTTCCCTGTAACCCACCTAATCTGTATCTCCCTGGACACTATGAGCAATTTAGCATGGCCAATCCACCTGAGCTGCACATCTTTGGACTGTGGGAAGAAACCGGAGCACCCAGCAGAAACCCACGCAGACACAGGGAGAATGTGCAAACTCCATGCAGACAGCCCCCCAAAGGTGGAATTGAATCCGGGTCCCTGGTGCTGTGAGGCAGCAGTGCTAACCAGTGCTAACCTTGCTGCCCCTAGAGTCATAGAGTCATGCAGCACAGAAACAGACCCTTTGGTCCTCTGCAAGTCAAATTGGGATACACTTAGAAAGAGCCAATAAGGCTGACAGGAAGCCAATCCTCCATCATGACTACCATAGAGGTTTGTTAATTTTACACATAATCTGACAATATGCCTCCCATCTGTGACCTGCCTTCCCGCTCATTGAGGAGAACACCATCGCTTTTGCCCATGACTGCTAACTAAAGGCATTTTTACTAGGGGCAGCAGCCAAAGCAGAACCAACAACTGGCCAGAGTCCCACTTGTCATTCATTCCAGTAGCAGGTGCCGTACACAACTGCTTTTTAAAACAAAAAGTAGAAAATCGAGAAAGGTCCACCTCAGAATGCAAGCATCAGATCTATACCGTTTCAGAAAGTGAGGTCACTACAAAACCCCTTACCTGACTGGACTTGTACTGAATGAGGAAAAACAAAGAGGAAAAAACTTTTTGTTTCCCATGATGTGATCTACATAATATAATATGTTCCTAGGGATTAAAACATCCACCCCATTTCCCCCACTCTACAAATTTGTGCTATGTAGGCTGAAATAGGAAGGCCAGTTTGTATTCATACAAAAGTTGCAGGATCAGCCAGTTTCAAGTGTGGGTTTCAAAACAAAAATCAATTGAATCCCGAAACGTCAGCTTTCCTGCTCCTCTGATGCTGCTTGGCCTGCTGTGTTCATCCAGCTCTACACCTTGTTATCTCTGAATCCACCTAAATACAGGTGAGGAAAAAGGGTTCAAATAACATCAGAGAGAGAGAGACAGACAGAGAGAGTCACAGGTCAGCAGATTGGAAGTGACACCTGCAGCCGCTGGTATTTGGTCACTGACAAACCGTTGTTTAGTACAAGGTATACAGGTTTTACCTGCTCTAGAATGTGTATATTCCCCGTAGGAAACATATAGCCTTCTACTCAAGTTATAGATTCACTGAGTGTGTACATGTTGCTAGTCACCGTAAATATTATGCAGACCAGAAATATTTCTGATTCTGCAAGCACATTAAAGGAAAATATAGATTGACATCTTGCAGAAAGCAAATCCCATGTCACTGTCTCTAAAGGACAGACTTTCTTCTGAATCATCCTGTCATTATTGTACAAGAAGAATGACATTAGCCCTTGCAGCAGTCAGCAGGGTTACAGGTGATGTACTGGGGCAACCCTACCCACAAAGATCAACTCTAGTGACATAGCCACCATGGTTCACTCACCATGGAATCAAGGTACAAGTCCTACTCCAGGCAGTCGAGTTGACATTCCCATGTACTGCTGACGGGGTGCTGCTCTGTCAAGACATGCTGCCTTGCTGATGGGATGGTAAACCAAAATCCACATTTCCCTCTCCGATGGATGTAAAAGATTCCTTGTCACGATTTAAAAGCAGCACACGGGTATTATTCCCAGTGTCTAGATCAATATTTCACCCTCAATCAACATTTGCAATTGTCACATTTGACCAAGTGTGACATCAAGGAACCCTAGTAAATAATTCACTCAAGCTGGTGTCAGGCAGAATTCAAAACAGGTCACACAAGCCCCTTCGTTCCTCCATTTTATCCTAACTTTAGGAGGCAATATCCATATATAAAAACTTTCATACTTGTAACAGCATCACACAAAAGAAGACTATTGATTGTGAACACATGCTTTGTGTTTCGTGCATTACAATAGTCACTGAATTTTGAAGGTACGTCATTGGCTGTAAAAGAATCTTTGGGAAGTCCCAAGGTCACGTACAGTGCTATGTGAATGCTAGTCTTTGTTTACTCTCAGTTGAATTTGCAATATCATTTTTGTTGTCCATCTGAAATTTGTAAAGCTTCTTTGCTGGGACCGGGGATACCCAGAGCTTGTTAATATCAAAAGCATGAGATCTGTGCAAACAGGATGTTCAATGTTGATTTTGGGCACTATGTTTTGTAAGAAGCTTCATGGTATAAACATAACCCATGAAGATTATAAAGCACTACTCCACCCAGCTATAGCTAGTACAAACTTGAAGCTCATCAGATGGAGTGAGATAGCACTTTCTTTCAGCTCCTATGAAAATAAGTCAGTTCTGCAAAGTATCATCAGAAAATGTATTTCTGCCTTCAGTATTTACATAAAATTATTTTATTGTACACCAGACTCAAAGTTAACATACAGCTACACCAAACAATTAGGAAAGCAAAGGTTATTTGGTCTTTTGGAATTGGAGTGCTAGTGTAATTAAGTCATTCAGCAATCATACACAGCTTGAGCAAGATTATGCAGGGAGTAGTGTGCACAATTTTGCATCCTGGCACCTAAAGAAGAATATAACTTGCCTTCAACGGGATGCAGTGGAGGTGCATCAGATGGATTCCTCAAATGGGGGTCATCCTATGAGAAGAGATTGAGTAGAGTGGGCCTGTTTCTGGCATTTAGAAGATTGAGTGGTGAACTTTAGCAAGCTTCTTAGAGAATTGATGCTGAGAGACTTTTTCCCTCTGGATGGAGAGTCTAGAACTAGGGGTCACAGTCACAGAATAGGTAGTTGGTCATTTTGGACTACGGTGAAGAGAAATTTCTTCATTCAGAGGGTTGTAGATCTTTGGAATCTGGTATGCTGGGGAAGAGTGAATACATAATCATTAATATATTCAAAGTTGATATTGCTAGATTTTTAGACCTAATGGGAATCAAGGGATATGGGATCAGGTAGGAAATCAGAGTCGAGGTTGAATATCAGTACTGATCTTATTGAACAGCTGAGCAAGCTCAAGGGGAAGGATGGCATACTTCTGCTCTGATTTACTATATTCCCCTGTATAATATACTCCAGCCTGTTGTTATTGTTTGTTTCCCACAGACTTGTCTGGGTGATACCTATATGTGACACTGGGATGAAGGGGGTTTTCACAAGAGGCTAATGCTGGAGTTGGAGAAAGTTTCATGAGTAGGGAGTTTGTTGGGCTTTGAGGGAAGGGGGCTGTTCCAGAGCTAGGGAAGGGTAAGGCTGCTCTTCCCTGGGATACCGAATTCCAACGATCTACAACCCTCTGAATGAAGAAATTTCTCTTCACCACAGTCCAAAATGACCAACCACTTATTCTGAGACTGTGACCCCTAGTTCTAAACTCTCTAGCCAGGGGAAAACAGTGTCTCAGCGTCTATCCTGTCAGTCCACTCAAGCTTTCTAGAGTTCACTACTTATTCTTCTCAATGCCAGAAACAGGCCCACTCAATCTCTTCTCAAGATGACCCTCATTTCAGGAATCCATCTAATGCACCTCCACTGCACCTCTTCGAAAGCAAGTGATATTCTTCTTTAGGTACTGGGATGCAAAATTGTGCACAGTACTCCCTGCATGGTCTTGCCCAAACCATGTATGATTGCTGAATGACTTAATTACACTAGCACTCTAATTCCAAATAACCTTTGCTTTCCTAATTGTTTGGTGTAGCTGTATGTTAAATTTATTTAAACATGAGATGATTTTTAGCTGAGGCATCAAGGGTCCACAATCCGATCTAGATCATCAAGGCTGAGAGTAGTGAATTAAATGGCTACAGTGTGAGATAGAATATGGGTGGTCAATTGTGACATTGTGCAAATCCAAATAGATCATTTTGTGATGAAGAGAATATAGGGTTGAAAGCCCAGCTTAGGTAAATGTTTGCTTCATATCTCACACTTGTTTTCACTATGAGAAGTGTTGGAAGGATTAGCAGGCTGTTTATCAATCTGTTGACTCATGCCATGAATGAACCTTCCATGGTCAACAAATCCTGGAGTGAACTTAAACCTGGAACATGTTAGGCACAGAGGCTACCTACTGAGCCATGTGATCTCCCTGGTAGGCAAATAGAAGACTGAGATTGCAAACAGTCTGGTTCAGCCTGAGTGTGTGTAGAATGGAGTTATTAGCAAACACAAAGAGCTTGTGGTGGTGGACAATACTTTTGGTCTTCCAGTTTTCTCCAGCTAAACATTGGGAACAGAAGGCAATGTTTCAGCTGTCATGGTTATGACGGATAAGTACAAATGCAGCTAGGTAAAGGTAATTCACTGGAACTAAAAAAAGAAGAGGTGTGGTTAGAGGAAAATGGCCTGGTCAACTGTTTCAAAGGCTGCAGAGTTTGAGAAAGATAGGAGGAGTAACGTGCCAATGTTGTAGAGACTTGTTTCTAACTGTAATTAGAGTAGCTTGAGCGGTTGACCAACCAGTACTTCTTAGATGTGTGTAATGGAATGCTGTTCCTAGCTGCAGAAATGTATTTTGTAGGCAGGTCTTGAGATGTCCAAATCCCAGGGCTCAGCAGTTGCAGGAGTCCTCAAGCTGACCCTTTTGGGTGGTAGTTAGTGTTGCCTCAAATTCCACCAACAGTGGAATTTGCAATTCTTCATTCATGCTGTATGCTTACATGAGCTTCTTCCTGAGATCCATCATATAGTTCCTATGATTTTTAATTTAATTTTGAATCTACTGATTGTCACTATAAACTAAGAGTATTGTGAGGTGCTTGGTTAAGGTTGATCATTGTATTCTGACACCACCTTCTCTTGGACACCTAAAGGAAAAGAACAATAGCATATTTATGAGTGTTGGCTATAAGATGTGAGTAAAACTCTAGTAAAATACAGCTTTACATGGCAAAGCAACGTTATGTTTTTTGATGCAGTGCTTGCCTTTGTGCAAGTGAATGGATGCACGTGAGAAGTCATGATATAATAGTAATGCTGTGAAGTTGGAGGTAAGTCACTGATTTGTATCTGACAATCTCCTGTTATCTTCATTCAGCCGTGCTGGTTAAGTGCATCCTACTCCTGTAAACAGGTAGAATAGGGACAGATGCTCGAATGAGAAGAAACTGTTCTTATGTGACAGCCATGCCCTCCAGATAACCAAAAACACTTCACAGCCAATGGATTACTTTCATAGTACACAATATTTTTTTCCAGGCATGAACAGCAACCAGTGTACACAGAGCAAGATCCCAGCTACAGCAAATGAGCAAATACACAAGAGAACAGTTAATCTGTTTTTGGTAGATTTGGTTGGGAGGAATGATGGTCAAGACACTAAGAGCACTCTTTGTTCTTCTTCAAATAGTGCAATGGAATCTTTTGCAATCCACCTGCATAGTTGGATATCTAACATCACATTTGAAATATAGGACCCCTGAAAAATCAGTGTTAATATAGTTAATTATTATAAAAATATAATATATAAAAATAACATTTATATTTAATACCTGTGGGGTTTCTCCAGTTGTGTTTGTTGTTACTGCAGTTGATATTCTCAAATCAAGGAATACATAATGTGTATGTGACACAAGTATTCAGAGGCAACCACTTTGAGATTGCATAAACATGCAACATGCAGTTATTGTGCGTGGAATCTCTAAGAGTTTTGTGGGCGTCTTGTGTGCTGCCTGAAAATGTGTTGAGACACACACACTGACTCTCAGGAAGAAGGCCCAGCACATCTTCTGCCCATTAGGCTCTTAAGAAGACAGAAGTGGGAACTTTCTCAGTGATGCTTAAATTGAATTTTATTAAGATGCTTGTAAGACAATTCTTTTATGCAAAGTGTCAGCAAACTTTGGCAGCCTTGCATATACCAGAAAATACTACCTAGTGATGGGCCACAGGTCAGATAGCAGTCACTCGATCAGTGATCTTCATTCAGGCTACCCTGGCAGGATTCAAAATGATTTGTCCTTATAATTAACACTTATAAAGTACCATTATTGAACGGTATTGTACTGCCGTTGTGCTTTGCTTTTGCCATGTTTTAAATTTGCAGCCAGTTCCCTTTTAAAGATCAGCAGTCTTTTAAGAGCTGTTGCTGATTAACCTGCACCCCCAACCCATGTGTGCTTCAAGCATACCATGTGCTATATGCCAGGAGTACAGAACAACTGTACACTTAAATTAAGATTGCATAAAGTCAGCGCAGTGCAGCACAGCATCTGAAGCCCAACAATCCAACACCTGTTGCAAGTAGTCCACAGAATAAGTCAGAAAAAAAATTCATTTTGAGAAGCAAAAATAAAAGAGCATTTATTTTGAATTAAATGTACTTTATTGATGGAACTTTATTGATACATATAGCAAGCTCCAGATCTCTGGTATGAATAATCACCCTTCAGTGATCAACCTTTAGTAATGACCTGAAAAATAAAACATGATTAACATGATTATTGAAGACATATTCATTGTTTCTGCAACCTTTGTCCTTCCAATTGTGTTTGATTAAATTAGCTGCCACTCATAACTTTGCCTCACATTGGCTTTAGAGATGTGTGCAGTGCGATTAATTTAAATACAATTTCTGCAGGCCTTCATCTCACTTGCTTCTGACTTGTCAGTTTTGAATTATTAGGTCTGCTACACTTTTGCAAACAGTCTCCAACCTACATATTTTATGTGATGTTTAGACATTCATGAAAAAAGTTTAAATTATGTGGATTTTAGCCCATTTGATCTCATTTTCAGAATACCATCTACAACAACTAGTTTGCAAATTAGCCCATTGTTCTGGCCTTAACACTCTTTCTTGTAACCCCACGCTAGCTGTTCATTGATCTGTGTGACCTTAAACCTCTCTATAAATAGTAATGTGACAGGAACTATCATTAGGACTACACACCATTAAGTGCTCCACATTGTGTTGCACTATTCGAGATAGTGGCGCATTGAAGCGAATGACTGAGGTGAGTCTAGCCTCCAGAAAATCGTCTGGGGATGTTAATTGAATCCTGCCTGGCATTGCTGTGTGGTCAACAGTTTTAAAGTGTAATTGAGGTTAAAAATTTGACTGATTTTATCTGAATAGAGATAGATATTGGTGATTTAAATCTGAATTGGATACTTTTTAAAGCAAATCTATATATTTAAAGAGTGCTGTTGTATTTTGAAATATTTTTACAATAATTAAAAATCTTAACTCACTTCATTGATCCAATCTATCTCAGCTGAGACACGGGTCCAGACTGTTGGTTTCATGTAGAACCTACATCCTCCTGCGTAGATGAAACTGGTCACTCCATGAACATAGAACTTCCCACCTTGCTCACAGTTCAGAGGACCACCCGAATCTCCCTGTGAGAGAAAGAAGAGAAATTCCATTGGCCCTGTTGAAATATGGGACAGAAAGCATGGCACAGATTGAGTCAAACCCACATTGCATGTGTAATCAATCCCTTTGGTTAGACCCTTGACATGTGACTCTTATACCTATCATGTTATTCCAGCCATTTGATCTGTCACCACACTACCTTATTTTTAATTTTTTGTAATTATCTCCCTGCCTCATTTAATCGGATTATAGGTCATCCCTTCGCTTGATATTCAGCTGTTGACACTTTCTACTCACACTATCTGACACTCTCTTGATCATCTGCAGAGACCTATTATTCAGCCTGTTGACATTCGACTCACACTATTTGTGTGATTTTTTTGATTTCTCTGTCCATTGATCTCTCTGCCTATAAATTCTGTGCCTGTGTGCTTCTCTCTCTCTTCACCTGACGAAGGGGCAACACTCCGAAAGCTTGTGATTTCAAATAAACCTGTTGGACTATAACCTTGTGTTGGGTGACTTCTGACCTTGCCAACCCCAGTCCAACACCAGCACCTTCACATCATTATCCTGACATAAGTTGTATCCTGCTCATTTCATTTCCTGAGAGAAGGTTGTCTCTAAATACTCCCTCAATCTGTAGAGAGTGAAACAACGTTAACATTTCAGGTCAACGATCTTTATGTTGATCATGTTCAGACAAAGGGTTACAGCCCTGAAATGTTTCTCTCACCATAAATGTTGCCACCTACTGTGTATTTTCAGCATTGTTTGTTTTCATGATTGAGTATTCCAGGTCAGGTTTAGCAACGATACAGATTAGCATTAGTCAGAATTTGCAGGCTTCTGTTTGTTTACCTGCTTTTGCTCACTTCTTTAATATACTGTTCTTGTGCTCAGGTAGCGCCAGAGTATTCCAAAAATACATTTTTGTACTTATAGCTGTGTGCAGCTATGAGCAGCAATGTGACCACATGATCCTTGCACTGTATCTCTAGCAATTTGATACATCAAACAAGTATTGGCAAAGGAACCATTGTCCCAGTATTTTAGCAGTTGAACCAGCTTTTGACCAAGGCCACCATCAGCAATTCATACTGACATCTTTTATTTACATTTAGGCTGCGTATTAGCGCTTACTGACAAATAAAATGCCTACTAGTCACTGCCTGAAGGCCGCCCCCTTGAATGTAGCAGGAATATCATCGCACATCAGATCATTTTCAGTATACATGCAGCTGTTAAATCGTATGCCTGCCGGTTTGGCACTTGTGTGTAGACAGCTCCTTCTTAACATGTTTTGAAATCTGTTACCCAGAGGTATGCAAGTGCTTCAGTTCTTAAGGATGAGATAATCTGCCATTACCCACCAGAAATTATGCATGTAAATTGCACTGCATTTATACAGAATATTAGATACTGAAGTTATAAAATCAAATAAAGTAAGGATATGCAACAAACTTGTATACTAGTAGGACTAGTGCAAAAATACTGGAGAGAATGATGCAAATTGTGAGACAGTCATGTAAAATATGCTACAAACAGAGGCGGTGGGGGTGGTTGAGGGAAGGAAGGTTGTTGCAGAATAACAAGGAGAACAGTACTAGGGACTAATGAAGCTCTCCTTGCCTAAAGCTGATGAGTAGGATTCTGTTTCAGTCACATAGACGCTGAATTCCAGAGTGCAGTTGCGGTCTTTATCCTGGCAAGAGGGACATGTGTGAGTGCCAAAGCTCCTAGAATCTCAGTGGCTTTTACATTTATCACAATATACATATGAGAAGCTCTGGAGGAATTGAAATGAGGAGGAATTTCTTCTCTCAATAGTGAAACTATGGAATTCTTTACCAGAGAGCTGTTGAGGCTGGATCGTGGGGTATATTCAAGGCTGAGATAGACAGATGTTTGATCATCAAGGGAATCAGGGGTTATTTGGAAAATGCGGGAAAGTGGAATTGAGGATTATCAGATCAGCCATGACCTCACTGAATGGCAGAGCAGACTCGATGACTGTAAGACCATAAGATATAGGAGAGAATTAGGCCATTCAGCACATGGAGTCTGCTCTAGCATTTGATCATGGCTGAGATGTTTCTCAACCCCATTCTCCTGCCTTCTCCCCATAAACTTTGATCCGTTTATTAATCAAAAGACAATGGCCAAGTGGTAATTTCACTGGACTATTAATCCAGATACCCAGGTAATGTTCTGGTGACCTAGGATTAAATCCCATCATGGCAGGTGGTGGAATTTGAATTCAATAAAAATCTGGAATTAAGAGTCTAATGATAGAACATAAGAACTAGGAGCAGGAGTAGGCCATCTGGCCTTCGAGCCCACTCTGCCATTCGATAAGATCATGGCTGATCTTTTCATGGCCTCCACCTCACTTACGCACCCTCTCACCATAACCCTTAATTCCTTTACTGTTCAAAACAATTATCTTAGCTTTAAAAGCATTCAATGAGGAAGCCGCAACTACTTCACTGGGCAGGAAATTCCACAGATTCACAACTCTTTGGGTGAAGAAGTTCCTCCTCAGTTTGGTTAACCAATTAACTCCTCAATTAACCAATCCTGTATCCATGCTAATACACAGCTCTTAATGCTGTGCACCTTCATCTTATGCGGCAGCCTTTTGTGGGGCACCTTGTTGAATGCCTTTTGGAAATATAGATACACCACATCTACTGTGTCCCCGTTGTCTACCGCACTTGTAATGTCTTCATAGAATTCCAGTAAATTTAATTAAACACGACCTGCCCTTCATGAACTCATGCTGTGTCTGGCAAATGGGACAATTTCTATCTAGATGTCTTGCTATTAGAACATAGAACTGTACAGCACACTACAGGCCCTTTGGCCCACGATGTTGTGCCAAATATATTTCTTCCTTGATGATAGATTCAAGCATTTTCCCCCACTACAGAAGTTAAGCTAACTGGCCTATAATTCCTCATCTTTTGTCTACCTCCCTTTTTGAACAGTGGCATCGCATTTGCTGTTATCCAATATGCTGGAACTGCCCCAGAGTCCAGCAAATTTTGGAAAATTACCACGAGTGCATTTCCTATTTCTCTTGCAATCTCTTTCAGTACCTTGGGATGCATTCCGTCAGGGCCAAGAGACTTGCATATCTTTAGCTCCGTTAGCTTGCCCAACACTAACTCTTTCATGATAATGATTGTTTCTAGGTCCTCACCTACCTTAGTTTCCTTGTCATCAATTCCTGGCATGTTATTCGTATCCTCCATTGTGAAGACCAACACAAAATACCTGTTCAATGCCTCGGCTATTTCCTCATTTCCCATTATTAAATCCCCCTTCTCATCCTCTAAAGGATCAATGTTTACCTTAGCCACTCTTTCTTTTTATATAGTTGTAGAAACTTTTGCAATCTGTCTTTTGTGACAATAAACTAGCTCAGAATATAATCTATCTTCCTTTTCTTTATAGCATTTTTGTGGCTTTCTGTTGACCTCTTAAAGTTTTCCCAATCTTCTAGTTTCCCACTGGTCTTTGCCACTTTGTATGCCTTATCTTTCAATCTGTTTGCCTCCAATATCTCCTTAGGCATCCATGGCTGATTACCCCTTTTTCTACGGTCCTTCCTTTTCACTGGTATATACTTTTGCTGAGCACTTTGAAAAATTGCTTTGAAAGTCCTCCACTGTTCCACAACTGTCCCACCATAAAGTCTTTGCTTCCAGTCTACTTTAGTCAACTTCTTCCTCATCCTATTGTAGTTTCCTTTGTTTAAGCACAGGACCCTGGTATTAGATTTTATCTGCTCACTTTCCATCTGTATTCTAAATTCAACTATACTGTGATCGCTCCTTCCAAGAGGATCCCTAACTATGAGACCATTAATTATTCCTGTCTCCTTACACAGGACCAGATTTAGGATAGCTTGCTCCCTCATCGGTTCCATTACATTACTGTTCAAGTAAACTATCGCAAATACATTCAATGAATTCCTCCTCAAGGCTACCTTGAGCAACCTGGTTTGACCAATCGACATGTAGATTAAAATCCCCCATGATAATTGCTATGTCATTTTCACAGGCATTAGTTATTTCAATGATGACCATGGAACCATTGTTGACTGTTGGGGGAAAAAACCCATCTGTTTCACTAATGTCCTTTAGGGAAGGGAACTGCCAGTGTTACCTGGTCTGGCCTACATGTGACTCCAGACCCACAGCAGCTGACTCTTAACTACCCTTTAGGCAACTAGGGATGGGCAATAAATACTGGCCTAGCCAATGATGCCCTCATCCCATTAGGGCATCACAATCTATTTTTAATCCATTATTAGATTTAAAAGAAAAATAACCTATCACTCAATGACTTGGCCCCCACAGCCTTCTCGGCAATGAGTTCCACAGATTCACGACCCTCTGATTGGAGAAATTCCTCCTCATCTCAGTTCTAAAGGGTCATCCTTCACTCTGAGGCTGTGCCCTCAGGTCCTAGTCTCTCCCACCTGTGTAAAAATCTTCTCCATGCCCACTCTATCCAGGCCTCTCAGTATTCTCTTGTATCCTAACCCTCTTGAAATGAAGGCTAACATTGCATTTGCCTTCCTAGCTGCCAACTGAACCTGCATGTTAACCTGAAGAGAATCCTGAACCAGGACTCCCAAGTCCCCTTGTTCTTCAGATTTCCAAAGCCTTTCCCATTTAGAAGATAGTCTATGCCTCTATTCTTCCTAGCAAAGTGCATAACTTCACACTTTCCCACATTGTATTCAATCTTCCACTTATTTGCCCACTGTCTTAGCGTATTCAAGTCCTTCTGCAGCTTCCCCACTTCCTCAACACTGCCTGTCTTTCCACCTATCTTTGAGTCATCTGCAAACGTAGCACCAATCCCCTCAGTTCCTTCATTCAGATTGTTAATGTATAATGTGAATAGTTGTTGTCCCAAAACTGACCCCTGCGGATCACTACTAGTCACTGGCTGCCATCTTGAAAAAGAACCCTTTAACCCCACTCTCTGTCTTCTGCCAGTCAGCCAATCCTCTATTCATGCCAGTACTTTGCCCCTAAAACCCTGGGCTTTTATCTTTATTTAGTAGCCTCCTGTGCAGCACCTTGTCAAATGCCTTCTAGAAATCCAAATAGATCACATCCACTGGCTCTCCTTTGTCTAACTTGC
>NC_063372.1:4416034-4421416 GCF_021869965.1 Rhincodon typus
TGCTGCTTGGCCCGCTGTGTTCATCCAGCTCTACACCTTGTTATCTCTTATGTCTTTGTAGTTGCCTTTACTCAACTGTAATACCTTTCCATCTGATTCCAGCTTCTCCCTCTCAAACTGCAGGGTAAATTCTATCATATTCTGGTCACTTCCCCTTTAGAGATTCCCTCACCTTAAGCTCCCTAATCAAGTCTGCCTCATTACACATCACCAAATCCAGAAATGCCTGTTCCCTAGTGGGCTGTACCACATGCTGCTCCAGAAAACCATGTTCCTGTTTTTGGGATCCACTACCAACCTGATGTTTCCAGTCTACCTGCATACTGAAGTCCGTCATGATTATTGTAATAGTGCCTTTCTTACATGATCTTTTCTATTTCCTGATTTATTTTCTGCCCCACATCCTGACTACTGCTCGGAGGCCTGTCCACAATTCCTATCAGGGTCTAAAAACTGAAAGAACTGTGGATGTTGTAAATCAGAAACAAAAAGAGAAATTGCTGAAAAAGCTCAGCAGGTCTAGCAGCACCTGCGGAGAGAAGTCAGAGTTAACATTTCTGATCGAGTGACCTTTCCTCAGAACTTCCCATCAGGGTCTTTTTTCCTTTATGGTTCCTCAACTTCACCCACAAAGATTCTATGCCATCCAACTCTATATCATTTGTTGCTATCGATTTTAATTTCATTTCTTGTAATGAAGGCAGCACCCCCCCACAACCCCAGCCCATCTGCCTATTTCTTCAATAGGACATGTATCGTGGGATATTTAGTCGCCAGTCCTGATCTGCATGCAGCCAAGTCTTTGTGGTGACATCAGTAGGCTGAATAGTCTACTCTTACTCAGTGTTGATAGGCAATAGAGAGAGACTCCCTGGGCCTTTTTGTCTATAGAAAATTCAGACAATGCTTTCTGTTGTCTCACACCTTAGGTTGTCCTAGAATGCCTTTACTGTGCATTTCTGAAAATATTGTAGCACATCTTCTTTCAATTTAAATGGCATTATTGCTGGACTCTCTGTGGGATCTAGTGTGCTGAACTCACCATTTTTGGCTGCAATAGTAGAATTGTAGAGAGACTTTAAAATGCTGGAAAATGCACCAAAGAAATGTTTTAAAATATAGTATTTACCAGGAAGTGCCAAGGAAATAAATCTCCATCTTCAGTTCTCATATTTCCCATCAGAAATTTCCAAGTCTGTCATTCCAAATAGTACTTTTTTTTGTATACTAATGGCTCCCCCAACCACACCCTCCAATACATCTACGTGAACCTTGGATTTATACCTGCAGCTTAAGTTGCAAGTTCATGTTCCACTGCACTCTCATTTGAACTTTTCATCTGTCAGAGATGAAGACGTTAGGTTTTGGTCTTCTCAAAAAGACAAACCAAATTTCATAAAGGGATTCTCAAAACATTGGTAAAATGACCGAATCCTATGCAGCAGAATGACATTTAAATAATCCAATTTCCTTACAGCACCGGCCTTAGTCACAGGGGTCTATATTCAGAGCTGTTTACAAGCTATCAGTTGTTTCATTTTGAAATTTGTCAGTTCTTGTTATAGAGTGTTTTAGGATGGTAGATATGGTTGTTGTTAAATCCAGATTCCTGAATTATCTTAATGTGCCTTTACACAAACCTCGAAACAACCACTGAACATTTGTGTTGTCGCACTTGTCTGAGCGAGACAGGTCATTTAGTTCAGGCCACCCAAACGTCTTTCACATTTACACTGTTATAACAGTCACAGAGAAAGGAGAATTTCTCCTTTTGGCTCAGGGCTGCATTCAAATCCAGGTTCTTGGTGTGAATGGCCAGCTTACAGATTCATTGCACCATATCATCTCTTTACAATTTTTATTTGTGATGTGTGAATGAATGATGATTAGAAATCCAAAAATGTTAGTTGACTACTGGATTCTCATAACAAGCTTACAATGAAGCTTTAAGTTCTGTGGGTCAGTTGTACTAATCAAGGATTTATTTCATTTACTACAGTTTCTTATGGCATTGCCAAGAAAAGGCTACATTTAATATAAACTGTTCTAATTTGTCCTGTGGATGGAAAACAACCGACATCATTACCTGACAGCCTGAGACAAAACCATCTCCGCCCGCACACACCATGATGTCTTTGACATAGTAGCCCCAAAGGTCGGGTCTGGAACAGGTTTTGTAGTCAACAGTCCGAATCGGAGTCTGCTGAAGAGTAGGACTAACTTCACCACCATCTAGATCAGAGAAAAACGTCCAATGAACGCTATGTTTCTTCTTTTCAATTTATCTTGGTCTACTCCATATTTATTCTATGATCATCTGACTCTGAATTTGACATTCTTGTTTTTCCTAAGCTTCATATATTATCCTAAGCTCCCTTGCCTGAACCTGCAACCTCTTAGTGTTGATTCAACAAACAGATCGAAGAGCATTTGATGGGATTCAGCTGCTGGACCTGCATCTGAATTTCTGGATCATATTGATGACCTGTGAATGTTGATTAGTCTGAATTAGGGCAGTTTTGTGCTGTGAAACGATCAAGAGTGCCTCAATATCATTTTAATTGGGACCCTTGTAGCCAGGGTTAATTTTGATGCAGTGTCATAGAGAGGAAAGGACAATGTATGAATCTAGTGCAGTAACTTTCCTGGCAATAATTTATTTTAATCTTATGCTTGGCATTGGCTCAACATGAAGTCTGTTAAAAAATAAGATCCTGTTTGCTTTGATTTTTTTCTTTGCTTCTTTCCAATTCCCAGATGAATAATACATTTAAGAATTTTATCCAGACAAAATGCTGCATTGATAACATTGAGAAATTCTGAAGAAGTGTCCTGACCCAAAATGTTAGCTTTCCTGCTCCTTTGATGCTGCCTGGCCTGCTGTGTTCCTCCAGCTCCACAATTTGTTATCTCTGACTCCAGCATCTGCAGTTCTTCCTATCTCACAAAATACTGCATTACTTTTCTTATCATCTTATAATTGTAATTTCTACAATAGAAGAATTTTCAAGCATAAATCCAAAAGCACTTACTAAATGTGTAACCCCATCCAGTGGCATAGCACAGGTAGTCATTTGGCAGAATCTCTCCCTTTTGTGGCAGTAATGCAAGCTGGACTTTGTCATTGAGAATTGCCTCTTGAGCAAGGCGAACCATTGCGATGTCATGCCTACATAGCATAAAATAGTTTTTGTGCTTTTATTAATAACAGAATCTGACATGTCTAATTATCCTAGCTAATGATATATAACATTAGAAGCCCTATAAAATAAATCAAGGATGCTGAGCTTTTTGTTGTGTCAACCTTTTCCTTTTTAAGATCAGCATATGTAACTGGAGTAAAATGCACAATTACTCTGTGGTGATTTTGTTGTGGCCTGATATCATAGTTAACTGCCTTTATCCTGCTTCAGATTAAACAACGTTTTGTTGCAGTTGTGTGTCCAGCTATATTATTATTGATGTAACTGAACAGCAAGATGGATATCTATGGTTATCAACTACACCTTATTCGTGACTTCGGTTATCAGATTGATGAGGAGGTATTTCCTAACTCCTAAGCAGAACTATTGCATATGTTCAGTCTACATGAGACATTTTAAATATTATTACATTGCTCAAAGATAAATAATTTGCCATATGTTGTACTCACCCGACAGAAAGGTCTCCACTCCACTTCTTATTCACCACAACTTTATCAACTAATATGTACTGTTCAGGACCTTCTGTCTCATAAATGTTGTGGTCACCCAATGCAACACGGTATACCAAACCTGGACTGTTTATAAATGAAAGAAATTGACTATTATTTTAAAAGGGGTTACAACGAAGGATGAGATTTTTAAAACTCACTCAAAACCCATTTATGTAGGGTTACAAACTGGATCCCTGTGCTTGGTGGCCATAATTTCCAAATAATTTTGAGATCTTTATCGTGGTAAACAAAGACAAAAAAAATTTGCACAAAGGATAATAATATAAAGAGTAAGCATATACAGTACACAATGATTTATATTTTCTATAAGTCAGAGAGCATGAAAGTAGTATGCCCCTGCTATAGGAAGAATATTAAATTGGAGAGGGTTTAGAAAAGATTTACTAGGATGTTGCTGGGAATGGAGGGTTTGAAATGTAAAAATAGATTGGACAGGCTGGGAATTTTTTTCACTGGAAGGTAGAAGATTGAGGGGTGACCTTTATAAAAGTTTATAAAATCATGAGGGGCATAGATATGGTGAATAACAAGGGTCTTTTCTCTAGGGCGGGGGACTTCAAAACTAGGGGAAATATTTTTAAGGTGAGAGGAGAAAGTTTTAAAAGGGAAATGAGGGGCAACATTATTTACACAGAGTGGCTAATGTGTGGAATGAACTGCCCGAGGAAGTGGTGGATGCAGTACAGTTACAACATTTAAAAGACATTTGGATAAGTACATAAATAGGAAAGATTTGGAGGGATATGGGCAAAACGCAGGCACATGGGACTAATTTAGTTGGGAACATGGTCAGCGTAGACTAGTTGGACCGAAGAGTCTGTTTCCATGCTGTATGACCCTGTGATTCTGTGACCCCCACCAAGGTCGTGGGAATTGATAACTACTGTTCTGTTATTCTTTATATATTTGCATCAGATTATTTTCTGAGTAATTGGCTACAATACTCTTCAATCATTTTCCAAAATACTCTTGTTGCTGTCTCCCTTTACTAGTTTCTTTTGAAGCAAACATTAGCTGTGAATGAATGGATGGACAATCTACTTTCTGAGTTTTGTCAGATCTGTGTTCTCAGAGATGCAATAAAGTAACCCGGGGTGACTGGCTCACTGATCTTTCTTCTTCATGCGGAAATAATTCCCTATGCTTAGCATATTTCCATGATATCACAAGGACGTTGTGCATGTCCTTGGGCAACTCTTGAGCTGGATAACACATCTTATCCCATTCCATGGCTTTAAGCAATGAAGATTCATGAAACTCCCTTTTACTTATTTTACACAGCCACCTAACATCCATTGCAAATTTAAACTGTTTCTCATGGACAGATTCTCTCTGAAGAGAGAAAACAGTAAGTAAGATCTACAAAGCCCTAAAAAGACATTACAAATCTTGTTTGAGTTCCCATAAAATTCCATTGGACTTTTGGTAAAAAGTAAATACAGCAAACACTCAGGAAGGAGAAATAATATGAAGTAAATGTGATGGAATGGAATCTATAGAAAAGAGAAAGGAAACAGGCCTCAAAAGGATGGTAGGGAGTTTGGAAATACTGCAGTAAGATTCACAAATGATGTGGGGCAGGCTATAAACTACAACACTTGTAAGAGTCAAAGAATGAAATGAGAATTAAAATAATTTACAAGTCTACACAGTGACCAGCAGTCATC
>NC_063372.1:4421516-4424774 GCF_021869965.1 Rhincodon typus
CAGCTTGTGACACACAGACTCCCATTTGTCTATGAGAATTGGCTTACTCTTCTAAATCAAGTAATTCAAAGAATGATTGAATCCCTACAGTGCAGAAATTGTTAAATTGTTCATTACTACATGTCCTTTTGCAGAAAGTAAAAAAAATGGTGGATGTTTCGTACCTGCCATGGCCAAGCATTGGGCTGAGATTCAACTCCTCCAATGATACGTGGAGTTTCAAAGCACTGCCCTACATTAAAGAATTAAGACATCATTTTATGAATATATCTGTTGTGCATTTATCAAATCTCACTATTTCATGTAAAGTGTATGTCAGTTGTACAGTGACTGGGTATGAATTATATTCTTGAGTTCACTGCTCAGTGGAGTTTAAATTTGTTGCAACTGAAATAACATGACAGTGGAATATGTAGTTATGTGCTCTACAATGAGCATTGCAGAAATATGATACCATTGGTCTTGACTAGACTTCACTGCCTTCAGATGGGACACATGCACAGTTGAGTCATGTAACTGTTGACAGCTGTTCTGCTCTGCATTATTTCCCCATTTCATACAAAGACAGAACTTGTATTTATATAATGCCTTTCACACCTGCAGGATGTTCAAAAACTCTTCACAGCTAATGAAGTACTGTACTTCTGAAGTGAGGTCACTATTAGTTTGTAGGTAAACATGACAGCTAATATGTGCACAACACAGTCGCACTAACAGCAATGAGATAAAAATCCAAATAGTCCATGTTTTAGGTGTGTTGGATGAGGAATAAACGTTGGCCAGGACTCCAGAAGTCCTCCCTTCTCAGTTTCCAATTGTGCAGTGGATTTTTAAATACCCACCTGAAAGGGCTGCAGTTTAACAACTCATTTGAAAGATAGGCAACATTGGCAATAAAGTATTCCCCCAACTATTCAACTGTAATGACAGCCTACATGTATGTACTCACGTCTCTGGAGGAGTGCTTCAGATCATTATCCCCAAGAGGTTTTCTCCATTATCTAATGATTAATAGTACAACTCTCCGGTGTGACTGGACCACTTGTATCCCTGTATAGCAAGGAGGTGATCTACACAATATTTTTTCTTGAGGTTACTTCACAGAATATTCTCAAGTGAAAAAAAAACCATGTCCTCTTTGTGAACATATAAGAGATTGTAAAGTTTATATAAAATGAAGCAAAGAAATCTAGATCACACTGAACCAACTTGGGTCCATGTTGACCAAATTAATGCTTGCTGAACATCAGTTATACTGCAAGATGCAAATGTTTCCACTCACCAAGCAAAGCAAGGCTCACCAAGACTACCAGTCTCAACATTTCGGTACCTGTGCTGGTTGTGTGCAGCGACTGATCTTGCAGTGTGACTTTACTTTAATACAGTTTTCTAAACTACAGAATTGGCAATAGCATGTCAATTAATGTGCTAATTGTGGGAAAGTCACTGACTGTAGAGAGCTACATTTGTAATATGCATCATTCATTTTTGTAGTATTGCTGTTAATATGTGAAGGATTCCAGCTGATTTCAATTCAAACAACAAATAAATTAATAATTTGAAATTTTATCTCCCCAGCACTTCTTGCTTGGGTACAGTTTTAAAGCTGCCTTCACCTTCTTGTACATTGTTCAGGTGACTGTTATTTACACGTGGTTCTGTACACTTAGTGTCGCAAACTATTTGATTGCAGGGCGCATTACAATTTGTCCAGACATACTGTCTTTCGGCAGGGAGTGCTGGATAGTACTGGGGTGGGATGAGGAGATGGGGAGCGATACCTGGATGACTTTCCCCTCCTCAGGGCCACTGATGTCATTATAGCACTGCTATTCTGACTAATATGACCCAACTAGCAAGTCAGCCATGGTTTTGTGGTAGCACTGTTATCCCTGACAAGGCACATTTGAGGGTTTGAATATATAATCTAAGATGACAGTCCAGTGCAATACAGAGGGAGTGCAGCCCTTTCACAGGTGCTATCTCTTGAATGTAAACTCCTCTCTGCCTTTTCAAGTGGCATCATTTCAAATAGATCAGGATAGTTGTCCCAGTTTTCTCAGCAATGTTTACCTTGCAACCAACATCACTAAAAGCAGACTATCTGGCCAGTTCTGAGGCCAGGTCACTGGACCCGAAACATTAACTCATTTTTTTCTTCACAGATGCCACCAGACCTGCTGAGCTTTTCCAGCAACTTCTGTTTTTGTTCCTGATTTACAGCATCTGCAGTTCTTTCAGTTTTTAATCTGGTCATATTTATCTTATTACTATTTTTGGGAGCTTGTAAGTGGAAATTGGTATTTCCACAGGGTGTAAATAGTGCTATACAACTGGAAGTTCTTTCTGATAATGTGTATAAGTTTTTCCCTGTTAATTGTGATCGTTTAGTTGATGCAAATTGCAAATAGCAAATAGAACATGTTGTTTAGATTGCTAAACTGTGAAATGAATACAGCATTTTAAAACAAAAGAGAGCAACTGAAGTGATCAATAAAACGGAGCTATTAACACTGCTTAACATACAAATAACAAGGTAAAGGGCTCTTGTTGTGCAATGGGAAATGTCCTTATCTCTGGATCAGGAGACCTGGATTCAAATCCCACTTGCTTCAGAGGTGTGTCATAATATCTCTGTAGATAATTTTCTCATCGACCTGCTCAAATAACAAGATTCCTCCCTCACCTCCTTTTCTAATACATTGATGATTGTATTGGCACCATTTCAAACTTTTACCCCAGGCTGCAAGATTTAATTAACTTTACTTTTAATTTCCACCCTTTCATTGGTTCACCTTGGAATCTCTTGTTCCTTCACCCTCTATTTCCATCTTCAATAGTAGCCTATCAACCAATATCCATTATCTCCTACAACTATGTTGACGACACCTTCTCCCACCGGTTACCTGCAAGAACTCTTTCAGTTTCTTTATGTGTCACGTGTTCTGACAATGCCATTGTTCTTTTCTACCCACCATCTCATCCTCAATCCTGCAAAGGCCCTCAACCACATTTGTTCCATTTTGCACTCTTCTGCTCTGATCCCTTCCCCCTCCTTCTCAGAACCACAACAGACTTCCTACAGACAAAGGGGGTGGCCATGGGTACCCGCATGGGCCCAAGCTATGCCTGCCTCTTTGTAGGTTACGTGGAACAATCCCTCTTCTGTACCTACACTGGCCCTAAATCCCACCTCTTCCGTTACATTGATGACTGTATCGGCGCCGCCTCGTGCTCCCACGAGGAGCTCAAACAGTT
>NC_063372.1:4425274-4432056 GCF_021869965.1 Rhincodon typus
TACTCCATTCCTTTAGCAATAAATGCTAAAATGCCATTTGCTGGCATAACCTGCTATACCTGCAGACTAACTTTCTGTGATGCATGCATGAGGACACCCAGGTCCCTCTGCACTGAAGCATTTTGATATTTCTCTCCATTTAGATAACTTGCCTTTTTATTCTTCTGACCATAATGGATAACTTTTCACTTTTCCATGTTAAACGCCATCTGTCAAATTATGACGCATGCACATAAACTATCCACATTCATTTGTAAATTTCTTACTACTTCATTGCCATGTACTTCCCCACCTTAGTGTCATCTGCAAATTTGGCGATAGTACATTCTATCCCTGCATCCAAGCCATGAATATAGATTGTTAGTAGTGGGGTCCTGAGGACCAACCCCAATAGTTACAGCTTGCCAACAAGAAAAAGATCCATATCATAGGTGCAACTACATATTGCGGTGCCCCTTTCCTGCTTTGGGAACATATACTCTGAAATTATGTCGCAGGGTACAAGCACACGAATGCTTTACTACATAGATTAAGATTCCTCCCTCTCTCTCCTTTAGCAGAGGTATTGATTCATTTCAACTAGCAGAGGGAGGTCTTCAGACACTGTATTCATATGCATTCATATGCAAGTAACCCACAGTGATGTCAAAATTCCCATTAAATATTCTTCAATTTTGAATGTTAACAATGTTCCTAACCCTAATCCTTGCACATTAAGTTATACAGCAGCAAAAGGGTCAATTTCAGAGACTGCAAATGGAGGGTTAACTAACCTGTTCTGTGCATTTCTCAAATTGTCATTTTCTGAACCTAATTATAATTTCTTCTACTCTGCTTTTAAAATCTATGGAATAAATTGCTTGGCAGGAGTATGTGTGTCCAAAATTACTGGTGGGTGTTTTCTTCTAAACCCTCTTTTAACTACAACACTAAATTAATTTTTAGTTACATTTATCTTAAATTTGTTTGTATTTCTTAGTAAATTGGCAGCACCTATTCCACTCTTCATAATCCTTCAACCCATTCCTAATTTAAAAATCTTTCCATCTCCTCCTTAAATTTACTCAATGTCCCAGCATCCACCACACTCCAGGATAGTGAATTCCACAGATTCAAGACAGTTTGAGAAGTAATTTTTCGTCGGTTTTAAATCTGCTATCCCTTACCTTAAAACTGTGACCTCTCATTCTAGTTTGCCCCACACAAGGAAACACCTTTTCTACGTTTACTTTGACAATACCCTTCAGCATGTTATACACCTCAATTATATGTCCTCTCATTTTTCCAAAACTCCAGCACATAGGCATAAACTGCTCAATCTCTCTTCACAAGTCAAACCCCTCATCCCTCGAATCAATCTAGTGAACCTCCTCTGAACTGCCGCCAATGCAACGACATTTCTCAAGTAAGGATACCAAAATTGTACTCTGTGAGATCACACCCAGAGTTCTAATGCCTTGTACAGGTTCAGCCACACTTTCTTACTTTTAGAAGAGTAAACCTGCAATGCAGTGATTGGATGCATTTGTGCCTCAGCCAGTTCAATGCTTGGTCTGTAATTATCACAGTTAGTGTCGCACAGTAATATCACCACAGCTCACTTTAACGAGCCAGACTAATGGAAGACGACAGAAACAGAAAATTGGCACAGTTTTGGCAACTACCTGGGCAGCACCTGCTGTGATGTCACTAACCATACCTGGGAGCCTACCAATAAACATGAAAATTGAATCTGGAGCAGGATAGAGCCACTTGTAGACTGCAGAACAAATAGTATTAATCACAAAGGTTTGACCAATGCATTCACCACTTTGCCTCCATCTACTTCCACTCTCTCAGTCATGTATTGCACCTAGATTTGTTGAATTGCAGCAGCTAACAGTTTGCCTCACACAGCCTTCTTTTTGTATCCATTTCCAAAAGCCTTTAGAGCAATTTTCTTTCAATTATCTTCAAATTTCTTTCCCCATATATGCCACCACTTAACCTTTGTGAGGAAAGTATAGGTAACGGCAACAGCCCCTGAAAGATGGCGTTTAATTTCCTATTCTCCTGCCAGGCAAGCTTCCGTAGCTGCTTGAATAAGGGACTGTAGAACACATGTAGGAGTTTTATTATATGAAATTAGCTGACTACAAGGGAGCCTGTTACACCCTGCCTTCAGCGGAGGCTGGAAAATTCCAAACTGTTTTCAGAACAAGAGCAGAGAGATTCAGAGGAAACATTGAAGAAAAAAAAAATAGCTCAGGAGGAAAGTATTTAAGGCTCCTGCTAGTTTGATACAAGATGCACAGCCAAAAAAACAAAAAGGGAGCATCATTTATTCTCAGGTTGAAGTAAAAGATGTTTTTTTTTAATTTCTGAAGCAGGGAAACTAGTTACTTTCAATGCTTCAGATCAACATACCGCTGACAGATTTTATTCATTTGGTTAATTTAATGAACAAAATGAAAAAGTCAAACTCAGTTCATTCCTCTCAAAGAACACATTTGTACATGTATGAAGAGTATTACATCTGGCTTACTCTTGTAGGTTAGAAGGAGTAATCCAAAGATTGACAGTTACGCACCCAAGGCCAAATGGAGGCCCCCACAACCCCCCCCACCAATGCAAAAGTAAGGTTCTGGTGGGGTAGGGACAGCTTCTATTTTAATACATAGAGTCATACAGTATGGAAACAGACCCTTCGGTCCAACCAGTCTATGCCAAATTTCCCAAACTGAACTAGTCCCATTTTCCTGTGTTTGGCCCATATCCCTCTAAACCTTTCCTATTCATGTACATGTCCAAATGTCTTTTAAATGTTGTAACTGTACCTGCATCTACCACTTCCTCTGGCAGCTCATTCCACTTACAAACCACTGTGTTTGGAAAAGTTGCCCCTCAGGTCCCTTTTTAAATCTCTCCTCTCACCTTAAAAAGCGTTTGGTGCAGAACAAGCCTTTTCATGAGTTATCCATCTTGATCCTAAGCTCTGTTGCCTAAGAGAGGGATTATTTACAAAATATATTCCCAGTTTGATGGTAGTTAATTGTTGGCTAAATGCCGGAACACGGGACACTACAGATCAGAAAAGATGCTAAGCTTCAGTACTAGGCCCAAAAACAAAATTTGGTCTGTCCCCCACAAAAATTTTTCAATTCACCCTTAAATATTCTCACAAGGTTGCTTCTTAGAAAATCCATTCTGAACATTCACCAACTTTTGGTAAATAACTAAATCAACCACTTTGTTGTTTCCTTCCTCTATGCCCCTGGCCTATTACCTTAAGTTCTGGAGTTTGTGACAATTCTGCATATAATTCAGTTCACTTCAATTCTGTTTAACAATCTGCCCCACACCTTCTCTTCACTTATTCCAGACTTTTCACTTTGCCATCAGTTTTCTCGATGCTGTATACAATGGCTGGGTATTCTTGGTGTAGTTGTACTTTGTCCTCCTGGTGTGACTGTGCCAATGTCTTATAGAAACATATCATTTGTCTATGGGATGTCATCTCTATCCTTCTGGTTACATACAGATCCAATTTACTACTGCAGTACATTAGATTTGGTTACAATAAGCTATCCATCTCAATCCCTCTGTTAAGCTACAGAACCTTGGATCTTTTACTTTTATATTCCCAGTTTGATTTCTCTTCTCTAGTTTCATTATCTTACATTTGTCCACATTAAATGTAATTTGTCACTTACAAGCCAAACCACCCAAAACAACCCAAATCTCATGAATTGGTACATAACTACAGCTTTATCTTCAGTGCAGTTCCAAACCTCTGGGACCAACCAGATGAAATAAAAAGTGATCTTTTCCAGGCTAACACATTTTTACATGCAGTACAAAACAGCCACGGCCCTGAAACTAGCCATCATTTGGCACAAGCACCAGTTAAAATGGTTGAGTAACCAGTGAGCAAGAGACCAGAAGTCAGGCTTCTGAATATTGACTCAGCATCCAATGGGGTACTCCTATTGGAATGGATTACTGACTCTCCCAGCACAGCTAGTCAGCCCAGAGTTGGGCTAAAGAGGGACTTTGAGAAGGAAACTGACCCAGAGAATAATTGACTGGATAGTGCAAGAAATTTGTTCAAAAGCAAAATGCTGTAAATGCCAGAAATCTGAAATGAAAACAGAAATTTGGTGTACTAGGACACATTTCTATAGTGCCTTCTATATATTTCTAACATGCTTTTCACAACTGCATGATGTCCCAAAGCACTTTACAGACAATCAAGTATTTTTGAAGTGTGGTCTCTATTGTGACATGGGAAACAGCCACAAAGAGCAATTTTATAAGGTCTAAATAGGTTGTTGCTAAATATTGACTGAGGGATAGATCTGGCCAGGGCCCCAGGAAAAGCTTCTCTACTCTTCAATTAGTGTCATGGGATCTTCTGCATCCACCCAAGGGAGCAGATGGAGCCACGCTTTCAAGTGTCATCCAAAAGACAACAACACTGACAGCGGGATTGTCAGTTTCAGTTACGTGCTCAAGACTCAAACTCAAGCACGGAACTGGTACCCACAATATAGACTTGGAAGAAGGGCAAAGACAGTTTTAACCACGCTAAAAAAAATGGTTGCTTACTGAGAAGGAGTAGAGCCCATTATCAGAAAGCTGATTGAAGTGCTAGGTCATCTTCCTACTTTTGTTTTGCGCTTAGTTTAATGTAGAACCCAGTGAGTAACCATTTTCACACAACAGAAACCAGACTCATGTTGAAGAAAGTCAACTTTGGAATAGCGGTTCAATGGGTGACAGCTTTTATTTAAAAGAAATTATTTGCAGTGTTTGCCAGCCGCTGAACTCAATGTTGCAATTTGCGTCAAAACAACAATTTTGCGACACATTGCAGTGGAAATAGTGCAGGAAGATTTGTGCGCTTTCATGCCTGGAGATGATTTGAGGGGACCATGTGATCCTTTTACATTTGAGTGGGGGGTGGGGAGGAATAGGGTTAGGGAATGAGATAGAAACAAAAGGGTTAACAACCAACACAATAATAAGGCATAACAGTCAGAAAGAAGCAATTCAGATATGAACCAGCTGGTATTTGTTCATACAACATCAATTCTAGCTGGTTGGTTTAAAGCAATCTGCTGACGCCCATCTGACATTAATGTTACAGGCTCATTGCCAATTTATATCTCCAACACAACAGTAGTTTATGGTCATGTTTTAACAGCTGGCATTAATATATGTACTTTAAAGCAACTAATTTCAAACATTTTAGAAGGAGGCAATTTCTCGTGAGGCCACATCCAACCTCCTTACAACCCAACACTCAGTTCTCTGTAGCCCCAACAGCCTTTTACACCAATTTCTTTCTAATATATGGTGTATAATTCACACATTTGGTGCATCTTTGTTTTCCATATAAGCAATTGGTACAATGTGGGAGATTGTTACAAAAAATGGTTAGAAACTTACACACTTGTTTTATAGTAGCTTCTGATGCAGAACTCCTTAGATGTTGGACAAGTAATCAGACAATGATACAGTATTCTCTAGCTTTCTACCTTATGGCATATTTCTATTTTTGCTGCCCTAGTTGCACAACTCTATTTAAAAATCCCAGAGACATTGAAAATTCAGTGTGAGTGACATGTCATTTTTTTCGACACATCTGATAAAACCAAAGCACTCCACAGACTCCTGCCTTCCATCACCCAGAAAGAATGCCTTTGTTTGGTTGTGCAACAGGGAAGCAGCATTTCCAAATAGTCCTCAATAACCAGCCATCACTTTTCAAGTCATGCTGTAAAACAAATGCAATTCACAAAAATAAAACAGGATTCAGTGACTAGCAATGTCAGAGATGTCTAGGGGATCGAATTTGGAAGCCATCCTGCTAAAGTCCTGCAGTATAAAACAAAATGATTTCAAAGTTAATGCAGAACAGATTTCAAACATGCTTCCCACAGTGGAGCATGTCAATTTACCTATTCACCAAACACTTGCAATTTTCCCCCCCTCATTGTAGTCTGGAAGACTTTAACCAAAGATGTTCTTGTCACAATGACTGTCAATATTACAATTATATGGCATTGATTTTCTCCTTAAGGGTGCAGCAGCAGGAAACATTCCATTCCACAAAATATCTACCAACCCATTTGCGCCAATCTGGTCACAAGGCAGCTTACAAAGTGCAATAGTGACATCTGTTGGCAGAGAATCATATTATTCAAATTTCCTTTCTCTTTTACCTCATTTGATTAAGAGGATTACAACATTACTAATCACTGGAAGATAGTTCTTAGATTTTTGTAAATGCCCAGTCCTGGAGAATAGACCATTATCCATGTCATATACCAGGTATGATCAAGAACTCTCTAATTAGATTTAAATGAGATTTGAGAGAAATAAGATTTAAATGCAGTATCAAAATTCCTTAATTGGCACCCAAACAAGATACTTTTAATGCCAGTTTTAAAACAACTGCACCAATGTGACATTTATCAATTTTCCAAGATAGCTAACTCTACGGCCTTTGAATGAGACAAGCCTTCAGGCCCCACCTTGTCCTTTTGACCAGTCTGATTTACTTTTCGACCAGCTGTTGCTCTTTGCCTCCAAGACCAACTTGTAAACCAGACAGCAAAAGTCCACTTCTCATCTGACTTAAGGCCATGTGGTTCCTTGGCTATATTTAGCTGCACTCAATTCCTACTTTCCCCGCCTCACAAAACATGGCACCTGCTTCAAACACAATTATGTGCTCACACATGCAGATCTTTTTTAATATGTAATGATCCTACAGTTACACCCACTATATTTAAAAT
>NC_063372.1:4432156-4436694 GCF_021869965.1 Rhincodon typus
GGAGGAGAAATCTTACTGGTGATCAAGTGATCCCTGAACATACCAAGTTTTTTTTAAAAATGATTTGATATTCAGTAATAACAAATATTTAAATAAATAAATGTGCTGCCCAAGTATCAATCTAGTTTTCTGAAGTGTTTTCAACAAGATTTATTAATCACTGGCATGGGTTGGAATCAATATCAGAGCACCTTCCTTAAGAGTGAGGAACTTAAACACGAGTTAAACAGGATCATGACAGACTCTTCACACAAGTCATTTGTTTTGAAGTATCAGCCACCTTTGGTAGTGATTGGCTGAAACATCCAGAAGTTTTAAAAAAATGATTGATGCAAAATTGGCTAAATACTCTCCCCATATCCACTTCTGGAATCCCCCCAAAAATGGCAGCCTTTGAGAGTGCAACACAAGTTCTTTCTGTCTAGGACTGTACTATATGCAGAGACCCGTTGGGAATTGAGCTAAAATTAGCTGATCCAATGTTGTATACAGCCCATAAAGTAGACAGAAAAGAAACACATTCATCATTTTTAGCCAATTGCATTCTGATAATGAGAGGGCTGTGCACTAATCATAGAAACATAATCCTTCTGAATCAAAGTCCTTAACTGCCACATATCTGGATCTGTCCTGGTATCAGGGAGCACATCATCCTGTAAAACAGCACATCATAACTGACTCAGCAGCTACACATTAGTAACTCAAACACCAGTGTTTCAGAATGATAGGATGCAGGTTTGTGCCTGAAATTCACACTCTGACAGAGGTATGATTATGGCCATGGACAAAGATACCGAGCAGGCCCTGGTTTAATGCTCCAAAGGGAGAAGGAAAAGATTCTCTCACACCAAGAAACTGTTTGTTCAGCAGTCTGAGTAGAGTACGAGTTAAGAGAAGAGGATGTTAATTTTTTGTTTTACTGAATAACCCCTCATCTTTTTAAAAGATAGATGAGGCAGAACTTAAAGCAACATATTATTTAAAAACATTTAAAATAGCTGTTTTAACTTAAAAAGCAATGTGCTTAATCATGATTGATTCCAATTTCTGCAATAAAACAGCTAATGGGATTGTCATTAGGTTGTTCTAGGTGGTGGGGTCAAGAGAAAGGGCTATTTTATTCTGTGATGGCAATATTAATTAAACATTAATTAATTTCTGTACAGATGTGTCACTATATATGTCATATATATGCCTGAGCACATACACTTATCTACACACAAAAATCATTCAAATCCAATTTTTAAAAATCATAACCACAGATTTTGGTGCGAGAAACCACAACATGTTGACCTTGAAAACCAATAGCTTTGAAAGAGACAGGATTATGCAATGATGGAAACAATTGAAAAAATACACTTACAAGATCTCAACACTGACATAAAGATAGTTCACATGCAGCACGTCAGCCCAACAGATGCACTTCCCACCAGACAGACTAAAGCAACTGCTGGCCCACTTTAAACCCGGGAAAGAATTTAAAATGGCACAATTTTAAAATTCTTCCCCAGACTGAATTCGAAAAAGAAATTCTCCTTTAGTCTCAGATCACCACGTCTTCCTTTGCAGTGATTTAAAAAGATAAAAATTACTAAATCAAACTAGCACATTGCTCCCATCAACCTTCCACCTCTACCAGTTAATTGGCAAAGTTGGACTCGATTTAAAGGTCTACGTTTCTTCGGGCATCCAGGATACCACAAAGTATGCGAGACCCAGCTAAGTGTTCTGGTGAGGTGAGAGATTTTTAGCACCAGTGATAATTTTCAGCTTGGCGGGCCCTCTCAAAGCGTAATTGGTTTTGGAAGCCGCGAGTTAATGCAATCCTGAATCAGAACCTGGTACACAAAAGACACAGCCACCTGATGGCGAAGTTCCACAATAAAATCAAGCCAAGGAATTGATAAGCAAATCAGTTGGAGGGTAGGAGGCAGTTGGTATTTGTTAAGGAAATGATGTCAGGGTTGGAAGTTATGCTGAGCATAGTGCTCCAACGATCGGTGCTGGGATCCTGCTTCTAATTCAAAACAGCCACGCGATTCGGAAACTCCGTGCAAGCTGGTCAAATTCACAGATGACACCCAACGAAGGGGCGTTTCATTTGAAGAGGCAGCACAGAGCTACAAATAGCCACCCGTTTATATTTTAGCAAACCTAAGTGGCAAATGAAATTTAATACTGATTAGTGTAAGGTAACATATGTAGATGAAAAGGTACACCCCATAAATAGTCTTGAAATAATTAGGAGATAAAGTGACTAGCTGGTAATCAAGAAGAATTTGCGCTGTTTAGTCTCTCGGTCAAGGAGGGTGAAATGGGAGGTGGAATGCAAATAAGTCGAGGTGGAGTTTTAATAAGATGCAAATGTTTGGAAATAAGCTAGTCACTGTTAAACAGTGAGATTCTGCATTTGCAATTTAAGGCTTGCGGGAAAAATCAGGAAAAAATTTCTTGCTGTCAAGAATCAGATTTTCTTCATTCACATGGTACTTTCAGACCTTCCTTGCCATTCATCATGCTACACAGGGGTAAATTCTGCCCAATGTCTATTAACAGTTTGGAGTTTAAAAAGAATAGTGTTGTATTTGCATTGTTTGCATGATTTTGGTCAATTCTGTAACTTCGTCTGATGAAGCATCCTCATTTGATCATAAGCTGTTGGACCTGATGTGCTTCAGCATGTTTTAATGTTACTTCATATTTCCAGATCTAACAATCTTCCCGTTTATATACTTGCAATGCCCTATGCAAACACAATGAGTAAAATGCATAAATTATGAGGGAAAAAAATAAAGTGGCTTTAGGAGATTGGTGCTTCTCAACACACACAGCTACTGCACAGCAGCAGTCAGTAGCACAAACAGAATGCAGAATGACAACAGTCAAGAAGAGACAGTGAAGAAATCAAATCAGCCTCTGGCCAATCCACACACCTCCAGTCCCATTTTGGCCACCAAGAAACATTCAAGAGAGGGAGGCGGTGTATCCATGAGTCACAATTAAGACAGGGGTATAACCAAAGACTGGAAAAACCTAAAGTCATTTGATTTCAAGGATCAATAGCCCAACAGAGAACTTCCTGGAATTACAAGTGTTAAATCCAAACATGCCTTCAAACTTTTTACTTTTGTGAGGACAGCAAAGCCCAGTTCATTTTAAAGCTTTGACTGTAGATATGCTCCTTCAGCAGGGTCCTAGATTACAACTTTCAAATTCCTTACTAGCTGGTTGCAGATTATATTTCTGAAATGCTGTTATTTTGCCTCTGGTTACTCAAGTTTTTTTTGTAGTCTTGTATTGGAGGTGGTGGGAAATTGCAGGAAAAGGCTGGATTTACATTAAGGGAGCACAGACTCGAGAAAAAAAGCAAGTTGTACAAAAGAGTTGAAACAATAGAGCTAATGTTCAAGCTTGGAAACCTACAGATGTCAGGGGTTTAACTGCAAATATGATCACTTCATTCTCAGGTTTTAAACTAGGGAATAGATTTGGCATTTTTATATGAATAAAGAAAGATGGGTTTTTCCAACAGACTGAGATGCAAGGACAGTGACAGGTCCTCTTTTATAAAAGGTACTGTTTTGATGAAAACCAGGCCCAATAATAATCTCCCATCCACCCACATTCTCAAACCTACACAGTGGGTCTAGGCAAAAATAAAGCACAAGCTGAAACCCATCAAGACCTATTACACAAGCTGACAAGATGTGTTACAAAATAGTTTATACATTCCCAAACCTCAATATTATTGTGCCCAGTACAAAGCTTCAGAAAAAAATCTGATAAAGCACGTGATATGAATGTTTGCAATGACCTTTCATCACCCAAAGTGAGAAAAGGCTTTAGTTAGTTGGCATATTTTGAGTTTAACAAAAGTAGATCTGAGAGGAGGAATGCAACACCTTTCTGGATCTATTACCAGTTCTAAAAGTGTAAGTCCAATTTGAAAAGTGGTGGGGGCTGGGGGTATCTCTAGGAAAAGATTCACCAAAAGAAAATTGCCAAATACACAAAACCATGATAATGTCAAAACACACCATTTAAAATTTGCTATTAGTGGGTCTTCCCACCCTTCCAAAAACAAATATTGCCAAACATTTTTAATAAAGACAATGCCCCTTTAAGCTGCACACAATGTGGAAGCAAGTATCCAATAGGAGGTATACCAAGAATAAGGTCATTAGTTCAAGAAGCAACCTCTAAAAGCCTGCAATGGTTGGTGGTGTATTCAACCAGACCTAGGATTCATGAAGAGAAGCAAATACTTCACTGTTACTACAGCACTGCACAGCACCAGTTACTCTGGACACCCCAAACTGGCCCCATATTTAGAGCTGCCAGTTTTTGCCTTGCAAGATTTTTGTCCAAGACTACACATCCCCTTTGGGGGAACATCTACTCAAATTACTCAATCTGACTGAGTCTAGAACAATGCAGGCTCTATTTGAGGCCACAGCCTACGCGGTATGCAATACCATAGGAATACTAGAAATTGTACTCATGGAGTCAGAGTTAATGGATTTGAAATACTAACAACA
>NC_063372.1:4437194-4445244 GCF_021869965.1 Rhincodon typus
GATGACAGCAAGTCCTGTTTACCAGGGTTTTACACTGGTGCAGAACTGAAGACCTTTCTTGCACGCCCTCCTGAGGATCCTAACGCACCGGGTGCTGATGCAAAGGCATTTCACACCGACAATCTCTCACCAGAGCAACAGGAGGAGAAAACACGTGGCCTTGACAAACACTGTTTCAATGCCTATGCCAGTGATCGCATCTCCTTACACAGGACCCTTGGACCAGACACACGGCCTCCAGAGTAAGTGATCCAACCTCTCCATTTGATCCAGTTGTCAGGGTTGGGACTTGGGTTTGTCAATGTTTGGCATCATTAATGTGAAGAACATTGGTATTGGGAAATGAAAAATGTTCTGATTTTGGGCACCCAGACTTTGCTTTAAACATTTGGAGATATAAAGACTCCCTGTATAACATCTGGGCATTTTAAGTGACCCCTATTAGCAAAATACCAACTATCATTCAAAACCCTATAATGAGATTCCCACTTCAGTATTAAACAGGGTAGGTTTACTTCTGTTGATGCGTACTGAAAATGGGTTTCAGACTGTCTAAGATTGTCTTCTGTTGGTCTCTTGTGGGGAGGGTGGTGCTGCTGGGTGGTGATGAAAAGAGGGAAAAGAAATAGAAACAGTCAGTCTGAAACCATCTGGCCAACCCCTACAAAATAATGTTGCAGATATTTCGTGCTTGGATTTTGGTCCATTGATAGTGCATTCACCTCTAGGTCAGTACATTGTGGTTCAAGTCTCACACTGGCACTGAAGTACTTGATCAAGGAGTGTGACTGTTGTGTAAGTAATGTTCCATTGTCAGGCTGAGATATGAAGGCAAACAATCATCTGTCATCTGTCATCTGTCCCCTTGGGTTGGGGGGAGGGGATGGATTGTGTATCACAATGGCACTGTGAAAGTAAAGTTCTCCTTCTGAATGTACTCTGCCTGACTGTGATGTTGACAGTAAATTTTCCAATTGGTATTATTTTAATGCTGGTGCAAATAAATGTACCTTCTGTGTTAATCCAATCTCACCAATTTGGAAAATGTAGATGGTTGCACACAAGATGGAAAGTGCACCATTTCCCAGCACTAACATCTCTCACCCTGAAACACAAAATTTACAAGGAAAATAATCTCTTATGAAATATTGACAGTCTCTCAAATTTGGATTGTCTTGTTCAGGTGCATTGAACAGAGATTCAAGCGTTGCCCTCCTCTACCTTCAACAAGTGTGATTATAGTGTTTCACAATGAGGCCTGGTCCACCTTGCTGAGGACAGTGTACAGTGTGATGCATACCTCTCCAGCCATACTCCTAAAGGAAATCCTATTAGTGGATGATGCCAGCACAGATGGTGAGTTTTAGCAATTCAAGAACACTGGATTCAAAATGCCTTGTGCTCAAAGTCCAAACAGTAACCTTTTTTTATGAAAATGGAATTATTATTGATGTTAATCGTACGTGGTCTGTATAGCAAAAAATTAATACCAGACACTTAAAGCCTTCTCTTTTCAGACCATGGCACTTGCAGTATTCCTAATGGGTCAATGGATGAAAGTATTTCAGGTCTCTACTTATAATTTAATCTCTCATCGCTGATAAACATCCAAGTGAATCTACATTGTACCTGTTGTGCTGTTAGAAACATGGAGCAGGCCATTCAGCCCTTTTTGAGCCTGGTCCACCATTCAATAGGATCATGGTTGATCCTCTATCCCAATGCCACATTTCCACTTGATCCCCATACCTATTGTTGCCTTTTCATGCCAAAAAAAAAGTCTTTCTTGAATATGTTCAGTGGCTTGGCCTCCACAACTGTGGTAGAAAATTCCACAGATTCACTACCCTTTTGAGTGAAGAAATCTTTCCTTATCTCAGTCCTAAATGGCCTACCCCGTATCCTGAGACTGTGACCTCTGGTTCCATGCTTCCCAACCAGGGAAAATATCCTCCCTGCGTCTAGTCAGTCCAGCCCTGTTAGAAATTTGTGTTCCAATCAGATTCTCTGTCATTTTAAACACTGGTGAACACAGGCCAACTGAATCAATCTCTCCTCATAGGACAGACTTGTCATCTCTGGTATCAGCCTGGTGAACCTCTTTTGCATCCTCTCTTTTATAGTTTTATTATAAGGATACCAAAAACTAAACCCAATACTTTCAACTGCAGTTTGACTTTGGTCTTGTACGAGTTGAACATATCTACTTTTTTTTCTACCTGTGACAGTGTGGATGGACCATTGGGTCTTTTCCTGCCAATTGTCTCCATGCTCGATATTTCTACATTGGTAAAGAGACTCCTTGGTTTCCTGTTTTATTGCTGTATTTACTTGTGCTGACTTTTTAGAAATAACTTGTACATCTGCTCTTCTCTTCCATTTAAAATTTCAACATGTAAAGTTTACTTCCTTCCCTTATTCTTAGTTTCAAAAATATCTTTGGACATTTTTTTCTTTTAATGAAATACCTGACTGATCAAAAGAGCATATTGAGCCAAATGGTCTTTTACTACTTGTATTTTTATTGAATTGCCATTTAATACTGACAGCTGCCAAAAGTGGAACAGCATTCTATTCCCTAGCATTGACATCACTGTTCTTGACATGCATAGAATCTTCCACATAGTTGGCACTGCAGTGGGTCAAAATGGCTGACATAGGAGTCCCAGATATAAGGAATTTTCAATGACTACAAAAAAAAACTGCTTCAAACTGACTCTGCTGATGTCTGCTGCCCCCCCTCCAAAAAAAAGGGTATTGCGTTCTGTTAGTAGTGGATGGAGAATGTAAGTTTTATGCAGAAACAAGGAGCAATAACTGAACCTTTCCCACCACACCCTCTCTATTCCACTTTTTTCAGCAAACAACATGCTTGGACCTCAGATGTAATGTCTCTCACATCCTTAGTCGTTATGCAAATATTGTGGGCAGCCAGAAAAGCTTGAGTAACTTGACAGTTTAAGCAATAAAGGCCAGATTTCCATTCTATTGCGGAGTTTAGAAGCTGGTGTTCTGGCTCACTCTTCAAGCTGCACTTTGATCTCTGGAGTGAATAGGGGAAGTGATTGCTGTTAGTTTGTTAATGTCCCACTGATATCCTCCTCCTCCCCCAGCCCAGCTGCTTTCCTGTTCTCTTGCAGAAATAACGTAACGTCTTGTCAGTTAAATCTGTCTTTGGGTTCCAAATATAGCAGCACAAAGTACTGTGGTTGGTTGAAACTTATTGCTGTGCCCAAGATGATTTTGCTCAGATCATTGTGCAAATGTACTCTATTTCCTGTTGGATGATGGAGAAGAGAAGGAGAGATTACAAGGTTCTTGGTAGTCTCATTTTAAGCTACTGGTTTTTATGTCATGAACAGCATGCAGTAAATCTTTTTATGTGTTAATCAAAGGGATATTTGTGCTGGGGAATGAAACCTCTGTTTCTAACAACCAGATTCTGAATTAAACCTCTCAGGGCAGGTCCAATATGAGTTTTAAATATAACAAGGATCCTTCTACACTCCCAATGAATGCTCCCAGCTGGGTACGGGTAACAGAAGGAGGTCATTCAGCTTATTATGCCTGTGTCTGTTTCCTAAAAGACTTACCAACTTTGTCCCTTTCCCCAACATAAATAGATTCTGTTTGTGCCATATTTATCATGGAGCTTCCTGTGTGCCAAGAAACCTCTACATTTAAAGAAAAATCCTAAATTCCCCTATTGTACTTTTTGGAATGTATTTTAAATTCAATTCTTTTAGCCATCATCCAGCAGGAATATATTTTTGACAATTTCTGTCACTAGTATGGTAACATACTGGAATACTGATCCAGAAGTTTGAACTAATCTGGACAGTGAGGGGAGGGTTTGGGAGAGGGGGAAATGTAGGTTTACAAAGCAAGAGGCTACAGCAGCATTACAGGGCTGCTATTTGGATAATAATAATGAGTGGGACAGGAAGAGACAGAATATATAAACATTGAAAAACAAGTATAAATTCGGGGGGGAAAAAAAATGGCTAAAAAAGGCAAAATTAATGGCTCTTCAATGTACATAGTATTCTGAGCCAAATAGATGAATTAATGGCACAAATACAGGTGTGATCTTGTAGCCATTATGTAGATATGATTACAAAGAGATCAAACCTAGATCAAAATTAAATATTTTCCAAAGGACAGGCAAGAAGCAAAGGGTGATGGGGTAGCATTTTTGGAACAGGATGGAATAAATATGATAGTCAGAAATAACCTTGGATCAGAAGACTTGGAATCCAGAAGGGTGCAGGTAAGAAATAAAAAAGGCAAGACAACACTGGTAGGAGTATTTAATAGGATCCGAGTAGCTGTCTGGTGGGACAGAATTAATGAGGGTGTGTAGCAAAGGCAGATCATGGGTGATTTTAATTTCTTATAGTTTGGGATAGTCAGATTTGTAGAGGTAGCCATGAGGAAGAATTTAGAGTGTATTTGAGACAGTTTCTTGTAACAGTATGTTGTGGATCCAACCAGGGGTCAAACTTTACCAGATCCAAAACAATGTAAATAGGCAGCTTTAAACGATGTCGGAGCAAAAGATCCCTTGAGGAAACATTGACCGTAATATGGTAGAATTCAGTGTTCAGGTTGGGAGGGAGGAATGTCGGTTGGAAACAGCTGTGCTAGTCTTAAATAAGGGTAATTACAAAGAAATGAGAGCAGAGATGGCTGGAAAGGATAAGGAAAGGAGTTTGGCAGCAAAGATGGTTGAGGAACAATAGCAGATGTTTAAGAAAATAGTTCATGGCTCACAGCAAAGATATATCCTGGTGAGAAAAAAGGATCCTAGGAAAAGGATAAGCCAACCATGGTTAACAAGGGAAGTAAAGGTCAGCATTTAATTGAAAGGGGGAAAAATACCACTAACCATTGTCAAATTGTAAGACAGGGATGATTGGGCAAGTTTTAAAAACCATCAAAAGATGATCAAAAAAACAAAGATCGAGAAGATAAACTTTGGATGTAAACCTAAAGGAATATCAAGATGGATAGCAAGAGCTTCTTTAAATACATAAAAGGAAGAGAGCAGCCAAAGTGAAAATAGGCCCCTTAGGAAATGAGGCTGGGGAAATAATAACAGGGAATGAGGAAATGGCAGAGTTGAATACATGTTTTGCATTGATCTTCACAGTAGAAGACACTAAAAGTATTCCACAATTACTAAATGATCAAGAGGCAAAGGGAGCAGAGGAAATAAATAATTACCACTAGAGGAAAAAGTATGAGGGTAAATAATGTTAATGCCAAGTCCCCTGGACTTGATAGGATGGATCCTAAGCTATTGAAGAAAGTAGCTATGGAGGTAGCGGATGCACAGGTAGTAATCTTCCAGGAATTCTTAGATTCTGGAAATATTCCAGATGATTAGAAAATGTCAGTGTAACATCTTTATTTAAAGGAAAGGAGACAAAAATCATGTAACCAAAGGCCAGTAAGCTTAATGTCTGTTATTGGGGAAAATGTTAGTCTGTTATAAAGGACATAATAACAGAGCATGTAGAAATACACAATATGATCAAGCAGAGTCAGCATGGCTTCGTGAAGGGTAATCATGCGTGACAAATTTACCAGAATTCTTTGAGAAGGTAACCAGCAAGATAGATAAATAGGAAACAGTGTATGTAATATATTTAGATTTTCAGAAGGTGCTTGATAAGGTACCACAGATGGACTCTTAGTAAGTAACCTGTGGTGTTGGAAGTAGGATACTAACAGACAGAGGATTATCTAACTAATAGAAGAGATTTGGGATAAGGGGGCATTTTCAGGATGGCAACCTGTAACTAGTGGAGTGTCACAAAGATCAACGCTGGGGCCGCAATTATTTACAATGTATATTAATGACTTGGATGAGGAAGGTGAATGTACTATTGCCGGGTTTGCAGATGACATAAAAATAGGTGAGGAAGCAAGTGGTGAGGATGACGCAAAGAGTCTACAGAGGATGTAGACTGATCAAGTGAGCGGGCGAAAATTTGGCCGATGGAATATAATGTGAGAAAGTGACGTTATACATTTTAGCACGAAGAACAGAGGCATGGAATATTATTTAAATGGAGAAAGATTGCAGAAAGCTACAGAACAGAGACTTGGGCATCCTGGTGCGTAAATCACAAAGTGAACATCAAAATTCCGTCTCTAATACAGAAGGCAAATAGAATGTTGGCTTTTATTGCAAAGGAAATGGAGTATAGAAATAGGCAAGTCTTGTTTAAACTATACCAGGCTCTGGTCAGAACATGGCTGAAATACTGTGAACAGTTTTGGCCGCTGAAGTAACTCTGCAAAGGCTGGTATCCCATCACGAAGTCATCCTCTATTTATACGTGAAAAGTCTTTTACACTGATTCAGTGAACAGAACCTCTGACACTCCTGTTTTTATCTATCAATCGGGGCTCCCTGACTGGGGCTGGTAATCTGGTCCAATCAGGGAACTCTTATTCTATGAGATCCACCTAGCTGACCTCATTGCAATCAATGCAGCTCCCATTTTTGAAAGAAAGATATAGTGGCACTGGAGGCAGTTCAGAGAAGATTCACTCGGCTGATACTGGGTATGAAGAGACAATCTTAGGAGGAGACGTTGAGTATGTTGGGCCTTTACTCATTGGAGTTTAGAAGAATGAGAGGTAACCTTTATTGAGGCATACAAGATTCTTTGGTGACTTGACAGGATAGATGTGGAGAGGTGGTTTCTCCTTGTGGGAGGGTCTAGGACCAGAGTGCATAATCTCCGAATAAGTGTTCGCACATGAAAGGTGGATGAGAAGGAATTTCTTCTCTCAGGCTAGTGAATTGGCAGAATTATTTGCTGCAGAGGGCTGTCAAGGCTGTGTCTTTAAGTATATTGAAGACTGAGGTAGACTGACTGATTTTTAATCAGGAAGGGAATCAAGGGTTATGGGGGAGAAGGTAGGAAAGTGGAGTTGAGGGTTATCAGATCAGCCATGATCTCATGGCAAAAAAGACTTGATGGGCTGAGCAGCCTACTTCTGGTCCTATCTCTTATGCTAATGTTAATTCAAAATTTGCACCAGGGACTTTAAATTTGGCTGGTGAAATAAATTTGAAATAAAAAAAAAGCTACTATTGGTAACAGTGGCCATGAAACTACTGGACTGAAAAACTCATCTGATTCACTAATTATCTTTTAGGAAAGCAAATCTCCCATTCTTGCCTTGGTCTAATTGATCTGGGTATGGAGGAATATAGTGTTAATGTCATCAATAAGTTACCCAGAGTCCTAGGAGAGTGCTCCAGGAACATGGATTTCAACCCCATCATGGCAGGTGGTGAAACTCGAACCAGTAAAAATCGACAATTAAAAGCTGGTCTAATGCCACCAACATAACCATTCTCTGTTTTTATTCTGGTCATCACATTACAGGAAGGAGGTAATTTGCTGTGGAGAGTGTGTGGAGAAGATTTTACTAGAATGTTGCCAGGGCTGGAGAATTGTAGCTACAAGGAGAGATAGGGGTTGTTTTCCCTGGAACAGGCTGAGGGGTGACATGATTGAGGTATGCAAAATCGTGAGGGTTAGAGATAGACTAGACAGGAAGAACCTGTTTATCTTTGCAGAGAGTTCAAAAATCAGGAGTCATAACTTGAATCTATGTGGCAGAAGGATTAGAGGAGATGTGAAGAATAACGTTTTTTTTTACATAGAGGGTGGTGGGTGTCTGGAATTCACGCTGCTTGAGTTGGTGGTGGAGGTGAGATGTTAAACTCTTTCCAAAAAGTACCTGGATCTACATTTTTAAGTGCCGTAGGCTGCAGGGCTATGGGCTGTGTGCAGGAAGGTGGGATCGGGGGGGCATCTGGGTGACTTTTGGTTGACATGGACAAGATGGACCAAATGGCCCCCTTCAGTGCTGTATCATTTCTGTCTTTCCATAAAGAAACTTCTAGTTCACTATAATCCTCTAGGGAAGGGAAGGAAATCTGCTGTTCTTTCCTGGTCTGGCCTATATGTGATTTCAGAACCACGCACTGCAGACGACTGTTAACTGCCCTCTGAGATGGCCT
>NC_063372.1:4445344-4452865 GCF_021869965.1 Rhincodon typus
ACAACTGGCAAAAAAGGAATGGATGGAGCATCCAGTATTGACCCAGACACTGGCCCTGCTGACCCTTCAAAGTCCTCCTTAGGAGCAGCATGGATCATAGCTAAAAATGAAGGGGCAACCTAGTGAAGCTACTACATTGGCTACTTGCATGAAATAGTAGGAGCAGCATGCAATAGACAAGGCTAAGAGATTCCATGACCAGTGGAATGGATCTAAACTCTGCAGTCCTGCCACATCCAGTCATGTATGGTGATGGACAATTAAACAACGCACTGAAGAAGGAGGCTCCACAAATATCCCCATCTTCAATGATGGGGAGGGGGGGTGTCCAGCACACCAGTGCAAAAGCTGAGGCTGAAACTTTTGCATCCATCTTTAGCCAGCAGTGCTGAATACATGATCCATCTCAACCTCCTCTTGAGGTCCTCTGCATCTCAGATATCAATCTTCAATCAATTTGACTCATCCCACGTGATAGCAAAAATTGACTGAAGGTAGTGGATACTGCGAAGGCGAGAGACCCAGATAACATTTTGCTGATCGTACTGAAGACTTATGCTCCAGAACTAGTCATGCCCTGAGCCAAGCTGTTCCAGTACAACTATAACACTATCATCTACCTATGTGGGAAATCAGCCCAGGTTGTGTCCTCTACACACACTGCAGGACAAATCCACCCAGTCTACTCTTGATGATTAGTAAAGTGATGGAAGGTATCATCAGCAGTGCTATCAAGCAGCACCTGCTCAGTGATGCCCAGTTTGAGTTCCGCCAGGCCCACTCAGTTCCTCCTTACAGCCTTGGTTCAAACATGGACAAAAGAGCTGAATTCCAGAGGTGAGGGGAGCGTGACAGCCTCTGACATCAAGGCCACATCTGACCAAATGTGGCATCAAGGAGCCCTAGCAAAACTGGAATCAACAGCAGTTTTGTGGAGGGGGAAACTCTCCACTGGTTGGAGTCCTGCTTGGCATGTGGGAACGTTGTTGTGGTTGTTGGAGGTCTGTCATCTCCGCTCCAGGACATTACTAAGGAACTCTTGCAGCGGTGTCCTAGGCCCAAGCATCTTCAGCTGTTTCATCTTTTTTAGAAATTGGGATGTTTGCCAATAATTCCACAATGTTCAGCACCATTAATGATTCCTAAGATACTGAGACAGTTCTTGTTCAAAGGCAGCAAGACCTGAAAAACATCGAGGTTTGGGCTGACAGTTGGCAAATAACATTCATGTCACACAAATGCCAGGCAATTATAATGGAAACTTAGAAAATAGGAGTAGGCCATTCGGTCCTTCAAGTCTGCTCTGCCATTTGATATGATTATCTGACTCTTTTCCCACTTTCTCCTCATACCCTTTGATCCCCGTAGCCCTAAGAACTATAACTAACTGTTTCCTGAAAACATTTGGTGTTTTGGCCCCAACCGCTTTCTGTGATGTAGGGATTTCATCAGGCTCGTTACACTCTGGGTGACGACATTTCTCTTCCCCTCAATTATAATGGCCTAGCCCCATATCCTTGAGACTACAAACCCTGGCTCTGGACTCCCCAGTCATTGGGAACATCTTTCCTGCATTTATCTTGTCTGGTCTTGAGGATTTCATAGAAATCTATAAAATTCTAACCTCATTCTTCTAAACTCCAGAGAATATAGATTTTTTTTTTTTTTTTTTTTTTCAGATTTTGACTTGATTTTCTCATGTACCAGAGTACAGGAGTACAGTGAAAAGTGTACAAAGTTGCCATTCTACAGCACCTTCTTAGTGTACAAAAGACAGAATTAAAAACAGAATCAGAAATAAAAGAAACATCCAAAAGAAAAAGAAACGTCCAAGTTGCTCCCCCTGCATCCACCATGAGTCCTCGCTGCCAGATAAACAAAGCCACAAAGTCCATCCTTCAGTCTGCAAACATTCAGGTGCCCCGATTATATTCCTCACCAATCCAGTCTCTCTTCATACATTAGTCCTGCCATCCCAGGAATCAGTCTGGTAAACCCCTTGCTGCACTTCCTCTATCTCCAGAACATCCCTCCTCCGATAAAGAGACTAAACTACATACAATACTCCAGATGTGGTCTCACGAACACCCTAAATAATTGCAGCAAGACATCTCTGCTCCTGTACTTGAATCTTCTCACTATGAAGGCCAACATACCATTTCCCACCTTCACTAAGTGCTTTCTTTCAGACCATTTCCAACAAAAGAGAATCTAGCTATCGGAAACTGACCTGGATGGCCATATAAATACGGCGGCTACAACAGCAGGTCAGAGTCTCCGAATCCTGTATCGGGTGACTCCCCAAAGACTGACCACCATCTATGGATGATAATGGAATAGTTTAGGTTAGATGGGCTTCAGATTGGTTTCACAGGTCGGCGCAACATCGAGGGCCGAAGGGCCTGTACTGCGCTGTAATGTTCTATGTTCTATACTCCCCAACTTTAAGGGCATTTAAATGGTCATTGGATAAACATATGGATGGATGACAAGGTAGGAGTATGATGGAATACTTCCCACTTGCCTGGATGAGTACATCTCCAAATCAAGAATCTTGACACCATGCAGGACAAAACAGCCCGCTTGATTGATTGGAACCACATCCATTTCCTCTACTACCAGTGTTCATTGTTAGCAGTGTGTACGATTTACAAGAAGCACTGCAGAAATTCACCAAGGCTCCTTAAAACCCACAATCTTTTTCCATTTAGAAGGGCAAGGTAGCAAATGCACGAGAACACCACCACTTGCAAAATCCTCTCTAAGCCACTCCCCATCCTGACTTGGAAATACATCACAGTTCCTTCAGTGTTGCTGGATCAAAATGCTGGAACTCTTGCCCTAATTGTGAGTATACCTACACCAAGTGATCTAAGTGACTCAAATGTAGCTAGGGATGTGTAATAAATGCTGGCCTAGCCAGCGATGCCCTCTTTCTATGAATATGTTTTTAAAAATAAATTCCCCTCTCATTAGAAATTTGTGCAGGCATCTCTTTAGAAAAAGGTTTAGATGTCTTGGGCAAAACATACCATGATTGTGCTAACTTTCTTTAGCGTACACGTAACAGAAATGCACCAGTCTGTGTGCTGATATACAAGACAAATAATGCCATTATGTCCCATATTGTCCAGCTTATGCTTGAGCTTCTCTTGTATATGAGCACTGCATTTTTGAAAAAGTTGATTGAAATTGCATCTTCTCAGAGATGCAATGTAGTATTTCCTTTCAAATTTCCTACTACGTTAAATTTGTCTCCGTAGAATAGTTGCAAGTCCTAGACTGACTCCATGCAATTATTCTTGGTCTCTTCTGTTACAATTGTAATTTTTATGATTCTATGATTGGTCACAATGTTGAGATCCATGCAAGCCTGTAATCCTGCTATTGCTGGTCTACTCCTGTCTGCCAGGCAGTATACTTATGGTTTCCATGCAGAATTGTCATAGCCTTATTTCATCATCAATGTACCAGTGCAAGGGATGGGCGTCCATTATATACAGTTAATTCTGTTGTCAGAGGTTTACCATCGATTTATAATCAGTACAGGTCCATATTCATCAGGATTCTGACTGGTAGGATGTTTGCATTTGCTCCAGTGTCAATTTTATGACTGATTTTGCCCCACACGTATTTTCTGAGAACATATGATGTTAATCATGACATAACCTTCTTACTGTTTGACTTTGTGAACATGACACGTTACATGGACAATGTGGAATGCCTGTTTGCCTTCCATTTTGAATCTTCACCCTGGTCTGTTTCATGTGCCTGAACTTCTGCAGGTCTCTGAGATACTCCCTGTTGTTGCTGCCTACAAGCTGCACATATCTTTTGTTTGGTTGTATCCTAATATGACTTCTGGCTGTATCTTTGGAACCAGATTTCTTGCATAGGCAAGCCCAGTGTTCTTTTCACCACATGACTTGCAAAGATCTTGGAATGCAGGACACCTTCACAGAGACTGCAACAGGTCACACTTTCAACACCAGTTACTTGCTTTCTGTATCCTGGCTACTTGCCAATACTGGTTACTGTAATGATTGCAGATGATGTTATTGGGCTGCATTGGCTTCGTGTTTTCTGCTATCTTTAAGCAGTGTGTTATACTCTTTTTTTCTTCAACAAGTAGTTTTGGAAAGTTTTTTGATAAGCTGTAACCATCTCCACTGAGATAGCTCAGTCTCTTAAAATTCAGTAATTGCCCTTGGTATGGCACCGAATGACAAACTGAGTAATTGATTCTAGTGGCTGTTATCTGTAGAGATGAGCTCCAGAAAGTGAATTCTAAAGTTTAGGTTTATACTGGTTTTCCAGCATTTTCCATTGCTTACCAAGATCTCTCTGATCCTCTTAAGATGAACCTGAAGTGTTGTCTCTGCAACCCCTCGTTTCCAATGGCTATATTTATTTTCACTGCTTTCTTCTCTGGTTTTGCAACAACTCAATCTAAAAAGCAAAGCCCTATTCTTTGTGTAGAGAACCAAAATTGGAATAGGACATCTGTGGTTTTCTAATATGTGCAAGAGAATTTAGCCATATTTCTGATTTACCTTTTCTTTAGCAAGTGCTATAAATGTCTAGGGGATGTGTAGTAGCCTTGCTGCTACAAGGTTACACTGTGCAGAGATTCAGCAATACAGCTACTATAGAATTTTTAAAAATATTAAAAATAAATACCCTGAGTTTCCAAGTTCTTCTTTTCTGAACTGCTTTTTTGCCTTGTCTGCTTTATTTTCCTTTCTGCACAAGCACACCTGAAGTTGTCTTTATGGCCCTGTAACTTCTACAGCCCAATTTGGATCAAACTCTGTGCTTAAAAAGGCTCACAAATCAAGCACTCGCTTTCCGTGTAATTTTTTTTTTTCCTGGAGCCTCGTCATAAATGCAACAGCTTCAAGTCTTATCTGAATCCTGTTTCTGTGATTTTCAAGCTTGCATACTATTTTGTTGTTTTTTTTTTAAAAAAACACTATTGATCACCATGTTGTTTTTTTTTGGGCAATCAGAAAACAACTCAGATTTAATAGTGTGGATTCAGCTTACTTGAATCTCAACTAATAACTCTGACTACAACTTGCAATTACAGATAACTAAGCATCCCAACTCTGGCTGACCTCTCTGGACTCCACATGATGATTGGTCATGTGGTTCCATCTTGGTCCTTGACTTATTAGCTTATCCAGCTCTTAAAGCAGTAATAAAGCAACATACACTTGAACTCTGCTTTTGTTCCATATTTCTCATGTCTAACAAATAGTGTCAGTTTTGGTCTTGAAAAGTTCAATGAACCCAGCCAGATTTTCAATTGTGTCTGAGCATGTGTGTGTCAGTGTCATTTTCCTGATGTTATGCCCAAGAGTCCGTCCTAATTTTGAGATTAGAATCTTTTTGTTCAGAATTATCCCACCAGAGGACATGGCCTGTATCTGCTCTATTGAATTCATTTTAATCTTTTTTACACCTCCAACAGACCATCCCTTACCCTCGTAAACTCAAGGGGTCGCAAACCATGTTTATGCATAAACTGTCCTCCATTCAAGTGTTTTTTTTAGTCTTGGTATATTTCTAGCAATTTCTTGTCACTTTAAGCTGATCATCTTTCCTTCTCCCAACTTTATCAGCAAAATCCCATCCCAGCTATATTTGGTACCACTCCTCCACAGCCCAACTAAAATCTAGAATTTAGGATATGGGTAGGAAGGTGAAAGGATGGATGGATGACTGGAGTGATGCAGCGGTGTAAAAATAAACTGTTTCTATTAGTTTTGAAATCTTATGACCATTTAACCAGAAAATTGAAACTGCTAAATGAGCTCAGCTTTGCTGATTATATAACTGATTCCTGTTCATAGAATACAAACACTGTCCCAAATTTAAAATATTTCTTTGTCAATTTGCTTCAGTAGTCCATTTGCTGAGAGTCTAACTGAATTACCTTTTTATAATTTAAAACCTTTGTTTAAAAAAAAATGAAATCAGGTTAAACCGCCTCTGATGGGGGCAGTTAAAGGCAGCCTGGTTATTGGACAGGTCTTGAGTGGCTAACCTACAAATTATTTGTACATTTTGGTCAGATTGTATTCTAACTGTCACAACATTTTCATGCTTAAACTAGTAGCCTTGAAATTTTCAATAAACTCACCCCAACAAAGTGCATCTACTCATAACTACACTTTAACAGGTTCTCAGTCATAGAGTCAGACAGCACAGAAACAGACCCTTTGGTCCAGTTAGTCCACACCAACCATAATCCCAAACTAAACTAGTCTCACCTGCCTGTGCTAAGCCCATATCCCTCCAAACATTTTTTACTTATGTACTTGTCCAAAAGTGCTTTAAACATTGTAACTGCACCTGCATCCACCACTTCCTCTGAAATTCCATATACGAACCACTCTGTTCTTAAAAAAAAAAGTTGCCTGTCATGTCGTCTTTTCTTTTAAAAATCCTCCTCTCATCTTAAAACTATGCCCCTAGTCTTGAAATCCCCCACCCTAGGGCAAAGACAGCTGCCATTCACCTTATTTATACCCCCTTGTGATTTTATCAACCTCTGTAAGGTTACTCCTATGCTCCAGTGGGAAAAAGTACCAGCCTATCCACTCTCCCCTTATAAATTTGAACTTTCATTCCCAGCAACATCCTGGTAAATTTTTTTCTGAACCCTCTCCAGCTTAATAATATCCTCGCTGATATCTTGCTCAACACATATTCTTGTGACTGATTAGTCTATTTCTACGATGGACAGCATTACACCCAAATCAGTTCTCTCTGTCAGTATAAATACACTTTCCAACTAGAATTTTTGTGTAGTGATGACAATTTATTTTCTTTCCCACTCCCCCACACCTGCTGTAAATTCCCAGCATCCCCAGCTAAGGGATCCTCGATCTTAAGGCCAATTGCTACACTCCAACTACTGCTATATGGAGGTAAATTCAGTCAATAGCAGAGCAAGGCTTGAATTTTGGAACACCTAGCCTGCATAGCTCAGCACTGTGGTACCTGTACTCACTGAGCCATTGATGGATCTGGCAACTCTTGGTTGCAAACGTACAAAAGAAATACCTATGATCAAATTGACGTGCCTCAATGCTTGGTTTTAATGTTGTACTGAGAATTAATGGCCTCTTTCTTTCAGCTTCACTTTGTGCCTGATTGCCATTGTATGTTGAACTAGCTATAATTCAAAAAGTGGCAAAATTTACATTTAACCAACTGTTAACCACTCTTTAATTGTGATGCTCAATACCCATAATGCTGTAAGCTATTGTTTTGAATAATGAATACAATTATTCTGTCTTAAATGCATTGAATTCTAATTTTTCCAGACTATTTAAAAGAACAACTGGATGAATATGTAAAACAGTTCCGGATAGTGAAGGTTGTCCGACAAGTGGAAAGGACGGGATTGATAACTGCGAGGCTCTTGGGGGCTAGTGTCGCCACTGGAGAAGTGCTGACTTTTCTTGATGCTCACTGTTAAGTATATTCACAGATTTCTCCCATCTATCAAAT
>NC_063372.1:4452965-4466652 GCF_021869965.1 Rhincodon typus
CTGGAAGGAGGAATGAGCTGCATAGCTGTAAGAAACCATCTTCCAGGGAGGGTGCATTTGCCAAGGCGTGGGAGTAAGTTACCTGCCTACCGTGCTGGTTAGGAATTGTGCGGCTCAAAAAAAAACTTGATGAGAAAACCACTTCATAATAGGAAAACTAACTAAATTCCAGTTTAATTTTAGTTCATTCTAATTACTCTGAAGTGTGGCTGTTTTGTTACTTAAATAGAAATAAAATTCTGAATTTGTTCAAAATACCAGCTGCAATTTATTGCTAGCTGAACAAATGAACACTTGTTAACAGATACAACCAATTACTGAATTCCATACACTTCTTTCAAATTTTGAAAAAAAACTGATTTTTGTTTTGGAGGTCCAGTCTATGTAAAGTTTACATCTCTTTTCCTGAACAGGTCTCAAATTTGATTTGTGACCTATGTATGTATCAATATAGTATTTATGACCTTCCTTAAATTTACATTAGTTAGTCAAACTAAATTGCACAGTAGTCTCTTGTGGAGAAATCTAGTTTGATTTTATTTCCTTTCAGTTGTTTTCTCCGTGTAATGAATTCCGGAAATGTCCTTACTGCGACTGGTTGCTGTTTTGCGACCCCACCACAAGAAAATTCCGCTAATGTTTTCCCTTTGTCCAAAAGGTGGTTATTTATAGTGGACTATAGATCCATGATTGCTGGCAGCATTTTATTACCTCTTCTAAATAGCCAGTCTTTTTAAAAATAGAGTCTGAACTGTAACCATCAGAGGCCCATTTGCCCATCTCTGTGTGATAGCTGAGCTTGATTTTTCTTTTAATCCGATATCTATGCTCTAAGCTTTTCCAAAGCAGCAATCCTGAATGGGGAGCCTGCCTGGTTTAGGAATAATAAAGCTAACTGTACTCCCTCAACAGCACAAGTTAAGAATCAAAACAGGTGTGCTGCTGCTGATCAGTAGATCCCATGATGCATTTACCCAATGAGCCCTTGTGATTTTGCTGTTTTCTTTTAATGTGTTTTACTTTACCAAATAATTCCTGTTTAACTTTTATTTAAATGATTGTTGATTCACGTCGCATTCAGCAGGAAATGAACCAAGCCAAATCTCTCTATTCTATTGTTGAATGTAGGGTATTGCTACCAATATGGGTCAGATTTGCAGAACATGATGGGAGTTGAATAAGGAATGTCTGGTATCTTGGTGAAGGAGCTCTAGCTGCATTGAACATTGATCAGGTCACCAAGACTGAAGAATTGAAGGTTCAGGGTAGTGACAACATGGAACTAATTGCCTGAGAAGGACAAAAGCTATTGAGGTGTTTACAAGGAAACTGCAAACCTACCTAGGAAGTAAAGTAATTAGAAGGAAAGGGAAGGGATGAGGGTTATGAACATGAGTTCCTGAGTTAAACAAAAATGGCAAAGTAGGCTGGTGGGCCAAATTGCCTGTTTTCGTACTATGCCTAGAATGAGGTCAGCTGAACCACTGCCTGTGGGGAAGAAAATTGGAAAATTACTTTTCTTCTTTCAAGCTCTAACAAAAGCCCTGGCTTCTTCTATTCTCTCAAATATTTAGGTGAGTGCTTCAATGGCTGGCTGGAACCTTTGTTGGGAAGAATAGCTGAAAATTACACAGCTGTGGTAAGCCCTGACATCACTACCATTGACCTCAATACCTTTGAGGTATCCAAACCTGTCCAGTATGGAAGGCAGCACAATCGAGGTAACTTTGACTGGAGTTTGTCATTTGGCTGGGAGGCCATTCCATCTCATGAGATAGAAAGAAGAAAAGATGAAACCTACCCAATCAAGTGAGTGCCTTGTGTATTTGGTGATTTTGGTAAATTTATGCTCAGTAACGCTGGCTGAGAAATGGAATGGGATAACCAAGGACTGACTACCTAAGGGAAGACACTCTAGTATTAGTTATAGCACACCAGCAGCATGGTGAATTAGTAAGATTGACCCAATTGTTTGCACTGCCACCCTGGCAATCTCAAGCCTAAAGAATTGCTTGAGTGCCAAATTGATGGGATAATTTTACTCTGTAAACTGGGTTGAGGTTGTCCAACCCCTTTTCACGTAGGACTTTTGCAATTGTGAAGCCAAATTCACAATGTGATTTGTGGATTGGTACATGAACAATGATTATCGATACTTTAATATATCTATATAAAATATTGAGAATGTTCATGTGTGGGAATGTCTGTTAGAGACACAAGTTAGCTTAGTTGAGTCAATGCCTGATTGTTTCACCCAATGTCAAAACAATATCTTCTCCCTAATTAGCCAGGATGAAGTTATGTTTAAAGATTTGTTTTTAGACAACTCAAATAGCATCAGGTTTTTATGATTGACCAGATCAGTGGGTTTCTTCTTGCATTAACTCTTACTGCCACAGATGCTGCTGGGTCCTTGTAGCTATAATCCTAACTGTTAAATGTGGCAGAAGAACATGGTATAATAATATTCTTAAGTTTTGAAAGTTCCTTATGTAGTGTTGTCCTGTCATTCTATGCTTTTTTTAATTTCTAAAGCATGGGCCAATGCTGATGCTGTTCTGTCTCCTTCCAATACTGTCAAGGGTACTGGCAGATCCCACTTGGGGCTTATCCAGTAAACATAGTCTGGCAAACAGCAAATTAATTTTGAACGTCCTATTTAACTGCAGACTTGAGACTAAGATAACATTTTACATCAATCACTATCCATTCTTCAATAACAATTCATTTACAGAATCACATTTGCAGATATATCATGTGTGTTTAGGGACTCTTTCTTCTTCCCCTCGCTCCCTAACAAATGTAACAGCTAGTCGAGGCAGTCAGTAGCTGAGCATGGGAGATCAGAAATTCTTGCCTTCAATCTCTGGTCTTTACTCAATTTGTTGAACTCGGGCAGGATGGTAACAGGTGCCTGGGCTGTTGGGGGCAAGAAAGGAAGGGATTACCTATTACTTGAAGTAAAAATGTGTCAAATTTATATCTCCCATGGTGGGATAGGCTGTCAGTATTGTGTTTCAACAGGTGCATAAAAGCTGGTTATTGTGGTAGGGTGGAGGCGTACCTAGCCACATCTAACCATAGCCCAGGCCTTCTAAAGATCCAAATAGGAGAATTTAGCAAAGAATTAAGAGAAGAAAGGTCATAAATATTCCTAATCTTTTGTTTCCAGATAATTTACAGTACAATATGGCAGCTAGAGTACCCAAGATTTTGACAGCTATATTGGATTTGTCATTGAAACGCCTGATGTTAAACTTCTGTGTGGGTTTTTTACCGTTTGTAACAAAATATATGGAGTATTGACACTTCTTCCCCACCCATAGGTTACAGACTATAATTATCAGAATCATTGCTGTACTGAAGAAGTGCAGCTGTGACGTTGCTAGGGTAAAATTACACCCTTGTACAGTCTCTTGCTCCTATTAAATATTGTAATTATATATTTTTGTGCATATCCTATCTTTTCTCTTGGCTATGAGACAACCGTCTTTATTGGAACTGTATGTAACACAAAAAGGACACCTTCTCCGTCATGGTGGATTATTTAGTTTGATTATTAGAACAGTAGAAGTGCAAGCACAAAAGCAGAAGCTACGTGGTTTTGGAGTGGCATATGCAGAAAGGTCACTGGACTGGCCAAAAGGACACATAATATGAACATTGAGAAGGTATAACCAACAAGCAGAAATTCTGTTATCACTGGAAGATTGCAGTACGCAGAGAAAGCATGTGACATAATTGATGGAGTGGATCTGAATCACAAACTTGACTGTTAGATGGTGCAAGAATGTGTTGATAGATCTTAATGGGGGATAAAATGATCAGACAACAGCTGGAGCAGCTGACAGAGCCATAAACAAACCAGTGACACCTTGTGACATCTATGACCAGCTTAGATAATGATGACTGTCCAATTGACTGGAAGCGTCAATATTCCATCTGCGCATAATCTGCTTGTGTTATGAGACAGAGGGTACACTTCCATTCCTGTCATTTCCCAGATCTGTTAAGTCCAAGCAACACCAAGATTGTACTTGGTGTTTCTTGCCCTAAATTTTTGCTTTCAGGGATAATTCTTCTTTATTAGTTAATTGAAGGTTTTCACTGAGAGTCTGAATTTCTGACTTAAAATGCACCGTGGAAATTATGCAATAACTGCAGGTGCTATTACTTTGTGAAAGTGCCAGGAGTTAATGGAGGAGGTGAAATATGCCGTGAGTTGCTCTGTACCATAACTCGATGGGATATTTGCATCATTCCTCTCTCAATAAGCTGCTATAAGTTTCTTATTGCTCTGCACATCAGGGCAGTCAATGGCAATTGCCAGTTTTGTGATGCAACTGACTGATGCCATTATTTTTCAATGTCCTGATAAAGGTTTACGGCCCTTAGTCTGAAGCCAACAGAGGACCTATTTAAGCTTTGGAGTTTCACCCCAGCAGCCTGAAAATTGTTCTTTATTTCTTTTTCTAATTTTCTTAAATGTGCATTGTTTCTTGCCAGTTTTGCCTTTCAGAGGGTCCTTTTGGTGTCTCATCATCATCATCATCATCATCATTTTGTGTTCTGCCTTGAGGCAGGTCCTTGGCTTATTGTCTGCTGATGCTTTATTGTAAACTGTTTCATGGTAACCTTTGACAGTGCTGGTTTGCTACTGCCTTACACTTGTTAGTGTTTAAAGGTAAGTAATTGCAGAACCCCTCCACCTGTTTGCATTAGGCCATTGCAGTGCTTTCTCCTTCCTTTCTACTGAGCCTTCATTGGTGAACTGGAGGTGAATTGGATATGATATTTGAGGCACTATCACCTGAACCATTTTTACCACTCCACTTTTTTTTTGCCCCCATCATGCTTCCACCACAGTGTACTCTGAACAAATCCCTTGCAGGCACTTTTTGAAGTTGTTGCGTGTGTACAAACTATGTTTTGCCAGGGCAGCAATTCCTAAAACTAAAGTCCATTTCCCATAGGAGCTTGTTAATGATAATGAAGGTGACAACCCCCGTGTTCAATACCTATGGGTCCAACTCCTACCAGTCTGACACTGGAGAGCTTTAACAAAAGCCAAGCTTTTGCATTCAACAGGTGACAGATATCCTCTTCTACATGGCATCCAACTTCGTTCAATCCAATCTTTCCCCTGCACAGCAAAGAGATTCATTGATCAGTTTCCACAGGATTGCTGGCTTCTTCAGAATGCACGGCCAATTAATGGAACCAACTTGCTGTGTACTAAACATATAGTCATCACACTGTTTGCCTGTATACATTGTATTATTATTTAATGCGTCGGTGATGCCAGTCGTAAATATCAGTATTGTGTCTATCTATTTTATAAGATGTTTGATTTGGGCAGAGTTTTTTTATTCCTCTGCCTTGCCTGTTTCTCCCTTCAATGGGAAGGGTTAACGTGCATTAAATGCGCTAAATTTCTGCAATGTGCAACTTTAGGATCCGAGCATTCAAGAACTATTTGAGACACCTTTTGTCGTTTATCATTCCACTATGAATTATTTAGCAATAGGGGCTAGGTGGATGAATGCTGGGGAGAAAAAATGTTTTGTGATCTTTTTAAATTTTCCTCAACATTTCTGGAAAAAGGAAAGAGCCCACAAAAGACATTTTAAAACGTTATAAAAAGAAAGGCTGCAAGAAGTAATTTTTTAAAAATTGCTTTCAGAAGTTAGATTGTTTATATCCCATCACCTCTCCTCTCAATATGAGCTAATATCTGCTCATTTTTTTAATATATAGTTCTGTGGTTGATCTGCAAAGTAAGTCATTAACTGCAGCATGGAGTTCCCTGATTTGTCATTGACCTTGTCACAGTGTAGGTTGATCGTTAAGCAAATTACAGCATAAGTATAATGTGACGTAAACGGCAAACACAAATGTTTGCTAGCAGTATGAGTTGTCATATGCTGTAGCAAATCCAGGTCCAATATTATTTCTTTTACATTTAAGGGAAGCTAAAAGTTTTTTTTTGTTGACTCGATTAAAGAACTGCAGTCATTTTGTGTTTAGAAATGCAGATGGCTGGTGATTATAGCAATTAGTGGTCATTAGATCTAAGCTTTTGAATCTAAAGTCCAGTCAACTCCCACATTGCATGTGTCAAGAGTCCAGTTTTGAATCAGAAGAGTCCAAGAAACCTGTTGGCCAACTGGTCTACCCCAGACATGTATAATTTCTTAAAGTCATTCATGATATGACTCATCAAACAGCAATACTGTGCCTATCTTTTTGAGATTGTTTTGATGGGCTGTTTGATTTGGACATTGTTTTGATCTCCTCTGATATATGATTGGTATGTCAGTCTGCTTTTAGAGATCTGGCTGGATCTAATGTGGGTAGAACAGTTCGTAGAATTCTGAAACCAAACCCAGAAGTGATACTCAGATTCCAATGGGTACTAATGCATCACTTTTGTCTATAGGTGAAGATTATATTAAATAGGATTGGAAATATCAGGCTGATGCAATAATGGGTTGCAATGTCTGATACTAGAGGTGAAGTGCACAGATTTAGAGAACTCCAATCCGTACCTGACTCTTGAGTGCTTAAGAATGCCACTGCGTGCAAAGAGGAACAGGATTATTTTCACTTTGAGATAAAAGTACAAATTTACAGCCAAATCTAGTTTAATTGAATAAATGTTGAGAAGTGTGGCTTTTTCATTCAAAAATATAATGCTGCCAGAATCCGAAATGTTCAAGAATGGGGTCAGCCTGCTTTTATTTAGCACAAGCAAAATAGGTGTATTAAAACATGATGTCCATGAGATTTGAATTGCTTAACAAATATGATAAATTTTATATGATTATGATATAGGCTGAGCATTGTTATTCTCATCATTACATCTGTTTTATGCTCTCACCATGTTTCTCTCCATGTTGAAGAGCTCCATTCTATCATTTGACTCCAGAAGAACTGAAAAATTAATTTCCTAAGAAGTGGATATTCCTGCAAAACCCTGTAACTGCTTCAGGAATCAGCTCATGGGAAAGCATTAAGTAATGAGCACTTGCCTTGAACTGTCAATGTCACTACTTCGTGGGATATGGCAGAGAATATAGATGTTTAAGATCTCCCTATCTTACTTTCATGCCGCTTATGTCAGTGTGCTGCCAAGTTTATGTTACTTATGGTAACGTACGACTACTTTCATGTAACTGAGAACAGGAAAGAAGTGTATTGTACTATAGGGATTCCAAGAACATGACCATGTCTGTTGTGGAAACAATATGACTCCTCTCACTGCAGTGGTTCATAGTCAAGGTCTATCACCACTTTTTCAACAACTGTGAATGGGAAATAAATGGGGTCTTGCTGTTAGTACCGATGTCTTGAGAACAAATGACAGAAAATCTATTAGCACAAGCAAAATAGACATGTATTAAAACGTGATGTCCATGAGTTTTGAATTGCTTAATAAATATGATAAATTTTACTTCATTTGAAAGAAGTTTATCAACTGTTTGAAAGCAATGCAAATATTGTGGGTCTTCTCTCTCTCTCTCTCTCTGTCTCTCTCTCTGGAGACAATTTCTCACTGATCATGTGGGTGAGCTTCAATTTGGCACGAAATTAAACTATGCAATTTGTCTCCGGCCAATACAGTTGATATTTAGTTTATTTTCAGGACTCCTACGTTTGCTGGTGGCCTCTTTGCGATCTCCAAAGCTTACTTTGAGCTGATTGGAACATACGACAACCAGATGGAAATATGGGGAGGAGAGAATGTGGAAATGTCATTCAGGGTAAACGCAAATGCTTATGTTTATAATGCTCACCCCTTGGTTGTGACTGTTGAGATTTAAGTATGAGTGAGTTCCTCTGGCTGATGTGCAAAGGTACTGTCTGTTGTAAGGGAGGGGGTGGGGGGTGGTGGGGAGAGAACAAAAACACATCCGGACGCCGTTCCTGCTGTTGACCACTATCCTGTGAACTCTGCTGGAAAGTGTGTGGATGCTTGAGAGCAGAATCCGATGTGGCTTTGATGCCCACAGGACAAAACCCAAGCTAGCGCACAAAGAATGGCTCTCCTCATCATTAGTATTTGTCATTTGCAAAAAACTTCGAAGTATTTTTGTTTTGTCAGGTTTAATGTTTTGGAACCTTTTGCTTTAAGAACATTTGCTTTATACTTGCAAATTATTGAGGGGAAATTATTGAATAATCTTGATATTACTATTAAGCAGCTGACAGAAGTTCTTTCGACCTCTTTTTAGTAAGTCTCACTGACCATTTCAGCATTTGGGTTTCGGAGCGAGGCAGCCCAAACCCATTTTAGTTTGTTTCTCGGTGACAACTATAATCAACCTGGAATGGATTCAAGCCCACCATTTCCATATCTGGAAAACTAGTCAACTAAAGGTTGTCATAACCAATTTAAATGGCACTTTTGGAGGCTTCCATGTGTTGAGGAATTGCTCAGCAGAAAATTGAATTTCCCAGGCTACGCCTTTGGAGTCTGTTATGATGAGGATTCTGCAGGGTCCTCATGCGCAACTCCTATCTCTGCTGGAATAATGATTGTCTGGCCAGTGGAAAATTCAGGCCAATATTTTTTTTTAAACTAGTGTATTCCATATGCCTTCAGTGTCTGTCATGAATGCAGATCAGCCAAAAATTGACAGGCATCAGCTGTGACTCAGTAGTAACACCCAATTCATGAGCTTCTTGGTTCAAGCTACACTTCAGGACTTGAGCTCGTAATGCAGGTTGGCACTCCAGTGCAGTACTGATTTAGTGCTGCACTGTAAATGCCACCTTTCTATTGAGACACTGTACACCCACTTGGGTGGACATAAAAGATCCCACAGCATTATTTGAAAACAAGCAGCTCAATTCCCTGGTGTCCAAGCTAACATTTATCCCTCAACCAAAACCTAAATCAAGTGATAGCGGTCATCTAATCTTGCCATTTATTTCATTGCTGCTTACGGAGGATTGCTGTGCGCAAATTGACTGTTCTGTTGTTTACATTATAACAGTGATTACATTTCAGAGCTACTTAATTGGTTGTAAAGCACTTTGAGAGGTTTGAAAATTGTGAAAGGTGCTTTGTAAATGCCTGTCATACGAAAATGAAATTATTACTAATATTTTTAAGAGCAAGTCTCCTGTCATCTTGGCAGATCAGACAGGATGGCTTGTTGGCAGAATACTGTCATTTTATATGCAGCCTCCTATTCTCTCCAGCCTCCTTCACTCCTTCATGCCCCCATTTCAGCCATCTAAGCTCCACACTTTGGGAAGCCCTCTTAAAGTGACCTATTTTACCGAGCTATTGGTCACTCCTCTTTGTCTCTCATTTCTATCTGATGATACTTTTGAGAAGTGCCTTTTGACTTTCTATGTTAAAGGTACTGAGTAATTTGGGCACTTTTCAGGTGTGCTACACTTTGGTACTGCAACACTATCAATTTCCTCACCAAATCAGTTTTACCCCATTCTGTTCTTGGAAACATCCCAGCTTCAACCGCTCCACCAATCACATCTAATGCAATATTTAAGTTCAACAAGCAATATAATTTAACCACGTACAAATGGCCCTGAGCGCTCTTTTTGGGAAGATTTCAGGAATGTTTGATAGTTGTGCAACATCAATAAGTGTTCCCTCCCAGATTGTTGTCTACATCATGAAGGCTCTGTCTTTGAGATATAGAGAAGAGGTATCCAAAGGAAGAGGTGTTTAATCCTGCATTGATTAACACTTTGAAGAGGAACTGGATCCTTGCCTCATTTGGAATGAAAATTGAAAATTGCAAAAATAGTAATATAAAGGTGATACAAAGGGAGAACAGATCTTGGCAGAAGGATTTGCAAGTAAAGAGAAATGAAGCCATGTTTGCAGTAATTTTTGTTTGGACAATGGAAGGGCCAGAATTGTTCACTTGAAATGTTCTTCTTTTAAGCTTGCTTATGCATACAGAATGTGCTTTTAGTGTAATTAAGTATTATATAAAAACTGCTGTATACTACTTGGCTGTGAAAAGTAATTTCTTTTGGAAAGTAGCACTTCTAACCACTTAAACATACATAGAATGTCCAAGATAATTGACAAAACTGATACTTCAGGGTTGGATGTTTGTGGAGCTGAGGCAAGATCCACCAGAAGGTGACAGAAAAGAAGTGTCATGCATGTCACAGTGATTTGTTGCAAAGATTTGTTTTTAAAAAACTCAACTGCTGTTTTACTGCTTTTCAGTTTTTTGACACCGTTACTGGCTGATGGACTGGATCAGTGTCTGTTCTGTAAAATAGTATGGGGACCGAGGGACTGATACCTCAGTGCAGTACTTAAGGAATTCTGTAACATGAAGGGCTGTATTTGAACTGAAACATTAGCTCAAGGTCTCGCCTCCCCATCCAGTGGGTAGGAAAGGTCTCACACCACTTTTGCAAAGAAGAGGGGGAAGTTCTCCAAAGTGCCCTGGCCAGTAATCATCCCTGAACTGATTATCTGGTCATTACTACATTGATGTCCTTGGGCATTTTGCTCTGCAAATTGGCTGCGATGGTTCCTGTATTATAACAGTGACTCCACTTAAAGTACTTCATTTGCTGTGATGTTGTGAAAGGCATGATCTAAATGCAAACTCTTTCTATCTACCATTTTGGGGGAAAAATACTCTCAACTGTGCGATGGATAGATGGGTTGTGGTAGAAAATGGATTCTTTCTGGATTAGAGTAAAATGAGTTAAATGGCCTTCCTTAACTGTGCTGATTTTCTAAATGGTGCAACAACTGAAGACCCAGTTTTTTTTAAATATACACCACAATCTCTAATGTGAACACAATCAAGTTGGGAAGATACAGAATGTGAAGAAGTATAAGCTAGGGAAAGCTATTTTAGGGACATTTAACATGTGCTTGAGGGGTGGCAACAGCAGGGTGCATAGGAGAAAATGAGCAGGTTTACTGAAATTTACCCTAAATTTGGCTCCTTTATCCTGGCACCAAAGTCAGAAATCAGCTTTCTGTGAAACCATACACGCTTGAATGAAGTGTTGGTGTATGAAAAGCGAGAAGAAATAGTACAGATTTTAAATTGAGAGTACTGAACCATCTTGGAGAAGTTAACTTGATTGAGCATACAAGCATGAAAAAGGTGAAGATACAGTTTACAATTGTGATTAACAAACTCTATACCTGTACTGACGATTCAATTTCTTAACAATACCCGAGTTGATAACTCCTCATAGTCTGTTCCCTCTGATCATGCTATCTTCAATCACTTTTCAAACAAAAAAATACATTTAAACAGGATGTTAGATGACTACAATCTTTAATGAGGTCAATATTTATTAGAAGTTACAGAACCAACGGGCTTTTTCTTCAATTGGGGAAAAAAGATCTATTATTTTGTCCCACGTTTTCCTCAGTGTGAAGGTTATTAAACCAAAATAACCGGCAATTAGCTGTATGTCCAAATAAAGGTAATTTCTGTATTAATTTTTTTTACAGTTTTGGTATTGGCTAATACCACGTTGTCCAACTGCTTTGTTTTAGGTCTGGCAATGCGGTGGGCAGTTGGAAATCATTCCCTGCTCAGTGGTGGGCCACGTGTTCCGTACCAAGAGCCCTCACAGCTTCCCAAAAGGTGTGCAAGTAATTGCCCGCAACCAAGTGCGGCTGGCTGAAGTCTGGATGGATCAGTACAAGGAGCTGTTTTACAGGCGAAATCAGCAAGCAGCGAAGATGGCACAGGAGGTGAGTGATACAACTGCAATTTTGTTTAAAACCATAAATTGTAATCATTTTAACTTCTCCCCCACCAAATAACGCAAGTGCTTGGTTAACAAAGGTTTCTGTGAGCAAGACCTTGTGCCCTATGTTCCAGTTTCTTTCCTAGAATCCTCAGTGTATCCCTAGGAGTTAATCAGCCTCATTTGCAACTTATTGAAATTGATATGGTTTTGCATTACACTACTAGACACCTTTTCCAAATATTAAACACAGGCGAACACTGACAACTACATATTATATATTTACTATCAATAAAGAAAACAAAGTCCAACAAACACTTACTATATTAACATAAACTGGTGAAAGTCCATATGCATTTTATTATCCTTTTTGTCAAAGTAACTAAGGAAACAGCTGTATCTGAAGATTGACATGGCAAGTCCTGAGGAAAATCTAATTTAACAAGGGACAATTTCAGTGGCATCCAACAAAACCATAAAGCAGAGTAAGAAACATTTCTTTGCTTTTTTTTCAGAATTTTGTAGTCAAACTGTTTGAGGACTTTGTTCACGTGAAAGATGTAATTCAACATATGTTCAAATATACAATGGCAGGGCAGTTACATGTGGGGATGGATGGGGTTTACATTATGTAGGAAGAAAGATGTTTTTGACTGAAGATTGCAACACCAGTTTACATCCTCCTGATCAATTGATGGAACAATTATAGAATCAAAATAATCATCTTTAATTACAAATGCAATTATAAAGTCTACATTGTTGTAATGTTTTTCTGTTCTGTCACACACTCATCCATCTTTCACCTCCTTACCCTCCCACCACTGTTTATCTGTTGAGCTCATCAACTAAGCTTGTCATTCTTGCCATGACAGACCATCTGACTTGATGCACTTCCAGTGCATCATGAGTGGCATATGTTCCATGCAATACACCAAGGTAACCACTATGTGAGAGTAGAATTTAGCAAGATCAGAGTATTATGATCAGAATATAGCGTGAAGTGAGTTGAATAAAAATCTAGTTGGAATTTCAACATTCAAATTTTCTCTTAAAGAAGCATGGCAACTCTCTCAGAAAATGGCTGACCACAGTCCTGATTTAAGCGTGTGAAATGTTTTTGTTCTTTTTCTCTCTTCACCAAGCACACCATCTCAAAACAAGCCAACAAAACCCATCTTCCAGAGGTAACTATGTTCAACTGCCAATTACCCTGCAACTCCTGTCTACCCCTGGGAAATTTCCTTTTTGTCTTTTAAGTTAATTTTAACTGAGACGTTTTGCCCACTCTCAAACGAAGCAGAATCAATCGCTGACTCGGTTCAATATACAGAGTCACAGTGATACAGCATAGAAACAGATCCTTCAATCCAACTCATCCATGCCGATCAGATGACCTAAACAAATCTAGTCCCAATTGCCAGCATTTGGTCTATATCCCTCTAAACCCTTCCTATCCAATATACCCATTCCAGATGCCTTTTAAATGTTGTAATTGTACCAGCCTCCACCACCACCTCTGGCAGCTTATTCCGTATATGTACCACCTTCTGTGAAAAGTTGCCCCTCGGGTCCCTTTTAAATCTTTCCCCTTTCACCTTCAACCTATGCCCTCTAGTTTTGGACTTGACTATTCGTGCTATCCATGCTCCTCACGATTTTAAAAACCTCCATAAGATCACCCCTCGGCATCCGACGCTACAGAGTAAAAAGCCCCAGCCTATTCAGCCTCTCTCTATAGCTCAAGCCCTCCAATCCCGGCAACATCCTTGTAAATCTTTTATGAACCCTTTCAAGTTTAATAACATCTTCCCTACAGCAAGGAGGCCAGAACTGAATGTAGTATTCTAAAAGTGGCCTTACCAATGTCCTGTACAGCTACAATATGACGTCGCAACTCCTATAGTCAATGCACTGCAATAAAGGCAAGCGTGCCAAACACCACCTTCATCACCCTGTCTACCTGTGACTC
>NC_063372.1:4467152-4469759 GCF_021869965.1 Rhincodon typus
CAGGTGGTGGTGTTCCAACAGATCTGCTCTCCTTAGTCTTTCTAGATGGAAGTCACTGTGGGTTTGGAATCTTGTAGATATTACACACTGCTGCTACTTCGAATTGGTAGTGGAGGGAGTGAATGCTTATGGATGTAGTGCCCATCAATTGGGCTGCTTTGTTCTGAATGGTGTTAAGCTTCTTGAGTGTTGTTGGAGCTGCACTAATCCAGACAAATGGGGTGTATTCCATCACACTCCTGACTTATGCCTTGTAGATGGTGGACAGGCTTTGTGGAGTCAGGGGGTGAGTTAGTTGCTGCAGTATTCCTAGCCCGTGACCTACTCTTGTAGCCACTGTATTTATATGGCTGGTCTAGTTGAGTTTCTGGTCAGCTGTAGCCTCCAAGATGTTGATAGTGGGGGATTCAGTGATGGCAACACATTCAATGTCAAGGGCCGATGATTAGAATCTCTTTTGTTGGATATCATCATTGCCTGGCACTTTTGTGGCATGAATGTTTTTTGCCACTTATCAGGTGTGCCATGTATATTGTCCAGGTCTTGCTGCATTTGGGCATGGTCTGCTTTAGTGTCTGAGGAGTCATGAATGCTGCTGAACATTGTGCAGTCTGAGTGGACATTGCTACTTCTGACCTTATGATGGAGGGAAGGTCATTGATGGAGCAGCTGAAGATGGTTGGATCTAGGACACTACCCCGAGGAACTACCAAAGAAATGTCCTGGAGCTGAGATGACTGATGTCCAACAACTACAGACATCTTCCTTTGTGCAGGTCACTGAGCAGGTTATTGCTCAGCAGGTGCTGCTTGATAGCACTGTTGATGATGGCTTCCATCACTTTACTGATGATCGAGAGTAGACTAATGGGTGATAATTGACTGGGTTAGACTTGTTCTGCTTTTGTATACAGGATATACCAGGCAATTTTTCACATTGTCGGCATAGATGCCAGTGTTGTAACTATACTGGAGCAGCTTGGCGAAGGGGTGAGTAAACTTCAGGAACACAAGTCTTCAGATCCCTTGCCAGAATGTTGTCAGGGCCCATAACCTTTGCAGTATCCAGTGCCTCCAACCATTTCTTGATATCACATGAAGTGATTAAAATTGCCTGAAGACTAGTATCTGTGATGCTGGGGATCTCTGAAGGAGGCCAAATTGGATCATCCACTCAGCACTTCTATCTGAAGGTTGCTGTGAGTCCTTCAGCCTTATCTTTTGGACTGATGTGCTGGGTTCCCCCATCATTGAGGATGGAGGTATTTGTGGAGCCTTCTCCTCCAGTGATTTGTTTAATTGTCCACCACCATTCACAACTGGATGTGGCAGGACTGCAGAGCTTAGATCTGATTTGCTGGTTGTGAAATTGCTTAGCTTTGTCTATCACTTGCTGCTTATATTGTTTGTCATGCAAGCAGTTCTGTTTGGTAGCTTCACCAGGTTGACTCCTTATTTTTATGTAAGCTTGGTGCTGCTTATGGCAAATCATCCTGCACTATTTCTTAAATCCAGGTTGATTTCTTGGCTTGAGTGGAGGATATGCTAGGCCATGAGGTTGCAGATTGTTTTGGTGTACAGTACTGCTGCTGCTGATGCCCCACACCACTTTATGAATGATCAGTGTTGGGATGCAAAATTTGTTGAAGTCTATCCCATTTAGCACAGTCATAGTGCCATACAATTCACAAAGGCTCCTTAGACAGCACCTTCCAAACTTTCATCCCTAAGGACAAGGGCAACAGATATGATACATGGAACCACCACTATCTAGAAGTTCCCCTCCAAGCCCCTCACCATCCTGATTTGGAAATATAATGCTGTTCCTTCAGAAGAAAAAGAAGTTGTGAAGGGAGATCATTGGATCTGAAATTTTTACTCTGCACAGATGCTGCCAGAACTGCTAGGTTTTGACAGCAATTTCTGTTTTTGTCCTAATCATCTTCAGCTGCTTCATCAATGACCTTTCCTCCATCATAAGGTCAGAAATGGGGATATTCCCGATTATTGCACAATGTTCAGCACTATTCGCGACTCCTCAAATACAAATACATCTTCAAGTGCAACAAGTCCTGGATAATAATCTGTTCTGAATAAATGTCACTGAATCTGACACGTTAACTCTGTTTTCTCTCCACAGATGCTGCTAGACCTGCTGAGTTTCTCCAGCAATTTCTGTTTTTGTTTTGGAATTCCAGCATCTGCAGTTCTTTGGCTCCCCCTCCCCCCAAAAAAAATGACTTGGGTGTGTGGATTACTACTGCAGTGACATTACACTATGCCATCTCTTCCCCAGCGCATGCATGCATGAGAACTCTGTGTTGCCAGAGTGAACTTCCAGGCACTTCTGTCACAATTTCTGTAACAAAGCTCAAGGTGACTCACCCACCAAATCCAGTGGGTGCAACAAACGTCAGAAGTAGAATAATGAATGTGATGTAGGGAACTATTACATAGTTCTATTTATTACATGTATTATTTATTGGGTAAAGGTATTAATGAATTGACTCTTCCAGTTGTAGTTTTCGAAAGATTTACAATAAATTTGAATGTTGGAAGTTCAAGTATCAGAATGTATACTTTGATCTGAAGACCCTAGGACAAGGGG
>NC_063372.1:4469859-4480555 GCF_021869965.1 Rhincodon typus
TTGCCAGAATTAATGATTTGAAGAAAGAACCATGTCAATGTTTAACACTAGGTTAGATGGGTGGCTGTAGGAAAAGCGAATAAAGGGATTTGGAATGGGGCAGATAAGTGGAATGAGGAGATCCCCATATGCAGGGTAAGCACCAACATGAACTGCTTGATGCAGATGGTCTGTTTCCAAGCTGCAGTTTCTGTGTTATAGTTGCTTTACTTTGAAGCAGTTCACCATATGTGAAGTGAGCTCCTGGGGTCCATGAGATGGTACCATATAAATGCAAGTCACTCTTGAATGTTCATTTTTGTCAATGCAAGCATTCAGAAAATACAGTGTACTGTGACAATTCTCACCAATTCTCTGTCTCAATTTGTTAAGGAGATGGGACGGGACTGTCACAGAAGGACAAGAGGCAGGTTGGCATCCACAGTATCTTTTAGACCAAGGCCCAGGCACAAATATTACTGCTGGGCATGGTCGAAGGCAAAGGTCAGGGGACGTTTTAGGAAGAAATAGCCCATACTTAGGTGAGAAACTGGCATTTCTACCACTTCTGGGACTTTTATGGAAGATTCTGGTATGTACTCTGGGATCAACTTGTGTTACACATAATGTGGATATTTATGGGATGTTCATTTGAGTAACTAATAATTAGAAAAGCAAATTGACAAAATTTTTGTCTATGAAAAAGTATTGCTAAACAAAGACACTTTTTGTCGAAGCTTTTTGTCTTGCAGTCATCAGTACAGTTCACAAGAATACCAATAAAGGAGAACACCAACATTTATACTGTATTACAGGAGGGTGCTGATTGGCAATTTTTCTATCAATGAAAAATGCAATAGTTCATGATGATTGCTTGTTAACTGACAGATTTTGTTTAGATTTCAAACCAGACAAGATGACACTGATTGGTCAAGGCATCACCCTGACTGGAAACAAGCACTATGCATGCACATTTTTTTTCTGTCTGCAAAGAACAAGGCCCTGTATATGAATGTACATGTTTGCGGACAAAAAGAACGTATGAATGTACTGAGCCTTTTTCAACTGAGCCAAATAGGCGACAACCATATTGTGTCATAATTTGCTTTGCACAAATGGCATTTTGCCCTCGCCAACAGTTAAGCCTTTGAAAAACTTGCATAATATTGTCTATTGAACTTGCTGCAGAAAGTTGGGGCTCATAATTTGATTTGTTTAATTTGGATAAATGTGAGGAATTGCATTTTGGTAACACAAACAAGGGCGGGACTTATACAATTAATTTTAAAGCCCTGGTTAGTGTTGTAGAACAGAGAGACCTAAGGGTTCAGGTATGTAGTTCTTTGAAAGTTGCGTTGCAGATAGACAGTGGTTAAGAAGGCAAGTAGCACGCTTGCCTTCATTGCTTAGACCATCTAGTGAAGGAGTTGGGATGTCATGTTGAGGTTGTACAAGACCTTGGTGAGGCCACTTTTGGAGTACTGTGTAAAGTTCTGGTTGCCCTGCTATACGAAGGATATTATTAAATTGGAGAGGGTTCAGAAAAGATTTACCAGGATGTTGCCAGGACTGGAGAGTTTGAGTTATAGGGAGAGGCTGGATAGGCTGGGACTTTTTTCACCAAAGCTAAGGAGGTTGAGGGGTGATCTGATTAAAGTTTATAAAATCATGAGGGGTATAGATAAGGTGAATGGCAAGGGTCTTTTCCCTAGGGTGGGAGAGTTCAAAACTAGGGGGCATATTTTTAAGGAGAAAGATTTTAAAAAAGGACATGAGGGGCAACTTTTTTGTACAGACAGTGGTTCATGTATGGAATGAACTGCCAGAGGAAGTGGTGGGTACAGGTACAGATACAAAGTTTAAAAGATATTTGGATAAGTTCATGAAAAGGAAAGGTTTGGAGGGATATGGGCCATGCGCAGGCAGGTAGGACTAGTTTAGTTTGGGAACATGGTCGACATGACTAGTTGACCGAAGGGTCTGTTTCCATGCTGTATAACTGTATAATTAATTGCATAATCACTCTTTATGTGGACAATTCTTACTTCATTTAATGTTAATCTTTCCATCCCAAATAGGGAACAGTTTAAACTTTGTCATTTCTGCTTGTAACACATTGTAGTTAGACATTTTAATGTCTATTTTTATGATTTTGAACTTTTTTCTCACTGTTCTTTCTCTTTCCTGTCTGTAAATCCAGTCTTTCATTTCCTCCATTGATCTTTCTTTCTGTATCTGATTTGACTCAATTCATCTTTCTTCATAGTTCCTCTGCTTCTCACTGATGATAGAGACAGACTGTTGGTCCCATTGATAACCAAAGTTGCAATGCCCCATTGCCCATTATAAGCTCACGCTTTGAAAAAAAAAATAATATTTTGCACTGAAGGGTATAAGTGTCCTGCTTCAAGATTAGGCCCAATATGCTTCTGTCTGAGTGATTGGAAAAAAAACAAACACAGCATTTCAATGAGTTTGCAATCTGTTTCTGTGTAAAATAAAACACACTCATCTATTTATTTCAATGGCTTTCAATCTGTTGCATTGTTTTTGCCAGCAAAATAGTGTGATTGGCAATGGTTTAACCTTGGTGATATTGGATCTGTATCTTGTACAAACACTTATCTGGTTTATGTGATGATGTTACTACCATTCATCTATTACGTTCAAGTTTGTATCATAAAACAGATTTGTTTTTCAAACTTAAGACCTGAGACATCACTGTGCAAATATGCCCTGAATTTGACATTTCTCCAGTTAGTGTTTGTTGCACCAAATAACAGCCATATGGACACAGTTTATTTATATTCAGCACCCATAGATCATTTATTAACAAGAATGAAATATATACAATTCTCCTACACTGCCAAAACAGGCTGGGGTCTCATTTCCTTTGCCTCACTAATCATTTGTTTTTTTTTAAAATTGTGTGCTATTCTAAAACAGTTGTTAATCCAGCAGTTTAAAGTGTTATATAAGTGAATTGGGTTGGTTTAAATATTGACATTTCATTTAGAGCCCAATTCAGCCCAGAATGCTGGGATGCAAATCTCTCCTGTCTTCTGACTGTAACTGTACCATATGAAATAACTTTGTACGTCTCAAACCTTTTTCCCACAGAGGTGGACCTAAAGTAAAAACTGCCCTTAATTCATATGAATTGGTTAATCAACTTGGAGATCCACAAGACATCCACGGGATGGAGAAATATCCTGCTGGTTGATAATTTTTTAAAAATTCATTCACAGAATGTGGATGTCACTGGCTGAGCCAGCATTTATTGCCCATTTCCTAACTGCCCTTGAGAAGGTGGTGGTGAGTCATCTTCATGAACTGGTACATATTGGTCAGTGTAGGCACCACCACAATGCTGCTAGGGAGGGAGTTCTAGGATCTTGACCCACTGACATTGAAGAAACAGCAACATAGTTCCAAGTCATGATGGTGTATGGCTTGGAGGGGAACATTCGGGTGGTTGTGATCCCAGGTATCTGTGCTCTTGTTAGTCTAAATGGTCATGGTTGTGGGTTTAGAAGATGCTGCCTAAGGAGCTTATCTGCAGTGCATCTTGTAGTTGGTACACTGCTACTACGGAGAGTGAATGTTGAAGGTAATGGATATAGTGCCAATCAAGTGGATTGCTTTGTCCTGAATAGCGTCAAGCCTCTTGAATGTTGTAGAAGCTGCACCCATCCAGACAAGTGGAAAATATTCCATCACACTTCTGACTTGTGTCTTGTAGCTGGTGCACAGACATTGGGAAGCAGTTTTGTAGCGTTCCACAAAAAAGCTATAAAGACTGCTTAAAAGCAACCCTGAAACATTGGGATATTGATATCATTAGTTGATGATGAGAAAGCACAGTAAAAAACTCTTGATAAATGCACCTTTCACTATGAAATCTGTCGCAATGCTGTTACCAAATGTGAACACCAACTGAGAACACCAACTGGGCCTAGTCTGAAAAATCAAAATCACTAACTCAGGATTCGCTGCTGACTCTGCATATAGTCATTCCCAGTAAAACCAGGTGTCATTGGTCATGAAAAGACTGTCTGTGAAAACTGAGATGATATTCTGGCTATCTAGTTTGATATCAAAAGAAGAAAAGTGACAGTTTGACCTGAGAATGCTTGACAATGTTTTTGGGGGCCTGAAATAGGAAACCTGATTTTGATGATTCATAAATTTTATTTAAGTGTTACTTAGGTGGTAGCAACATAAGTCCTTGTTTACTTCGCCTCCTCATAATTCTTTTTGTTATTCTGATGTGGGTGCTCCAGAGAGATAGTTATGAATGTTTCAGGAAAATTTGTTGCTGGCACTATGGAAAGTCCTGCCTGATTCAGAAGGGATTACTCACAGTAGAACAGAGTGTTATTTCCCTTGTCACATTGTCAATCAGCTAGTTCCTGTTACTTATATCTGTGAAGTAAAGTGAGGGATTTAGTTTCAGCTGCTGTGCAGGAGCAATGTGAATATCAAGATATAAAAGGCCTCGGAGCTCCAGCTAATCGACTTGCATGTTACTCTGGTTTGAGAAATGAATTTAAATATGGTATGTAGCCATGTTAAAACCATGACTGAAATGCTCTGTTTTGTTGGCTCACTCACATTTCTTTTTAACAACTCCAAGCCCTTTTACATGTGTTGAATCTGAGTTCTCTGTGCTCGCTTCTTGCACTTGGATTGTGGCATGATCTAAAGGTTGACTGATGTTAATGAGGTTTGTCACTTTGGGATAAATCCACCCAAAAGTCATATTATTTCAGTCATGTTATGGGACAGCAGGGTGTGCATAGGATTTTCTTTTATTATGTAGAATTTTTCAGTGGAAAAGAGTGAGTCCTTGGAGCATGTGATTACAAAGTTTTCTGACCAGAGGGGCAAGGATCTCCTGGAAGTATTCATTGCTGTTGAACAGAGAAAACAAGTGAGAAGTGAAGTGATTAATACTCAGGCATATATTTATTTACGTTCACTATTTTTTATGTTCCCTGCTTTTAGACTTGTATGTACCTATTCACTAGAAAGTTACGGATTCCGATGGTAATAAGGCAATTCTGACAGGTGGTCCAACACAGACATTCCACTACTAATTTGCAAGCCTTGTATCACTTAAACGTCCAACGTTTGTTGCTTTTGTTGAAAAAAAGTGTTCAATAAACTGATCACATGACCACGTATAAGACTTTCACTTACCAGTATCTGTAGCAAAGTGAAGGTCAAGTTCAAGTTCAAAGGCAAGGTCCACACACACATAGTTGAATCACAATGTTCTTTTTATGTCTAACACTGTGTTGTTTTTGATTTTCTTCTGTGTTTTCTCACAATTTCCTCTCCAGCTCCGCTGAAGGGGCTGGCTCATACCAACAACAGCCCCTGGCCCCACCGTACAAGCTGCTACAATGATCAATTCCCCAGTATAGACATCTCTCTCAATGATCTGCACAGATTCAACTAAAGGTTGATCTCTCTCTATGACACAGGGCTGAATCTTACTTTTTTGGCGGTGTCAGTTCTGTCGAATTCTTTAGAGGGTTTCTCACCACGAGGGCTTGCAAGATATCACGCTGTATCTTACCAAACATGCCTCATTACATACCTATCTGACCCCTATGGTGCCCTTCTCAACCAATTCCAGCCCCACCTTACCACACACCGCTCCCAGAAGAACACTGCACTCAGTGCGGAGGAACAGCCTGCAGTGCCGCAAGAAGGTCAGTGACCTTCTCTCCTCCACCAGGATGTCATACTCATCTCTTTCTGCTACCTCCCACTTCCCCTATATGTGCTGGAGCATCCACCTCCCACCAAGGCTCATGTTGTGACACTCTCAATATTGCCTGCAACATCTCCCCACACTCGCTCTCATTCTCCCCAACCTCCCACACTATTAACCCCACATGCCCTCTGCACTGCCTACCCACTTGCCCTGAACACCTCACCAGTTTTCAATTACCAGCACCAGCACTAACAGCCATGCCATCCATTTTCAACTCACTCAGTATCTCTCTTTATTTCACTAAAGGAGTAAACAGCTCACAGTAGGGCAGAAAGACCTGGCTGGGTGGAGGGATGCTGATTTCAGGCTCTTCGGCCTCTACAAAGAGAGGATACTGTCCCTTGGAGCTGAAGACTGGGACCACTCCTGTGGGGATGCTGAGACATCTGTGTGCCACCAATTGAGTAAGTCCCATTCTTCATCCACTGTGACTCTCACACCCCCCGAGGTGTCAGTGTCATTCATTGCACACCATTTCTAACCACTGGCTGCAATGCTATTTCTCCCTTGTGTCCTGCAGGTGGGATGTCCATGACCCCAGCGGAGAAATGGCCAGCTCTACCTTCTCTTCGACCTCTGAAGAAATAACGAAAACCTCAGAGGAATTATCAGCAAGGCTCCTGCTACACCCACCTCCAGCTCAGATATTAACGCCTTGGTTGGAATGTCACACTTAGAAAGTTTGGGAGCACAATCTGAGGAGCACCTCACTGCAACAGTTCCACAGCTGTCTGAGAAACAGCCCAGGTCACTGACACATGGAGAACTGCTAGAGACCAGGTACCTGCTCAGTCCCAAGCAGGAGAGGAGCTGGTGCTGTCAGCAATGTGGACTTTGCCCACATGCACAGGGTGGAACAGGAGCAGCAGACAGGTATGTGGGACACAATGGTCCTCAATGTCCAGTGTTCGCAGCAGTACAATTATGCTATGGGCAACCCAGCTGTCCCAAGCATGAGACTGTCTAGCTGGCCCTATGGAGAGGTTAGTAATTGCCATGGAGAATCAGGTCCAGCACCCTTGGGATCTGCTGGAGAGGGGCACATACCTGCACTCCATCACCTTTGCCATTGGTCCTCAGGACCGAAGACATGGCAACAGGAGGACGGCAAACCAGGTGAGGACTCCAGCTGCCCCTTCCTCACGAGGAGACAGGGCGGTGCCAGGAAGTACCCAGCTGGAGGAGGAATCACGTGCAGGGTCCTGCAGACGTCTCCTCTCAGGATACTCCAGAAGTGGCTGAGCCCACTATCTCCATCCTGACTCTCCTCCTCCAAACTTTGGAAGTTCAAACTGAGGAGGGGTCCACTTGCTTCTGGTAAGAAGACCCTTGGCATGTCAGGGACATCCAAATAGAGATGGCCGGAGATCATCCAACTGATCCTCAAAGGCCAATGGCCTGCACTACCCAGGAGGCTCCCTCCAACCCAGCTACAGACTGGGATGGAGAGAAAGAAAAACCCTTTTGGAGAGCACCTTGGTGACAGTGCACTGTGCATGAAGTACCACATTCGTATTAACGTGCTTGTTTTTGTACTACATCTGTTTGTTTGAATCTCTGTGTAGCCCAGAATGTAAATGTACCGGCATTATGCTTAACATCGTGGCCACACAGGATGGATCAAGGATCATGTAATGTGTTGAGCATCTGCTGCAGCATCCAGATAAGCATAAAGTGAGTGAGTGCTGAGAGAGCAAGTGAACAGCCCTGAGATGGCCCAGTCTGTGAGCTGGGTGTCCGTCCCTGTGCACAAAATGTCCTTACAGCAGCCCTTTCAATGCGAGTTGCTGGTGCATCCTGCAAGTGGTCCAGAGAGGGGCCATGAGCATCCGGAGGATTTGGCAAATCTCAGATGCCAGTGTTTGTGGACATGGGGTGCATATGGCCGGTGCTCATGGAGAGTGCTCTGAGATGTTTGTGTCCAGCACCTAACATTGTGGGCTGAAGGGCCTGTTCCTGTGCTGTACAGTTTTATGTTCTATGGAGGTCATTTGGAGCAAGCGGTGAGCTAAAGTCACCAGGTACCCTCTCTGACTTCCATGTCAAAACTTCTCGGCATCTAATTTGCCCGTGGTTTGTATTAGGATGGGAAACTGCACTTCAACTGATGAGGAGAGATGTGCAGTTAATAAGGTTGCTAACAAGCAATAATCTCCCTTGAAAGGCGACTCACTGCTGCCTAGCAAGAAGCTCACCTCAACACCTGGGAACTTAGTTAAAAGATGCAATGAGTTGCTCCCAAGATTGAAATAAGTCTCGCTGGACATCTTGTGTAATTCTGCCACATTTCTCACCATAGTCCAGGTCATTCAGACTCCTGTAAGATTCCGCCTGTAGCATTTTCCCCATACAAACAGGCCATTAAGCCCAACTGGTCCATGCCAGTGTTTATGTGTCACATGAACTCCCTCCTAGCCACATTCCTCTCACTCTATCAGCATAGCTTTCCTTTTTGGGTGATGTTAGGGTGCCTTCTTAAACTGCTGCAGTCCATCTGGTGTAGGTAATGCCATAGTGCTGTTTGGAAGGGAATTCCTTTTCATGCACTTAACTTCCCTTAACTGCATCAATATTACATTTTATAACGCCACTAATCAGATGTTATCTGGATTAAATAGGATAGTAACTAGCAAACATTATCATCGTTGGTTAAAATAGTGTGTCTTTAACAAAGAGGAAAGAAATGCTGGAAATCTGAAACAAAGACAGAACATGCTTGTGAAAGAAAACTGGTTCTTCAGCATCTGAAAGAGAGAGAGGAATTCATGTTCAAGGTGAGATCATGTATCCTAATAGAGCAACAGGTATGGATCTCAAATATTATTTCATTTTTGTCTTTTCAGATGCTGATTGAATTGCTCTATATTTTGGACATTCTCTGTATTATGTAGTTTTAGTTCAATAAGCATCAAGATTGAATGATGATTCGCTAGAATAAGGACAACTTTGTAAGCCTACATTGCATGGAGGAAAGCATCAGTCTGATTAGTCTGCTAATTTCTTTTGTTTAGTAACACTTCATGCATGAAGACTTTATAAATAACATGATTAATAAACAATGCTGATACATGGGACACCATTATGTTAATACCATAATTAGTGTGAATTAGTGTCATTCCAGAACCAGTGTCTTGTTACGGACATTTTCAATTAGATACAGATGTAATCCTTTTGATGATTAATTAATAACTACAATCCTATAAGCAATTAATGAAGAGCTTCACGATGTATCGTGATCCAGGGATTAGAGATGGAAACCTCCACATTTTTAGATTTCTTTTCTTGCCTTGGGACACTTCAATATTGAAGTGTTTTACAAGTGCACATTATTGTATCCGTTGTGTTAAAAAATAGTTACAAGTAACTTTTTAATATGTGGATACAAAGAACAGCATTGCAGCTAAGAGATTGTTGCATTTTCCATTCACAGTGTTGTTGTTTTCTTGAATACTAGCTCTGGTTCTGCTTTGTTTTTCTGCCTGTATTTTCTTCCCTTTGTCTTGAATGTTCTGTCTCACATTAGGATTCGGTTCAACGGCTGGTATATTGTCTCCAGTAATTCACCCAAGCAGCCATTTTTCGTTCTTTGAGGGTACATAGTGGTTTTGTTACTGAGCTAGTAATTGAGCAGACAGGACTAATGATCTGCAGATACGAATTCAAATCCCACCACTGAGCAAATGGGGAATTTAAACTCATTTAATAAAATAAAATCTGGCTGCAAAACACCAGTATCATTAAAGATAACCAAAACATTAGCCGATTGTTGTAAAAACCCAATTAGTTCATTAATATCCTTTATGGAAGGAAATCTGTTGTCCACATCCTGTGAATGAATTATAAAAAAAGAAAGCTTGAGCCAACACAGTGAATGCCAGTGTGAAGAGATATTCATTCCAAACCCAACTGAGTCCACATAGAGGACTCACTAGCTTGTCATCAGGGTGGAACCCAAGCTGATTTTTGTTCCTTTCCTCTGGCCTGAAGTTAATTATAGTTTTACTAAAATGACCCAGACTGGGAACAGCTAACTCAACACAGAATGCGGATGTAAGCTGGAAATTTCCTAGCTTATATGACTTTGTACCACACTGGGCAAAGCTCACCAATAATGGTTTTATTTAAAGGGAATTTACTGTTCCTTTAATCTACTTAATTTGTTTGTGTAATTGTGCATCTCAGTCAGTTGAATAAAAGTAGATGGATATAAGGGGTCTTGTGGTGCAGTGGTATTGTCTGTACCTCAAAGCCAGGAGGCCAGGTTCAGGCCCAACCTGCTCCAGAGATGTGTAATAACATATCTGAACAGGTTAATTAGAATATATCTAAAAGTAGATGAATTCTTATCTTAATCTTAGTGTTATCTTAAGAAAAATGGTTCCAGGAATGAGAACCTTCAGTTATGTGGATAAATTGAATAAATTGGGACCGTTCTCCTTGGAGCCAATAAAGCTGAGAGAAGATGTGATAGAAGTTTTCAAAATCATGAGTGGGCTAGATAGAGAAAAAGAATGTTTCACTGTGAGTAGATAGGGTATGGAACACACTGCCTGGAAATGTAGTGGAGCTAGGTTCAATTGAGGCATTCAAGAGGACACTGGATAATTATTTGGTACAAATAAGGTGCAGGGGTATGGGGAAAAGGCAGGAGATTGGTGCATGGTAATGATGCTCATTTGAAGAGCCAGTGAAGGCACAACGGGCCGAATGACCTCCTTCTGCGTAACCATTCTGCAATTCTGTGATCTGTACCTCATAAATTATGAGGGGATACAGTAATATGATCTGACCTTGATAGCTAGGAGAGCTTGGACGTACTCAGTTAGTGGAAAAACTCCATTTCAAGATAACATCAAGGCTTTGAATTTTTGATTAGATTACAAATAACTGGTTTCTTGCAGTAATTGATGTAATAGATTATTTTATTATATA
>NC_063372.1:4480655-4489836 GCF_021869965.1 Rhincodon typus
AGTTGCAAGACAGCCAGCTACTCCAAAAAAAACATTATAACCAGCAATCTGCAACTTTGAGGTGCTGGGTGAGATAGAATGACTGTGATTTTTCCATTCCCCAATACTATGGTATTAAAAGGAGATATGAGACAGAATTGCAATTTGCTGAAGTCTCAGTTGCAAAACTATGAAATAACTACATAATTAAATAAAATAATTACAATAATATAAGACTGAGTAAATAAGAATTGCAAACTTGTTATCAATTTTGGCAAAAGAATGCTACAAGCTATGTTGCATCCTAGACATCACTCAGGAGTAAAGATTTTGCAGGCTTTGAAGACATACTTTGAGCCTCATATTAATATTATTGATGAATAGTATCTGTTCAATGTCAGAGCCCTGAGGGAGAGCAGGACTACTGCTCAATATATGATTGTATGATTTTTCTAATTGAGTCCTGTGAGTTTGGACAACTGAAAGATGATTCCATCAAAGATCAGATTATCTTGGGCATACAAGATCCCGCCATGAGAACATGTCTGCTGAAAGAGGAGAAACTTATCTCAGGAAAGGTTCTTGTGAAGTTTTGTAGCTCGGGTTGTGGATGAGGTTGTTGCCTTGCTCACTGAGCTGGTTAGTTATCGTACAGACGTTTCATCCCCATGCTAGGTAACATCATCAGTGCAGCCTCTGATAAAGCGATGTTGTTCTACTCTGCTTGGTATTTATATGATCTGGTCTGTTAAGTTGGGTTGTGTCATTTCCGGTTCTCTTCTGCTTGGGTGTGTATATGTGATCTAATTCCACATGTGGGCAGTGTGGCCAGTGTGTTAAGACATACTGTGTCTTCCTGTTGTTGTCTATCTAGTAGGCACCTGCAGATGATGTTGTTGAGATAGCCGTTGTTAGCAAAGACCTTCTTTAGGTTCTTTTCCTCCTTCCTGCATAGTTCTGGCATGTTGCAATGAGTTGTGGCCTGTTTGAATAGTGTCCTAACACAGCTTTTTTTGTGGACGTTGGGGTGGTTGCTGTGGAAATTGAGGATTTGGTCAGTGTGGGTTGCCTTCCTATACACTTTGGTTTGGATCTCCCCGTTGGTCATTCGTCCTACCCTGATGTCTAGAAACGGAAGTTGATTGTTGTCTTCCTCTTCTCTTATAAATTTGATCCCAGTGAAAATGTTGTTGATGAGATGGTGCGTCTCTTCTAACTTGGTGTGTTTAATGACGACAAACATGTCGTCCACGTATCGGATCCACAGTTTTGGCTGTATGAGGGGGAGGGACAATGTGTTCTAGTCTTTGCATGACTGCCTCTGCAATAAGTCCTGAGATGGGTGACCCCATAGGTGTGTCATTGATTTGTTTGTATATTTGGCCGTTAAAGATGAAGTGTGTGGTGAGGCATAGATCCAGTAGTCTGAGTATGTTGTCTTTGCTGATGGAGCTGTTTGGAGTCAGCGTTCCTGCTATATCCAGTAATGAGGCAAGTGTTTCTTTGGCTAGTAGTATGTTAATGGACGTGAATAGTGCTGTGACATCAAAGGATACCATAATCTCGTAGTCGTTGATTTTAATGTTCTTGGGTTGAGTGGATGGAGTGGGGTGATTCGTTGACCAGGTGTTTCAGTCTCTCTTGTAGGTCCTTGGCCAGTTTGTGTGAAGGTGTGCCTGGTAGGGAGACAAGGGGTCTGAGGAGGATGTCTGGTTTGTGTACTTTGGGTAGTCCGTAGAAGCGGGGAGTATTCAAGCCTTCTGGTTTCATTCTCAGGTAGTCTGTCTTGGTTATTTGTCCACTATTTTTTAGGCAGGTGCCTACTAGATAGACAATGCCAAGGGGGCACAGTATGCCCCAATACACTGGCCACACTGCCCTATATCAAGAACATATCAGAACTGCCAAAGAGACTCCTATGAACACTAGGAATCATGGTAGCACACAAACCCACAGCCACATTATGACAAACACTCACAAGGACCAAAGATCCCATACCCATGACATGCAGGAACAACGTAGTTTACAAAATACCTTGCAATGACTGCAACAAACATTATATCAGCCAGACTAGAAGGAAACTAGCCATCAGGATACACGAACACCAGCTAGCGGCAAAACGACACAACAAACTTTCCCTCATCTCAGTGTGCTCAGACAATGAAGGCCATCAATTTAACTGGGACAATGTGACCATCTTAGCTCAAGCCAACCACAGACATGCATGGGAATTCCTGGAGGCCTGGTTTTCAACCCATAATGCAATCAACACACGTGGAATTAGACCCCACATACAAATCCATGCAGAACAGAACTGGAAATTACACAACCCAACCTAACAGACAGGATCATATAAATTCTAAGTGGAGTAGAACAACATTGCTTCATCGGAGGCTGCACTGATGATGTTACCTAGCATAGTAATGAACCGTCTGTATGATAACCAGCCAGCTTGGTGAACGAGCCAACAACCTTATCTCAGGAAAGCTATCAATATGTGCAGAAGCTCTGAGGTTGTCAACCATCTGCTAGAGTGTACCAATGGGAGAACAGACAAGTCTTTGCATTTTGCAGGGAGATATTCTACACCAAATGGGAGCAACATATTGGAACAAAGGGAGAAATACTTGCAGAAGAACTGGCAAAAAAATCGAGGCAAGAAGATAGAATATAAATATTGCAGCGAACACCACACAAGAGAAAAAGAAGCATGTCCAATGTGGAGAAAATGGTACTCTAAATGCAAGAAGCTGAATCATGCAAGTATTTAGCTAGAACAAAGCAAAGCAAGGCTACAAATACAACTGCTGGGAGATGTCAGCTGATGATTCTGACTTCTCATTATACAGGTTGACATCATTGGGAGATGCTTGGAGAAATACATTTGTACAGAATGTACTGGCAGGTTTGCTGTAGTTATGTGACCGCTACCTTTGTTGTAACTTGCTTTCACTTTAGAATGAATAGCCATTAAAACACATTACTTAAAACAATTACAGTACATCAGAGATACTGGACTGAATCTTATGTTTTTTTGGCAGAGTATGAGTTGGTTCAAGTTCTATAGGGTGATTCTTGCCACAAAGCTGAGTGAGTTTTCTCACTATCTCTTACCAAAGTTGCTGCATGAATTGCTGTTTGAGCCCTTGTGAGAGAAATACATTTGATTTCCACTCCATCTTATCACGTGCCATTCCCGGAGCTACTTGCCATTCTATAGGTCCTCAGGAGGTCCCCCTGGTGGCTGTGGCATCATCCAAAGACTGTTGTGCATCTGTAGGAGTGCTCCCATCTGGAAGTGGTACTGGTTGGCTGTGGAAGAGGTGAGGAGAAATGGGTGAGAAGGGGAAGTTGGCACCATGCTTCTTTAAGAGGGAGCTGGAGGTCCTTGTGGACAGGGTTGTGGGGAGGAGAGGAGTCCTCTTACCAGAGAATTGGCAGAGGAGGCTATGCTACTTTACCATGCCAGCATGGTTGGAGGTTGCCACCTGGGACAGTGCCATTTCCAGGGTGAGGAGGACTGGGCAGCAGTGCAGGGAGAAGATTTTTTCCATTCTGCCAGATGCACTGGTGCACTGCTCTGCTCTTTGCCTTGGAATTATCTGTGGCACTGCACTCACCTCCCTCCAACACTTATCTGTGACAGTCTTTTTGTTGCATGCAACACCTTCCCTCACTCACTTTCATTACCTTCCCATTCTCCCACATGACTAACATTGGATGCTCAATGTGTGCTGCCTTTTCAGTCCTTTGGGATACTCAACACCTTTCTCCACATGCACCAGCACCAACAGTTGTGCCACCCACTTGTGTCTTACTCATTCAGACTCTTTACGTCATTATAGGAAAAGACATCCCATTGCAGGCTGAAATGATGACAGACAGGTGGTGAATGCCGGATATCCATGTCCTCCCCTGCAACAGCCACATTAGCCAGGCGTTGAACACTGACAACTAACCAGTGGCCGCAAAGGCTTCAGCCACCCTCCCAAGCACCAGCCCGTCTCCCACAGAGGAGAGCTCCTTGACCCTCTCAGGTGACAGTGCATTGAAGGGATCATTGTCTACCCTATCCCTGGACACTCCCACCCCTGCACCCTCAGCATGGATGCAGGCATCTCAGTGGGCTCTATAAGGGCCCATATTGAGTTCCAGGGAATGACAGCTCTGCACATAGGTGGGAGAGAAATGCCCAGGCCACTTGGAGGACTGCCAGAGAGCCAGACAGCTGACGAGCCCCTAGCAGGAGGTAACCCTGTGGTTTCAACAATGAGGGACTACATCCCAATGTGCAGGGAGGAGCAGCAGTGGTAGGCAGGGGTACAGGAGTCACTGGCCTTCGTAGTCGAGATGCTGGAGTGATGCAACCAGTTCAACCACCCATTGCTGTCATTGCTCAGACACTGCAATAGTGCAGGCAGTCCATCAACATGCTGCCTCTTATTGCCCTGACTCTGCAACACTCCAACCCCTCCTGTGACTGTCTGCCTACCTCCATGGAGAGGTTGGTGGCGACTACGGACAGCCAGGTCCAGCACTGTCAGGGTCTGCTGGAGAGTCAACAACACCTGCACTCCGTCACCATACCCATTACCTTCAGGAGTGAAATTGGGGTGAGAATGGGATAGGGAACCTTGAACCTAGTCCAGGTCCCCCTCCTCACAAGGAGACAGGGCAAAGGAAGAGCCACACACTGGCCCATCTACAGTTTCCATTTGGGACACTGCCAAGTTGGAGGGCATTCCACCTCCACACTAACTGTCCCCCTTCAAATCTTGGAAGTTCCATCCAAGGATGGTGAACTTGTCTCTGGCAAGAAGACCCTCAGCATGTCAGGGCTCTCTAGAGATATACATTCCCAGGATTGCCCTATCAAACCTCCAGGAGCCAATAGGGTCCACAATGGATGAGGCTTCCTCCATCCCATCTACAGAGCTGGAGAGGTCAGTGTGTCAAAGTAGGAGGGAGAGGAGAAGAAAACTCAAAGAAACCACATGTGGACAACAACTGGGAAACTCGTATGTAGTTTGTGCAACAAATAATATGATGTAAATAGCTTTTGTTAATCATATAATGTCATGTAAATAGTTTCTTTTCCCAATAATGCCATGTAAGTTTGGTTTTCATACAATCTTAGTTGATGTTATTATATTTTATAATCTCTTGCATTTCACCATTTCTTTGGTTCTCCCTGTAACTGTTTTGCCTGTAGATGCTTCACAGTGTCTTGCAGCATCACTCTTTAGCCATTAACAAGGCACAATGGTTAGAATTGTATGAAAAGCGCCAAATACATCCTATGGGAGCAGGGATTGCAATACACGTGAATGTCATCAGCTGACTTCAACACCTTAGGCCCCTACCCCTCATCATTGCCTACTGTTAACTGGCTCCGTGTGCTGGAGTGTACATCTGAGGGAGATCCCCCAGCAATGATGGTGACAGGGAGGTGCAACCGAGATATCAAGACTGGCATCACCGAACGTCTCATCCAATTCTATTACTCAACTTGCCATAGCCCATATTACTCAGAACCTGGTAAGATTCTGCCACTGTTTCTCCATAAGAATAACAAGTGTCCCTATAAAGAGATGGTAAGACGGGTGAGCAAGAAGTCTCAATGAATGACTTAAAGGATGACTTCAGACATGATGTGGAGGAACTGGTGTTGGACTGGGGTGGACAAAGTCAGAGGTCACACAACACCAGTTATAGTCCAACAGGTTTATTTGAAATCACAGCTTTCAGAGCGCTGCTTCTTCGTCAGGTGAAGTGAAGGGCAGTGCACGTATATTCTGTGCCTATGCGCTTCACTCTGCTTCATCTGACGAAGGAACAGTGCTCCAAATGCTTGTGATTTCAAATAAACTTGTTGGACTATAAACTGGTGTCGTGTGACTTCTGACTTTAAAGGAGTAGAACAAAGAAAGCTTCCAGAACTTAGGGCCTAGGCAGCTGAAGGCCTGACTGCCAGTGATGATGTAATTAAAACTGAGAATGTGCACGGTGCCAGAATTGAAGGAGCGCAGAGATCCTACAGTTATTGGCAGGAGGAATTCGCCGAGATGAAAGGTGGGGCCTTAGAGGGTTTTGAATAAGAGGCAGAAATTTGTAAAATTGAGGTGTTGGTGAATTGAGAGTCAATGCAGATCAGCAATCACAGGGGTAATGGATAAAAGGGACTTGGTATAAATTAGGAAATAGGCAGCAGAGTTTTGAATGAACTCAAGTTCACTGAAGGTGGAATGTTGGAGACCAGCTAGGGGTATATTAGAATAATTAAGCATAGAAGTAACAAATGCATGAATGAGGATTTGACAGCAGATGAGCTGAGATGGGTGGGGTCAGACAATGTTGCAGAGATGTAAGCTGGTTACCTTGGTTATGGAGAGAATAAGAGGTGGGGAACAAAAACAGATATTGCTGGAAAAGCTCAACAGGTCTGGCAGCATTTATGGAGAGAAATCAGAGTTAATGTTTCGGGTCAAGTGACCCTTCCTCAGAACTGAGTTTGGGAGCTTATCTAGGGATTAAATAGAGCAGCAAAGTTGTGAGCAACTTTATAGGGAAGAAATAACTTTCATTTGTATGACACCTTGTCACTTCTCAAAGCATTTCTTAAACAATTAACTGTGCTCAAGTGTAGTGGCTGTCAGGTAGGTAAATTGAGCACTTACTTTGCGCATATCACTGGACCACAATGTTACAGTGAAATGAATGAGCTGTTCAACTGCTTTTTAGTGTTAGTCAAGGGATGATGTTGCCCAGAACACTGAGACAAAACAGAAAGTGCTGGAAAAACTCAGCAGGTCTGGCAGCGTCTGTGGAGAGAAAGACAGAGTTTTTCTCTATGTTCTCCAAAGTGTAACCTGAAATGCTAATTAGGAGTTAAGGCTGATGCTTTTCAGATGTCATGTTTAAACAGAGGCTCCATCTATCTGCTGTTCAGGTGAAACAATTAAAAGAGCAAAGAGTTCTCCTGGTGTCCTGCCAAATTCCCCTTTCAATGAATGCCATCAAAAAAAGTTAGATTAAGGGATCATTCAATTTGTTGCTGTTTGTGGGATGTTGCCTGTGCAGACTAGCTGCTGTGTTTGTCTTCATAACAAACACCTAAAAAGAAACGATAGTGCAAAATCTTTAAGCCATTTGAATGTGATGGGGTGCAACAGATAGATAACTAAATTTCTCTGCTTGGTAGACAACCCAGTGAAAACTGACCAGTTTGTAAAGTGGCCACTACCAGAAAGAAAAATAGACTTGTGTTGACGTAGCTCCTTTCACAAATTCAGGAGATCCCAAAGCTCTATCCAGCTACTGAAGTGCCTTTTGAAATGTAGATATTGTTGTAATATAAGAAACATGACAGTCAGTTTGCACACAGTAAGATAAAAATCTGTAATTAAGAATCTAATGATGACCATGAATTGATTGTCAGAAAAACCCATTTGGGAAGGAAACTGCCATCCTTACCTGCTGTGGGTCCGGAGTCACATGTATGCCAGACCAATCTGGTTGACTCTTAGCTGCCCTCTGGGCAATTAGGGATGGGTAATAAATTCTGGCCTAGCCAGTGACACCCACATCCCAAATGAATAAAAATAAGTTAGAAAGGAGCAAGAAAGCAGGAGTTAAATCAAACAATAATGGATGAGTGCTCAATGACATGACATGACATGAAATATAAACTATATCGGAAAGGGAACGTGCTCCATTGTATGTAAGGTTACCTTATTTGATTAAAATAGGCAGCCAAAAAAAATATTAATAGTGTACTGATTATTCAAAGCAGATATTTCTTTATAGTTAGCATTGTAAGTACCACAACTAAGCTCTTAAACTAATCTTATGCGGTCTACAAAAAGCAGCAGACTTTGCAGACTGATACTTTGCCAGAGACAGAGAAATATTTGGCTTGCAGTGTTTATCTCCTCATGACAGCACAGTTAAGACTATGGGCTAACCATATTGAGGAATGGAAGTATTTCCAGAAGCCTGATTTTGTTTAATTATATGTGACTATGTCACATTATATTTTGTGTCTATAACGCCCTATCTCCTCTTCCTGATTTGATTTAAGCAAGAACCAATTATTTTCTGCTGGTGGAAAAAAAATTGTCCGCTGATAATCATGGAAATAGGATTCTGCCTTCTCTTTCTCCACTATTGGCTGCTGTGCCTTCAAAATAAACAGTACATATCAGTCATTTCTACTTGCTTTGCATTTAAGTTATATTTTCAAAGGGATACATGTTGCTGTCTTATAAATCAACAAATACAAGGAGTAAGAGACAGTAGTAAGAGATGCAAGTAACCAAGAGTGTGCCTCCTAACAAGTAGTAACCAATATTAAAATACACAGCTATATCAGATAGTTATTTTAAATATGAGTCCCCATTATTTAAATTGTGCCAGAACCCCTGTCCTCTGTAAGTCCGATTTAGTTTATGCCTTTTTGTAAGCACCCTTTCATTAGTTCAACATTAGTTAGTACAATACCCATGAAATATTGGTGTTTGCAAGTTTGTGTCCAAGAAAGAATTAGGAGTATACAAAGACTCAGTAACCCATCCAGAGGTAGATGACCGTTCATGTTCTGTCAGCCTTGTAAGATGTAATTGGCTGATAATTTGTTTATTAAATGAGAGAGAAATTGGGCATCTTTCAGGAAACTTGAATGGCAAGATAAAGGCTTTTGATCTGAAGGGTAAGATATACGTGCCTGGAGAACGTATAAGTGGTGCAACCTTTCATTTTGTTTGTAATTCACTCAGTTCAGTCATATTTCCAAGTTACTGCGCTGGGTCAAAATTCTGAGCACAGCGGTGTATACTTACCCAAAAAGGCCATCAGAAGAGTCAGAATACGTGGCTAAGAAATTGAAACTCTTCACCGTGTAGGCTTCAGAAAAGAATTCTGAATGATTAGAAACTTAAATATTGCATCACGCAAGTTAAATTGAAATGAGAGGACTGCATCTGCTAGTACCACTCAATAACTAATTTGGAGAATGTGTAATAAGTAAGTCCAGGCATTATCCTCCCTTTTGGTAAGGCATTGGTGAGACCAGCGACTCATTCCTGTGGTGAATTTCATCAATAACCCTGTGGAGCACTTAGTGTTCAGGTTCCATCTGCCACTCACATGACTGCAATGAACAAGATATATCCTGTCCCTCATGAGTCACTGCCACAAAAAAAAA
>NC_063372.1:4490336-4491154 GCF_021869965.1 Rhincodon typus
GGAATGGCTCGATACCATACAAGGGATGGCATTACACCACACAAAGATCTCACAAGGAATGGCTCTATACCATACAAGGAATGGCTCCATACCATACAATGAATGGCTCTATACCACACAAGGAATGGCTCTATACCACACAAGCAATGGCTCTATACCATACAACGGATGGCTCTATACCAAAGAAGGAATGGCTCTATACCACACAAGAAATGGCACTATACCATACAAGGGACGGCTCTATACCAAAGAAGGAATGGCTCGATAACACACAAGGAATGGCGCTATACCAAACAACAGACAGCTCTATACAACACAAGGAATTGCACTATACCACACAATGGACTGCACTATACCACACAAGGAATTGCTCTTTAGCATACCAGGAATGGCTCTATACCACACAAGGAATGGCTCTATAACACACAAGGAATGGCTCTATACCATACAAACAATGGCTCTATACCATACAAGGGACAGCTCTATACCACCGAAGGAAGGGTTCTATACCACACAAGCAATTGCTCTATACCATACAAGGGACAGCATTATACCATACAAGGGATGGCTCTATGCAACACAAGCAATGGCTCTATACCATACAAGGGACGGCTCTATACCACACAAGGAATGACTCTATAACACACAAGGAATGGCTCTATACCACATAAGGAATGGCTCCACATCACACAAGGTATAGCTCTATACCATACAAGGAGTGGCTCTATACCACATAATGAATGGCACAATACCACTTAAGAGACGGCCCTGTACCACACAAGGAATGGCTCTATACCATACAAGGGACAGCATTATAC
>NC_063372.1:4491164-4503605 GCF_021869965.1 Rhincodon typus
AGGAATGGCACTATACCATACAAGGGACGGCTCTATACCACACAAGGGATGGCACTATACCACACAATGAATGGCTCTATACCACACAAGAAATGGCTCGATACCCCACAAGGAATGGCACTGTACCACACAATAGAAGGCAAGATTCCGTAGCACAAGGATTGGCTCTTTAACATATAATTAATGGCATTCGCCAGACCACAAAGAATGGTGCTATGCCACATCACACCCAAAGGCACTGTACCTCTCCACAAGCAATAGCACTGGGTCAGTGACAGAAATGCAGCCCTTATGGTACTCCTGACCCGAGCATAATGTGACACCTTCTCTACTGTTTAGCACACATAGTTTTACATTCTATTGGCATCCTTGCTTGCTGCTTGCCTTAGTTGGGTTGTTTTTCATTGAGTGCAAAAAATCACTCAGATTCAACAATCTAGCACTCAGCCTGGCATCACCCACAAATCTAACCAGACTACATTGAGCTTCAAAATCTAAACCATTGATGTTGATTGGAAACAGTAAATATGATCACCCAAATTAGGCATGAATGAACATAAATCATTTCTGTTATATTCTTTTGAAATCCAAAATTCCATTATAATAGTACAAGACTTTCTTTTCGAAATTACTGCAATTTGCAGTTGATGAAGTGACAACAGTGAAATGTTCACCTTTTAGAAATTTCTGACACCACAAAAGGAGAGCTAGCAGCTTTGTGTCATCTAGTAGAGCACTTGTTACTAGTGATATAGCTTATGGCATGAGAACAAGGGCATGTGAAGGGCACCACTGAAATTATTTCTTAATTTCCCTCCAGCAGATGGAGAACAGCACCATTTATTCACAGCACTGAGAACACTGTTTTGTCTACTTCAGGTCTTTGAACAGAACACAGCAACATAGATTAATTAAGCTGCCTCAATGCCAGCAGAGCTTAAATATTAAACCTGTTCTGTTACACCAATTACTTCTATTTAAATATTCAGAATCTGCAAATTTAAAACATTAGCCTTTATAATCAAGCCTCTATGATAGATGTCAGGAGCCCATTACTGAACTGAATCACCTTGAACACTTTAAATTTGAAAAGACAAGTTTCTATAAACACATCAAGCACCCTTGTGTGGTATAGAGCCATCCCTTGTGTGGTATAGCGCCATTCATTGTGTGGTATAGTGCCACTTACCCAGGCCTAATAGTTTTCCAAGTAATGATATGCAGGGACTGCATTACATTCACTATCATATCTGCCACTGCCTCACTTAAAGGCAACATACAGTAGAATGAAACAGGGAGGACTTGAATTGAAGGTGCACTTATATGGAAATTACATGAGAAGCAGATATTTTTGTTTCAAAGCAAACCACTCCTTGAACTATCAGGATTAGCTATGTGGATTGTTTATGAGTTCCATAATCTTAATATTTTCATAATTGTATGAAGCAGTTTCACAGGCACAGCATGCACAAGAGGAGCACAACTTAAGAATCGAATCAGTGACTAGCACAAAAGCCATACAGTGCAAGACCATTGGCAGGTGTAAAACAACAGCCCATGGTACTCACCATCTCATTGCCCCAATGATATTTGAACTGTACCCAAATATGTGTCTGCAACTTCTGGGAAGAACAGAGAGACTTGGAAGAATCAAAAATTAGACAAAAGACAGATGGATTAGCTATTTTCAGGAAGGACTGAACAAAGCAGCATTAGGTCACTTGTCTATTACTGAGAACATCCTCTAAGCTGCTACAGCTAATAATTCTACATTGAATGGTATTAGAAATCGAGAAATTCTGAAGAAGGGTCACTGGACTCAAAACGTTAACGCTGATTTCTCTTCACAGATGCTGCCAGACCTGCAAAGTTTTTCCAGAAATTTCTGATTTTGTTTTTGATTTAAAGTAGAAGTTGTTCAAAGTGAGAACAAGTTCAGCCAGGTGAAGAAGGGTCGTGGTGGACGTGGGCTCTCCAGGCCTCTTTTCAAGGAAGAAGCAGAGAGCCTTCAGACCATCCTGATGGGGAATAGACATGCAGAAGGACATGTCCATGGTGAGAAGGAGGCAGCTAAGACCAGAAAATGGGAAATTATGCAATTGACGTAAAGCATCGGAAGAATCATGATTGTAAGTGGGAAAAGACTGAACAAGGGGAGAAAAAAATAGGGTCAAGATAGTAAGAAATAAGTTCAGTTAGGCAGGAACCGGCTGGAATGATGGGCCTGTCAGGACAGTCCTATTAGTGTACTTTTTTAATCTAGACTACTATATTCACTGCTCACAATACGGTCTCCTCTACATTGGCAAAATCAAACGTAGATTGGGTGACCTCTCTGTCCTTAGGAATGACACCAGCCTTCCAGCTGCTTGCCATTTCAATAAACCATCTTGCTCTCATGTCAACCTTTCTGCCCTGGCCCTGCTGCAATGTTTCAATGAAGTTCAACACAAACTGAAAGAACAACACCTCATTTTCTACTTAGATACTTCACAGCCTAAAGGACTCAATATTGAGCTCTGCATCTTCAGACCATGACCTCCGTTCTCCATTTTTCTTACATCCCCCACCCTATGCTTGATTGTGTCTTGTTGACTTTGCTCTCAGAAGACCGGACCCATTTTCTCCGTTTCACACCTAAATTTGTCCCTATTTTACATCTCTATTTCTCCTTTACTACCATGAGCACTGCCTTTGGCTTTTGCTCTGGGCACCTTCACAATCTGTTCCACTCGTTCCTCCCTCTCTGTCAATGCAGAAAAACTACCATTTTCCAGCTCCCTCCAGTTCTGAAGAAGTCATTTAAGATTTGAAATGTTAACTGTGTCCCCAGCATTTTTAGTTTTTATGTCAGATTTCCAGCATCCACAATATTTTGTTTCTATTATTATTGCAGATTTGACTCTCAATTAATGTGAATTTTAAAATCTATTTGTAAATGTTAAAAAATACTAAAAATTATTGGCTGCAATCTTAATCTCGGCAAAATTCAGTATGCATTCATGACCTTTAGTAGAATTCCAGTGCCCCCTGCTGTAATTAATATGTAACTGCATCACAGTCTTCATATCTTGGATATTTCAGTTGGAATTAGCCACTGGGACAGTGGAGCAAATATCATAGTGCTTAATCTATGGGTTATTGTTGATCATAGAATTATTGAATGGTTACAGCACGAAATGAGGCCCTTTAGACCATGGAGTCTTTGTTGGTTGCCTGCCATTCCCCCACGCTTACTCTGTAGCCCTGCAATTTTTTCTATTTAAGGTGCTTATCTAATTCATTTTTGAAACCCAAGATTAAGTTGCCTCCACCACACTCTCTGGCAATGCATTCCAGAACATAACCACTGATAAAATTATTTCTTCATATCACCTTTGCTTCTTTTGCCAGTCAGTCACCTTAAATCTGTGCCGTCTGGTTCTTGATCCCTCAATTAATAGGAACAATTATTCCCTACCTACTTTGTCTGGACTTCCTTATGAGTTAGAAAACCCTGATCAATTTCCCTCTCAACCTTCTCTTCTCCAAGGAGAACAATCCCAGTTTCAATCCATCCACATAACTGTAACTTCTCAGCCCTGAAACCATTGTGAATCTTTTCCACACCCTCTTTGAAGCCTTCACATTTTTCCTAAAGTGTGGGGCTCAGAATAGGATGCAATACTCCAGGTGAGACCAAACCAGTGTCTTATATAATTTCCTTATTATTATACTCTATACCTCTACTTATAAAACCCACGATCCCATGTGCCATTTTAACTGTTTTTTCAACCTGCCCTGCCACCTTCAAAAATTTGTGCATGTAAACCCTCAGGTGCATGGCCATAATGACCACACTTTAAAAGGTTGTTTTTTCAGAATTATAGAAAGAAATGGGAGCCCCTTCAGCCCACTGTTCCTCTGTCAGCTCCTCAGAGGTCTGAATCAGTCATTGTTACCCTACCTTTTTTCCCCATAGCTGTGCATATTTCATCCCCTCTTCAAGTTGGGCTGGTCTCTCATTAGAGAGACAGAGAGAAGTGGGGGACTGATGACAGTTTAACCTGAAGGTCACCACACCTCAGGCAACGGGAGAGGTTGAGAACTCACACTACTGGCGTCACTCTGCATCACAAACCAGCCAGCCGGCCAATTGATCCTCCCTCGTAAGTGTATTTATCTGAAATAAAAGCTTTTGAATCTGCCTCTTTCTGCCTTTTGGAGAGTAGATTCCACATCATATTAACTTGCTGCATAAAAAAATATTAATGTTGCCTCAGATTCTTCAACTAGTCCCTCTTGTTAGTTCAATGCCAAAGTAAACAGTTTCTCTATGGTTACTTCATCAAAACGCACCATGTTTGTGAAGTTCTCAATGACTTCTGCTCTGAGGAGAGCAACCCCGGTATTTCTAGTCATTATATGTAAAATGCTAACAAAGTAACAACAGGCTGTATCAATTCCATTAATTTTCTTTCCTTTAAAAACTACAAAAGGACATCAACACATGCCATGACTCGAGACATATAATTTGAGTCAGGAAAAGGAAGTTTACAGTTCAATTTTCAATTGTTTACTGAATTGGAACAGGGAAAAGGGGAGCAAAATAACTCTCAGCATAGATCACTTCCCAGTGACCTCGACTTGAGCAAGGTATCAGGTGAGGAGTGAAATAACTCCACAGAAGCCAGTATCCCGTCACCAAGTCACCCTTTATTTACACGTGGAGAGTACTTGACACTGATCCATCTCCCTCAAAGCCAGCTGTCAGAGTGAACAGAACCTCTGACATTCCTGTTTATATCTGTCAGCCAGGGCTCCCTGATTGGACCAGGTTAACATCCCCAGTCAGGAAACTCATGCTCTGAGGTTCACCTGGCTGACCTCATTACAATCACTATAAAGAGAGGTCAGGAAAAGGTCCAAAACACCATACTCTTTCTGCGCTTCCATCAGTAATGGATATTTGGGAAGATACCAGGAATATGCCAATGGAATCGCCATCCCAGTAAGGGAGTCAACGGGCTGGATTTCATGCTGAGGCAAATGGTGCGAGTCGGGAAATCTCTTGACTTACACATATCTCAGTAGAAAGTGCCCCATCAGACCCAACTTTCACTCAGGTGACAAGTGTGGATGAAGTTAGGTCCATTGCACCCAGAAGCAAATCAGACAGCCAGGGCACATTATTTAAAAGGCCCACCTCTATTCCCAGGGACTTCATCCCAGTTACTTTCTTAGACTTTAGGCACTGTAACCCTCACCTCACGCATCCGTTCACACCCTCACCCATGTCTCACGCCTACATGTCAGCTCATGCCAACTCGTGGTTCCAGCCACTTCCATGGCCTCTTTTAGGCCCTATGCCAAAATAACGTCAACTCATACCAATTCATGATGCTCCAGCCACCCCAAGTCCCTCACAGATCCTTGTCAACTTAATGACCACTCATGCAAACCCATGCCCCATACCTGCCCTTGTCTTCACACATTCCACTCCAAATCAACCTGCAGTTATGACACGTAGACCTAAAGAGCCATGGTGTAATTAAGTAAACCAAAGATATAAATGGGCAGCATGGTGGCTCAGTGGTTAGCACAGCTGCCTTACAGGGACCTGGGTTCGATTCCAGCTTTGGGTAATCGTGTGGAGTTTGCACATTTTCCCCATGTCTGTGTGCGTTTCCTCAGGATGCTCCAGTTTCCTCCCACAGTCCAAAAATGTGCAGGTTAGGTGGATTGGCCACGCTAAAGTGCCCATAATGTCCAGAGATGGGCAGGCTAGATGGATTAGCCACGGTAAATGAGGGTTTACAGGGATAGGATGGGGACTGGGTTTGGGTGGGATACTCTTTAGAGGGTCAATGCAGACCTGATGGCCTGAATGGCCTCTTTCTGCACTGCAGGGATTCTATAAATTTCTACAGCAGCCCTTCCTATAATGAAACATTTCCATTCATGAAAGCCCATTGAAAATTCCTAATTTTCCTCATGTAATTAATTCATTATAAAAATAAACAGATTTGCATTCATAACCCCACGAAGGTAGTTCATTTTTTTAAATAATTGTTTTGAGCTATCAATTAAACTTTAAACTTAGGACACATGAAATAATTATAGGTTGTTGAAAGCAGTTAAGTACGAATATTGATATAATAATAGCCCTTAGCATAAGGATGCTCCACGACAAAGCAGCACAATTGTTTGGCAGTAATAAATACTGACATAACCAGCAAGGCTCACACTCTGTGAATGAATTTTTAAAATTGCAACTGCTAGACCATTTTATTTGAATCCTCATTGAGAAAGACAGCTTACTTTTTAAATTTTTTAAAGGGATGGAGATTGAAATAACTCCACAGTTTGAGATTTTTTTACCTCTCACTGACGCAGGCATTTTGATTTTTCTTAATTTAAAGGACTTACTATTTAAATAATTCAGAAGGTTGACAATTCCACAGACTTTATCTACTCTTCACAAGCATTTACTTCTGCTTGAAAAATTTGACAAAAATCTGGCCCAACATCTTTTGGATTGGGAGGGAGATAATGAAAGGAATGGATAAAGTAAAAGGTGTTAGAGATTCTGTTGATAATAAGCAATTGTACACTGCATTAAAAAAAGACTTGCATTTTTACAACACTCTTCACAATTACCAGATGCTTCAAAGTGCTTTACAATCAATGAAGTACTTTTGAAATGTAATCACTGTTTTAATGGTTTGTGCACAGCAAACACCCACAAACAGCAAATGAAGTAATGACCAGATAATCTTTTTTTCTGATTATAACACATAGTTAAATCAAATTGAAAGTCACAACTGAAGACGAAGAACAGAGGGACCTGGATGTATATGTGCACAAATCATTGAAGGTGGCGGGATAGGTTAGGGAAGCAGTTAACAAAGAATATAACAGCCTAGGCATTATAAATAAAGACAGAGAGTATAAAGACAAATAGTTATGTCAGACCTGCACTAAATACCAGTTTGGCCTCAAATGGAGCACTGTGTTTTCAATATGCAGGTGGACTGCGCAAATCAGGTTGGTAGCAGACCCCAAGACATGGAGTTTATAGAATGTCGACAAGATGGTTTTTCAGAGTAGCTTGCGGTAGAGCCCACTAGGGAACAGGCAATTCTGGATTTGGTGACATGTAATAAGGCAGACTTGATTAGGGAGACTAAGGTGAAGTGACTATAATATGATAGAATTCACCCTGCAGTCTGAGAGGGAGAAGCTGGAATCAGATATAAAGTTTTTACAATTGAGGAAGGTAACCACAAAGACATGAAGGAGGAGCTAGCCAGAGGTGATTGGAAGGGAAGCCTAGCAGGGAGGATGGTGGAGCAGCAATGGCAGGAATTTCTGCGGGTAATTTGGGAAGTCCAGCAGACATTCACAAGAATGATTCCAAGGATGAGAAATTTCGGTCATGTGGTTTAAAATTTGGATTGTTTTCCTTGGAGAAGAGAAGGTTAAGATGAGATTTGATTGAAATTCATGAGGGGTCTGGACAGATTAGACGGGGGAAAATTATTCCCATTGGTGTAAAGACAGAGAAGAGGACTCTGTTTGTAGCTAACTAGCAAAAAATTAATGGAAACATGAGGAAAAATGTTTTTATGCAGTAAGTGATTAGGATCTGGAATGCACTCTTGAGTGTGTGGTGGAGGTAGGTTCAATTGAAGCTTTCAAGATGAAACTGGATTGTTGTTTGAACAGGAAGAATGTGCAGGGGTATAGGGAGAAGACGAAAGACTGACACTTGGTAAATTACTCCTTTGGAATGCCAGTGCAGACATGATGAACAGATTAGCCTTCCTTCTGTACTGTGTGGATTTGAGTCTGTGAAAATTAAACTAGAATTTATTTGTTCCCCCAAAAATGCACACTGAACTATGCAGCGAGAACACGTCTTGTACAAGTGACAGATGGTAAGATGTTATAACCTTGAGTATTGGAATAGAAAGGAAGAAGGGGAAGGCTGGAATAAATTTTGTCTCTCCCAGAAGCTGTTGACCATACAAGGTTCAGAAAAGAGCAATTCTGAGAACTTTTTTTTTAAAACTGCTAGTTTTAGTGATTAGATTTTCAGTCATTCTAAACTTTTTTTTAATACTTACTAGAATAAGTTAAGTAGAGGAAGAACCAAATGAAGTTTTAATATCAAATATACCCTAACTTTCATTTCTTGTCAAAGCAATCAACACAGTTGTATTTAAGGCTTACAGGATGGGCAAGATTTTGACTTTGTAATTTAAAGCAAGGATCCTTTTAAAAGTCAGAGGTAAAGGCTTGGCTAAAGTTGGGTCTATCAACACCATGTTAATCATCTCTAGTTTCTTATGTTACAAGGGATAATATAAGCATTGTTGCATCAGGTAAAGATACCTCCTGCTTGAGGCAAAACCTACATAATGGTTAGCAGCTTGATTATCAAGAAACAAAACCTCCAGGATCTTGGTGGCATATATTGGAAAACCTATTGAAGATCAACTGGAAAACAGCCCTGGACATCAAAGAATTCAGACAATCACCAGCATCACCTTCTAAGATTACAGACAGCTATACAGATATGCAGATAGGATGTTGACAAGCCAGAAGGCAGAGCTGATTTATTTCTGATTAAAATCTAAGCTTTTTCAAATTAGAAGAAACTTCTAAACATGCTTCACTTAAAACTAAAGGGGCAGAAGTTACAAATAAAAGCAAGGCTGAAGGTTACCTATAAGTTGGCAATGTACATTCTACCAATCTCCATGTCGCTATTAAAAATAAACCCAAGAGCTTGCAGTTTTGGTTTTGAAAAAAAGGGGGTTAAAGGGCTCTAAAAGCACAGCTTTGAGGTTTTCCTAAAAGAAAATATAGCAAAACAAAAACATACTTCAAAAGGGTTTTCTATACTAAGAACGCTTACCTCTGTACGGAGCTTGATTGGTTCTACCGTTTTCTTTCTCTGTCCACCATATAGATATGCAGATAGGACATTGACCAGCCAGAAGACAGAGCTAACTTATTTCTGATAAACGTCAGAACGGTGCCAAAATAAATTAAAAGCTGGCATGATATCATCATTCCATTTTGTGGCACAAAAGCTGCCTACAGGTGTAGCCTGCAACTTTAAAAACTACAAGCCTGCAGTTCTCAAACCAACATCCTTAAAGGGGCCAAAGCCAATAAAGGAACAGCAACAAGAAAAACACAGGAAATAGAGGCATTAAAGGAAAAAATCTAAAATGGGAGAAGTAAAACCAATAAAGCAAATAAACAAACACTACCTCTTGACAAAAAATCAAAGAGAAATGAAAGTAAATGCAAGAAATAAAATGCAAATACTTACTTATAAATTGGACATTCAGTTATATCTTTTCTGAATTACAACTATTTAAACAAAGTATGCATTTTACAGATCAAGCTATAAATTAGCCAGAGAAGAGAAATCTGAAAATTTTGCTGGCATTGGTGAGGTGTGGCTTCACAGAATTGACATAGCTGGTCTTTCTATGAACAATCAGTACGATATACGAAAGATCTGGAAAGTTCTCAAAGACCAGCTCATGGTAAGAATTAACTTCAGGATTAACAGACTCTAACTCATGTCATACAGACAGCAACCCCGAGACTCTATTGACCAGTTTGTCAGAAGATGCTGCAGCAGAGGGCATGAGTGTGGCCTCTCCAAAGAACTGTCAGAGAAGGTCATTCAGTTTGTCATTGCCTCTACACCAATTAAAGCCTTCAGGAAGTGTCCTCTGGGAAAGAAAAACAGCCATATCATTGACATATTATGTGAAGATAGACACAAGCATGAAGCCACAGTGGAAGGCTAACAATAATTACATGCGTAATAATAATTAGTGCAGCCAACACCATTGTTATGGTCAGCAGAGCACACTAAACGAACAAAATCTGCAACAAATGTGATTTTGATATCCATAAAGCATGCGACACCAAGGGACATTGGGTGGATGTGCAGGAAATCTGGTTTCAAAGGCCAAGCCAGATCCCAGAGCAAAACACAAGTGACTAACAAGACGGTACAACACCACAACGCTGGCAAGGAAAGTGCTAAAAAACATGCACAAACACAAATACATCAATGAGACAAATGAAAGGCAAATTTCAGAAGATGACCAAGCTTTTCATATCCTCACATACCATGTCGATAAAATAATACAATCAGATGTTTTAACAACCACTAACATCATTTATCCTGAAAAGGCAGGATAACACACTGTAAAAGCTAAAATTGACAAGGGAGCTGGTGTCAACATATTATTGCTGCATATTCTGAAAGACACTCAGCAAGTGATACTTCATGGTACAGCCTATTGCCTCACAATACATAGCTGTAAAAAATGCATCTTTTTTTTAAATTGGGGACTAAAATGGAAATACAGACTGTCTTAAAACCAAGAACTGATCACCAGATCAGGACAAATGATCAAACCTCCAAAGTGTTGCGTTGAAGTTTGAAATGTTAGCTTTTTAAATGCTATTTTACCATTTGTATAATTATCCAATTGACAACACCTGTCTGTGTACAACCATGTATATCTGTTTGGGATCATTTTTTTATCTTTAGCAAAAGGGGCATGTTATATCTCACATCATTACCGTTTCATGGCATTTAACTTGATGGCATAAAGATCTTAGTCTCCATCTTAACTGTGATCACTTGAAGCATGAAAAGTTCATGGAAGCATATTGCCCTGTGATAACTGAATAGCCTAACACTAGCCCAGACACTATTTTGACTGTGAAGGGAACAATTGTCTATAATAGCTGTAATAAATGCCTTTTGGATCTTTCAGTACCTTCTCATCTATACCTAGTTTCTTACATTATGAGGGATAAAATAATCCTCGTGCATCAGGGAAAGATATCCTGTTGGAGGCAAAGCTCTATATGCCAAACCAAGTCAAATAATTAGACATCAAATAAATAAAAATCTGTTAAACTGACTATATGACTATGAGAGGTCACATATCACAATATCATGGCAATGGAAGTCACAAGGCTCACACAGTCACATGAAACACTTGATTTCAAGGGAGTTGTAACAAGTCTTTGAAGATGGCAGGAAGGCTAATAAAAAGGAATACAGCATTATTAGCTTTATAAAAGGGTAACAGGGATAAAAGACTTCAGTTTGGAGTGGATTTTTTTCTTAGTGCAGAGGTGGTTAAGATAACATTTCAAAATATTGGAGAGATTTTGTAGTTTTTTTCCCTTATCTATGCTTCCAGTGGCAGGAAGGTTGTTAACGAGAGAAAACATTTTTAAAGCGATTGGAAAAGAACCAAAGGCAACATAAGGAAAAATTTTGAAAACAATAAGTGGTTACGATCTAGAATGCGCTCCTTGAAAGTGCTGTGGCAGTTGATTCCGTTGTGGCTTTCGAAAGGGAATTGGTTAAATACTTGAAGTAAAAAAAACAGTGCCGAGCTCTGTGGAAGGAGCAGGAGAGTGGGACTAATTGGAGAGGTTTTTCAAAGAACTGACACAGATACAACGGGCTGAAAGGTCTCCTATTGTAATGCATAATTTTATTGATATCACTATAAAGGAGGCTACATGAAATCAGGCATAATGTTACCAAAGTTTGTTTTGCAAATCTGCCTGCTATCTATCAGAAACAGCAATGTTGCCGCCATGAAATGAACTCTTCCCTGGTGAGTTGCTGCCTGGTAACACACTCCTGCTGTTTGTTATTCCATGGATCAAACACTTTCTGCCATCTGTTCTTTGAACTACATAGAGTACAAAGCAGTCTGCTGTGTAGCAAATTCCGGTCTTTTCACATTAGTTTAATTACCTTCCCACCACATCCCACCCTGAGTGCCATTGCAATCCAGTTAGAGTGTCCCTCACCCCTACCGTTGTATATGTTCAAGATCAAATACCTTCACCCACGCATGGCCAATCAGTGTCCATTGAATTGAGTACAGTATTGATTACGACTTTTTGGTAGTTAGTTAGGATTAATCAGATGCCCATAAATGCAGCCACAGAAGTTACTCGAATTCAATATGTCCAGTGAGATGCACCAAGTAATCGTCTCGAGTTGCTGCACCAGCTGGAAACACAGCTTGGCAGAATTCACAGACTTGGGAGTTGAGGCATGATTCAGAGTTCAGTGTGGTTTCATGTCCTGTGTGGCAATCCTCAGCTAAACAATGATGGCTCCGTGAACTCTGCAGCCAATCAGACAACATTAACACTTATCACATAAACAGAACGAGTTTGTGTCATTGAAGGGTTTTTTCCCATGCATTCACACACGCACAGACACAAACCTTCTCTCACACACTTTCTCACTCATACACAGAGATAACAAGGTGTAGAGCTGGATGAACACAGCAGGCCAAGCAGCATCAGAGGAGCAGGAAAGCTGACGTTTCGGGCTTAGACCCTTCTTCAGAAATGGGGAAGGGGAGGGGGGTTCTGAAATAA
>NC_063372.1:4503705-4510393 GCF_021869965.1 Rhincodon typus
CTGAAACAAATAGGGAGAGAGGGGGAGGCGGATAGAAGATGGATAGAGGAGAAGATAGGTGGAGAGGGACAGACAGGTCAAAGAGGCGGGGTTGGAGCCAGTAAAGGTGAGTCCCCACCTCTTTGACCTGTCTGTCTCCTCTCCACCTATTTTCTCCTTTATTCATCTTCTATCGCCTCCCCCTCTCTCCCTATTTATTTCAGAACACCCTTCCCCTTCCCCATTTCTGAAGAAGGGTCTAGGCCCGAAACATCAGCCTTCCTGCTCCTCTGATGCTGCTTGGCCTGCTGTGTTCATCCAGCTCTACACCTTGTTATCTCAGATTCTCCAGCATCTGCAGTTCCTACTATCTCACTCATACACACACGTGTTCTCTCTCACACATGCACACACACACTCTCACACACAGTCACACACTCCCTATCATATATGTATTCTCTCACACATAGAATCTCTACAGTGTGGAAGCAGGCCATTCAGCCCATACCGACCATCCAAACAGCATCCCACACAGACCCACCCCTCTATCGCACATTTCCCATGGCTAACCCACCGAACCTGCACATCCCCGGTCACCATGGGCAATTTAGCATGGCCATATCTTGCATATCATGCATATCTTTGGACTGTGGGAGGAAACTGGAGCACCCAGAGGAAACCCACGCATACATGGGGAGAATGTGCAAACTCCACACAGACGGTTGCCTGAGGATGGAATCAAATCCAGGTCTTTGGCGCTGTGAGTCAACAGTACTAACTACTGAGCCACCATGCCACCCTAATACACAAACACTCTCTCAAACTCATACACACACTCACTCTCTCCCTCTCTCTCTCACACACACACACACTCTCAAGCACACACACACACTCTCTCTCTCTCTCATACACACTATCTCATACACTCTCTCTCACATACATGCACTCTCACACAGTCTCTCTCGCACACACTCACAAACACGCACACACTCACAGACACACATTCACAAACACACACATACTCTCAGACACACACTCAGAGACACAAACTCACAGACACAGACACACTCAGAGACACAGACACACACTCAGAGAAACACACACAGTCTCTCATACACCCTCTCTCACACACACATGCACACACTTTCACACTCACATACGCACAGCAGTGCACTGGAAAAACTTTGGTTTGGCAGAATTTTAAATATATCACTTTGGTCTGTTTTGGCTGTGTTGCCAAGAATGGACAGCGCTCCCACTAAGATGTCGTTTAAAAAGGCAATTGGGGCCTGATGTAAATCACACAACCCCAAAGTGTACATTACTAAGGCCCATTGCCTGAATCAGGTAGATGTTTAGCCACTCAGCGCTAGGCGCCTTTATAAATCAGAGCAACTGAAGCATCATCCCTAGTCAGACTCTAAGTGCTATACAGACAGTTATCACATTCATCAGGGAGCTCAAGTTAAAGCTGTGGGCTAAATCTTACCAGAATTTGGCAAAGTATAATTTTTGGCAAGTTTCATGGTGGATTTCTCTCCGCACACCCTGGCTTTCTCATAATACACCACCAAACTTGCCACATTATTTGTGGACCACATAGCTATGGTGCCCCTCTCATCGTATTCTCCCGCTCATCACAGGCAGAAGTACTGACCACTGCTGGGATCTCCCTGGATTTCTGCCACCTGCACTACCTTTAAAACCCAACCGTGCACTGGGTCAGGGGCTGGCACTCTGCAGCTGCCCTCCATGGTTCCTGTCAATTGCCCCAGGCATGTTGGGCAGAAGGTAATTGTCACCTCACTTTGCTGACAGGGACCTGGAGGTTCTGGTGGATGGGGGGAGGGGGAGGGCACGCGGTCACTGCTCATGGAGTGCGCCCTGAAGTGGAGGCCTGGAGGAGCAAGCAGTGATTTGGAGTCAGCAGGTTACTGCTCTGACTTCCATGTCAGGAGTTGCCTCCATCTACTTTCTATCCTGAGGGTGGGAGAATGGGAAGCTGCATATCAATGAGGCCAGGTGATGTCATAATGAAATGTTAATGTATGCTAATCTACGTAAATCAGCCTCTCGCCGCTCACTGACGAGAATCACATCACACTGTTCAACACTCCATTGGAACCTTTTGCCTTTGACATCAATAAGCCCCTCACTGGCCATCTCAAACAATTTTCTTAACTTTCTTGCCAATGACCACATCATTCAGTGCCTGGGAAAATTCCACCCACTTATGTTTTTCTAAAATTTTTTGCTGAATTTGGAGCTCATTGATATGATTCAGCACTGGAAAACGCAGCCCTTTTTAACTGAGTGCCAGCATCAACGGCTCTTTGATGAGGTATAGTGCAAGCTGTACATAAAATCTGCCACACAGCACCCACACTGCTTTATCTCAGGAATATGAAAACAGAACCACTCGCACCAACCATATCTCAGTGGTTCAAGTCAATTAGTGTTGGGTTCTGGGTGATTTAACGCTGTGGGCCTGCAGCTACTAGGAGTTGTGTTTAAGACTGCCTGAATCATTTCAAAGTGGACATCTATATTTAACAAGGAAATTACACTGTCAACTCATTAAATTCAGGTTCCAAGGTGGAAGGACAGTGTGACATACCTCTGTACCTCAACCACTGGGGCCAGATTTTTAATCCTGCCCAGACCACAGGGTACAATCTTTTGTGGAGTCACATCACATGGTATAATTATTGATTTCTAGATACTTTCATAATTACCAGATAGTCGTATATGTAAATTTTCCAGATATGTTTGAATGGCGTGACACTGCTATACAAGTTACCTACCTGCTGTGGCTCCATATTCTCTGAACGGATGAAAAGTTCAGGTAAAACAGATAAACAATCTGTGGAACAATAGCCAACAGCCGGGTTCAAGCTCCTTTGCTCTGGAACATTTTCCAAATCACTACCTGAGTACTGTCTTTCCTGAAAGAGACAATTTGATCTTAAAATTACACCCCCCTCACCCAGGATGTGCTGAGGAGTACTCATAGTTGGCTGTTCCCATGAACTCCTATCTACATTAAAGTTGAAAGGGCATCTGCAGTCATCATACAAGTTGCTCAGAGAGTCACTAACACTTTCATCAGTTGGAGTTGGAGGTTCTGGTTGATGAACAGTATGCAAGTGGTGCAATTTCTCTGGTTCACTGATTAAAAAGTTGTATTCACCACTCCTTGGAAGAAATCTGATGTCAAGTTTGGAACAGTAGTCAAGCTCCTTGCCATGCTTTCTGTCCACCATAATGTCTTGAGAATCAGTAGGAACACTGCAGGCAGCTACCTGGAGGTCTTTCTGCTTCTGTGGTTTGAGGAAGGGTCCTTCAGATTGGTCTGGCTTCCCAGCATCTGTGCACTGTATTGGTACAGTGAAAGGCCTATCTGAAAGAAAGCAAGAAGAATAATCATGAGAAAACAGAAAGATTTTGACGGAAATGTATTTTTCATCTTGAGACATTTTTATAGAGGATATGGAAACAGAAAATGGAACTACACAGAATTTCAGTCAGAGTCTGAGGTTGACAGATAGATTATAATTCACTACGTGGCCATTGGGCAATTAGCTTATGTTGAGCCATGGGTCCACAAATGCTAGACACCCTTAGAAAACTAGAACTACGAGGCACAGACTCAAAATAAGGGGGAGCAGATTTAGGACTGAGTTGAAGAGGAACTTCTTCACCCAAGGGGTTGTGAATCTGTGGAATTCCCTGCCCAGTGAAGCAATTGAGATTTCCTCATTGAATGTTTTTAAGACAAAGATTGATAGATTTTTGAACAGTAAAGGAATTAAGGGTTATGGTGAGTGGGCAGTTAAGTGGAGATGAATTCACGAAAAGATCAGCCATGATCTTATTGAATAGCAGAGCAGGCTCGATGGGCAAGTTGGCCTACTCCTGCTCTTATTTCTTATGTTCTTAAGTTCTTATATCTTGCTGAAGTCAGCATTATTCATGCATGAGACTTGCTGATGGGTTCAGTGGGGGCATTGCTGCCAAACTTAATTCTGTCCACATTCAGTGGGGATTGTTGCATGATGTTCAAGACCAATTTTCCCTCTGAAACCCAGGGTAAATGTAGCTAATTGTGACCTACCCTCCACCACCACCATTTAGCTGAGTTCAGCTTTCTTGGCACAGCCGGGGAACAAAATCTGGGATCTTCTTGATCACTGGATAAATTTATCTCTTGCATTCACAATCCATGCCAATATATGAATCGGAGTGCTCCAAGGGTTTTGGTGACACGAGCCACATTATAGTGGTTCGGCAGCTCAACAACGTCATTAGATGCAAGCTGAAGTGCAAGCATGAGAAGCCTGACTACTTCTTTGGTGTTAACACTGGAATTCTGACAGTTTGATAAAAATAAGAACCAACATCAGATGATAAGTGCTCATTATCAGTACTTGTAACCATGGGAGCAGCACCAGTGTAAATACATCAACACATATATTCACAATATAACTGTACGTACAGAAAAATATTGCATTTATAAAGCACCTCTAATGAACACAGGATGTCATAAAGTAATGCAAGCCAATATATTTCATTTGAAGTGTTGTTATGAAGGTTAACGCAGCAGCTAATTTGTGCATAGCAAGATCTCACAAACAGTAAACAAATGAATGTCCAATTTACCTGTGTTGAGTGTGTCGACTGAGGGGAGAATGTTGGCTCAAGGCATTGGACAAATCCCCTGTTATGGGGTCTGGGCCATGGTTTAATCAAGGGAATCAGAAACAAGTGGGCAAACCTTCCAATTAGAACTTAGGGGACCCGAGGGGCAACTTTTTCACACAGAGTGTGGTGCATGTATGAAATGAGCTGCCAGAAGAAGTGGTGGAGGCTGGTACAATTACAACATTTAAAAGGCATCTATATGGGTACATGAATAGGAAGAGTTGAGAAGGATATGGGCCAAATATTGGCAAATGGGACAAGATGAATTTAGGATATCTAGTTGGCATGGACGAGTTGGGCTGAAGGGTCTGTTTCCATGTTGTACAATTCTATGACCATGACTTCAAGGTGAATCCAGGAGGCATATTTTCACACTAAGATGGTCAGCATTCTCTTCTGCTGTGGGTGATGGGTCAATCAAAACTTTCCAAGAAATACATTGATAATTTTGCTTTGAATAAGGGAGGTCAGGAGGTAAATAGAATGAGATGCAGATCGACAATGGTCTAATTGAACAGCAGAATATTTCTGAAGGGATGAATGGCCTCCTGCTGTTCCTCCATTCCTCAATGAAAGCTAGTTCTGAAAGGAAAAATAAGCTTTCCTGTTAAGCGGTAGCCCTGTCATGTTAATCCTTCCACAATTCTTGATTTATTTCATCATTGCTCACTTTGATGAGAAAGAGTCATTACATAAAACACAGAACCTACCGATATAATATTATAAGTGCTGTATGGTCTTCCTTTAAATCTCGTATCAATTCCAGTGTCCCTTCACCTTTCGTGCCACACTTTATTGATAACATCTCTTGTCAAATGAAAAAAACAATGTACATCTTCCACCTCACCAATGGCGGATGGGAAACTTGCCAGGCTAGATTGAAGAAGTTGCTGTTACTCACCAGTAGTCATTTCTCTTTTTTCAGTCAACTCCTTAATAATCTCTGCCTGCCTCTCACACACAGTTTTCAACCGTTTAAACTCCTGGTACAGTAGTTCAAATGTTTCTTCCATCTCCCTAAAACTAGTGGAAAGCAAGAGTTCAAATGTTAACCATGTTAATATCACTTTGTAATGTCAGTTGATAAGTTGAGTCTGAACCACGAGACTATCTAGTTTTCATTTCATTGAAGGAGCCAGATTACTCTGGTCCATGCAAAGCGTTGTCCCCAGAAATCAATTGATAAACCAACACACTAATTTGGGTACAGAACAGGAAAATCCCAAGTTTAGTTGTTGGTGTGTGCTGTATTTACTGATCCTACCCAGGACAGGAATGCATGTGAGACAACGAGCCTCAGTATCTCCAGGCTAGGCAAGGGTGCGGAAATTGGAGATTTGAGTAAAGAGACTTGTCTCTGATAAATTAAGAACATTGAAAACCTTGGAATCATTTGAGAACCAACTGGTGTCGCAAAATAAACGATTCAGGTTATTCCAGACCAATGAAGTAACATTAGTCAAACGGCCTCCTGTAACTTTAATTGTATTGTGAAGTCTCCACTTCCAAGGGAAGTTTTGTTTTATTACACTGTAGAAGATACAAAACACATCAAAAGAATAGAAATTACTGGAAAAGCTCAGCTAGTCTGTTTTGAGGAAGAGTCACTGGACCCAAAACGTTAACTTTGATTTCTCTCTGCAGATGCTGCTCAACCTGCTGAGTTTTTCCAGCAATTTCTGTTTTTGTTTCCAATTTCCAGCATCTGCAGTTCTTTTGGTTTTTTACATCAAAAGAATAGCTAGAAATCAAGACAGAAAAGGAAGAGAGGAACTTAAAACAATCAAGATCACTAGAAAAAAGTACTGGGAAACTACTGGGACTTAAGGTTGACATGTCTCCCAGACCTTAGGATCTGCATTCTAGTCTCTTAAAAAAAGTTGCTTCAGAGATGGTCAGATGCATTCTTGAAAATTTCCTAGATTCTGGATTGGCTGTTGGTGGAATAAAAATAGCAAAAGTGACTCCTCTATTCAAAAACGGAGGAAGACAAAAAGTGGGAAACTAT
>NC_063372.1:4510493-4512926 GCF_021869965.1 Rhincodon typus
CAGGCTTGACTAATTGGAGTTTTTTGAGGGAGCACTGAGAATAAGGGGGAACCTATAGGTATAGTTGTAGTGATTAGAATGAGGTCAGCCAGATGGACCTCATAGGATATGAGTTCCCTGATTATACCAGATTAACAGCCCCAATCAGGGAGCCCTGGCTGACAGATATATACAGGAGTGCCAGAGGTTCTTTTCACTCTGAGAGCTGGCTCTGAGGAAGCTAGATCAGTGTCAAGGACTCTCCATGTGGAAATAAAGGGTGAATTGGTGATGGGATACCGGCCACTGCAGAGTTATTTCAGTGGTACTGAGAGAAAAACATGCCCCTGAAGAGATTCACTTACAATAGTCGTCTTTGAGTTGGGCTTATCATTTCTGGCATTGTGCCGTTATTTGGGAGGCTTGACTCATTCAATTCTGCCATCGAAGACTGGGCCCAGTATGTGGAAAGAATGCATTGTTTTTTTCCAGGCAAATGACATTAGAGCAGATGAAAAGCAACAAGTAATTCTCCTGACAGCTTGCAGGCCCACTACTTTTTTGCTTATTGGAAGCCTAACTTTCCCTGAGGCATCAGATACTAAAACCTTTCAAGAGTTGACAGATTTAGTTAAGGAATATTGCGATCCCAAGCCTCCTCTAATTCTGAGACGCTATCGGTTTTACTCGGCAGCTTGAGAACTAGGGGAATCTATATTGGGATTTTTGACAAGGTTAAGGCAATTGGCAGAGGCATGTGATTTTGATTTAACCCTAAGTGAGATGCTGAGAGACTGTTTGGTATGTGGGATTAATTATGTGACCATGCAAAAGTGCCTACCAGCTAAAGCCCAATTGGACTTCAAACAGGCACTACAACTGGCTTTATCATTTGAAAATGTGACAAGTGGAGCATATGTGGTGCACGGTATTCTGATGGAAGTGGACATCCTCACCAGTCTGATTGATCTTGGGCAACACCACTTGAATGAAGGTAATTGCATAGCCTCACTCAGGACATATCCTGAACAGAGAGACTAGGTCAGCCCACAGCAAAACCCCAACACAAAGCCAAGCCTCAGCCAAAAGATTAACATTTTCTTCAGGATCCAGGCCAGCAAGTCATTGTAGTTGTGCCAGTATGTGGACTTGAGACAGCAAAAGTCCCACTAGGCCTGAACTGAGTAAGAGAACTCATAGGCCAGTAACCAGGAGAGTGCATACCCTGGAAAGTCCACTTAGAGCTGGTTTCAAACAGTTAAATTGCTTAACAACATCCAAATCAGAACCAATCACAACAAACATCTGGTTAAATGGTCACCCAGTTCTAATGGAGGTTGATACCAGTGCGGCTGTGTCAGTGATTGCAGAACCAGTCTTTAACAAAATTCATTCTGGACTCCAACCCCTACATTTGCGTAAGACCTCAGCTAGACTGGGAACCTATACCAGGGAACCTTTACAGATTAAGGGTACAACTTCGGTTCCAGTCTCTTATGAAAACTAGCTGGCTCAGTTCCCACTGATTGTAGTAAAAGGCTCAGGCCCAGCCTGATGGTGTGGAACTGGTTGAGAAAGATTCACCTTGATTGGCTCAACATTCTTCGACTAGAAAATTGCTGCTGAGTGAAGTCCTAATTAAATACCCAGCTGCTTTTCAGGAAGGTCTAGGGACTATCAAAGGGGCCAAGGTCACCTTGCATGTTGACCAGGAAGCAATTCCACAATTCTGCAAGGCCCATCCAGTGCCATTTGCCTGACAGGCAAAAGTAGAGGCAGAAATCAGGAAATGGAAAGTGAAGCAATCATCAAACCAGTCCAATTTGCGGGATGGGCAGCACCCAGTCGTGCCGATTGTGAAGACCAATGGGTCGGTTCACCTTTGTGGGGATATTAAACAAGCAGTAAATGCTTTTTGCAGCTGGAAAAATACCCAATCTCTCGCAAAGAGAATTTATACAAAAAACTAGCGGGGGGGGGCTGTCCTTCACAAAGCTGGACATGAGCCATGCATATCTTCAATTGTGATTAGATGAGGATTCCCAGAGGTATGCTACAATTAATACCCATAAGGGTTCGTACTAATATACAAGACTGCCGTTTGGGGTATTGTCAGCCTGCGCCCTTTCCCCGGGGATGATGGAGAACATTTTACAACATCGACCCCAGGTCGCCATTTATCTTGATGATGTGCTAATAACTGGGGAAACCAATAAAGAGCATTTAGAGAACTTGGACATAGTGCTTAAACGTTTTTCCAATGCCTTAGGAGGGGAAAATGTGTGTTCCAGGCACCCTGAGTGACCTACTTGGACTACAGAGTTGACAAGACTGGATTAAATCCATTGGAAGATAAAGTGAGGGCGAGCAAAGGTGCCCCGGCTCCCACATCTGGGCTGGCACTTAGGTGTCTCCTTGGGCTGGTGAATTATTGAGAAAATTCATATATAACCT
>NC_063372.1:4513026-4517054 GCF_021869965.1 Rhincodon typus
AAAACAGCTATTGTCATCTAAGGTGTTGGCCCACTACGATCCCAAGCCATATCTGGTGCTGACATGCGATGCCTCCCTGTATGGTATTGGGGTAGTGTTGGCTCATAGATGGTCCAACAGAGAGCAATGCCTGTTAACATATGCTTCCTGGACTTTGGCTGATGCTGAACGCAAATACGTGCAGATGCAGAAGGAAGATTTGGCAATAATCTTTGGTGTGAGAAAGTTCCACCAATACCTTTACAGATGTAAATTTGTAACAGCAACAGATTACAAACCCCTGCTAGGGCTACTTGAAGAGGGGAGTGCCGTGTCACCCATAGCTTCAGGTTGAATTCAGCGATGGGCTTTCATTCTAAGTGCGTGCAATTACAAATTGGAACACCGTCTGAAGGTCAAGTAGCAAATGCGGATGCCTTCAGCTGCCTCCTACAGGCAGATACACAACCAGTGGTGCCATCACTAGAAAAGTCCATTCTGGCTTTAAACGTCCTGGACACCATTCCAGTCACCGCTGACAATCAGACTGTGGACACAAAAAGATCCTGACCTGCCAAAACTACATCAGCTGATGGTGATGGGGATGGGGAAAACAAAAGGGCCATCACAACCAGAACTGAAACATTTCTGGACCAAACGAGACCAGATCACCATAGAGGACGTCATATTATTATGGGGAGCAAGAATGATTGTCCCAAGCAAAGGTCGCCACCAAATACTGGCTGAACTCCACCAGGGTCATCCAGGGGTTTCCAAAATGAAGATGTTGGGAAGAAGTTATGTCTGGTAGCCAGGATTGGATGCTGACATAGCTGTGTTGGTGGGGCAGTGCCCAGAATGCTGACAAAGACAAAAATTATGTCAACAGCTCCCCCACATTCATGGGAATGGCTGGTTAAACCCTGGACTCAGTTACACGTCGACTATACAAGTCCTTTCATGGGCCCAATGTTCTTAGTCATTGTGGAACACATTCAAAGTGGTTGGATGTGCATTGAGTTCATTTGTCAAACACAGGGGTGACAATTGAAAAGTTGTGAGCATCTTTTGCAATACATAGACTCCTCGAGGTGTTGGTAACAGAAAACGGGACAGAATTTACCAGCAGGGAATTCAAGTATTTCCTAACATCAAATGCCATTCAACTTGTAAGGACAGCTCCATACCATCCATCGTCAAATGGTCTGGCAGAAAGAGCAGTCCAAACTTTGAAGGCAGGCTTAAAGAAACAGCCTACAGCTTCACTCGATACCAGACTGTCCCGGTTCCTATCTGATTATCAGACCACCTCTCATGCAACTACAGGTACAGCTCCAGCAGAGTTGCTAATGCAGAGGTTAGGATGCCAGGTTAAATCTGATCTTCCTGAACCTGGTGTGGGGGGTGAAACAGCATCAGGAACGCCAATTCTGGGCACAAGATGCCGCTAAGTAAGACAGGCAGTTTACTGCAGGGTGGGTGTTTGGTGTCGAAACCATGGAAATGGCCCTGCTTGGGTAAGAGCCATGGTTGACATGAGGTCCAGTCCCATGATGTACAAAGTTTGGGTAGGAGAGGCGGTCCTCAACAAGCACGTGGACCACATGAAAGCTACAACCTCACAAGCAGGGCAAGAACAAAACATACCCAGCTCCTCAGAACATTCAGCAGGGCTGTCAGAAATTGTGAGTTTTGCATGTCTGTCTAGCGTCAAACCAAACTGGAATCTGAGATGGGCATGGCATATGTCACAGCCTTGACACTGTTACCGCCTGAGAAGATGAATTTCAGCCACGACGCTCCGGGTGCAAGAGGCAGGGCTACAGTCTGATACATGCCACCAGTACCCAAGGCAGAGTTGGTGGAACTGGACCTGGTGCGAAAATGCCCCAGGAGAAGCTATAGGAAAAAGAATGGGCCTACATCTCAGGACTTAGAGGACGAGGGATGTAGTGATTGGAACAAGGTCAGCCAGAGCATGAGTCCCCTGATTGGGGCTGTTAATCTGGTCCATTCAGGGCGTCTTGGTTGACAGATATAAACAGGAGTGTTAGAGGTTCTGCTCACTCTGAGAGTTGGCTCTGAGGGAGCTGCATCAGTGTCAAGTACTCTCCATGTGTAAATAAAGGGCGACTTGCTGATGGGATACCGGCTTCTGTGGAGTTATTTCAGTGGTGCATTTGGATTTCCAAAAAGGTGCTGTTTAAAAGATTACAGCACAAGATAAGTGCTTATTGTGTCAGGGATGATATAGTAACATGGATAGAGGTCCGGCTATCTAATGGAAAGCAGACAGTTGATATAAATGGGTTGTTTCAGGTTGGCAGACTGTATTCGTGGAATGTCACAGGGATCAGTGATTAGGTATCAACTGTTTACAATCTATATCAATAACTTTGAAGGCACCAAATGCATAGTAACTAAATTTATTGTCGATAAACAGTAGTGTAGGAAAGGAAGTTGGGAAGAGAACACAAAGAGTCTGTAAGGGGATAATGTGATTTAGCATAAATTTGGAGATGGAGTACAATGTTGGTAAATGTGAGCTAGTCCACTTTGGCAGGAAGAATAGAAAAGTTGAATATTATTTAAATTGAGAGACTGCAGATATCTGTGGTACAAAGGGATCTCGATTCCCTAGTACATGAATCACAAAAACTAGAGTGCATGTATTGCAAGTGGTTGAGAAGAAAACTGGAATGTTCACCTTTATTACAAGATAAATTTCATAGAATCCTTACAGTGTGGAAACAGGCCCTTTGGCCCAACAAGTCCACTCAGAGCATCCGACCCAGACCCATGCCCCTAATCTACACATCTCTGAACACTATGGGCAATTTAGTATGGCCAATCCACCTAACCTGCACATCTTTGGATTGTGGGAGGAAACCGGAGCACCCAGAGGAAACCCACACAGACACAGGGAGAACGTGCAAACTCCACACAGACAGTCGCCCAAGGGTGGAATCAAACTCGGATCCCTGGTTCTGTGAGGCAGCAGTGCTAACCACTGAGCCACCATACTGCTGGAATATAAAAGTAGAAAAGTGTTGCTACAGCTATAACAGGACTTAGTGAGACTGCCTCTGAAGTACTATACCTGTACAATTCTACAGGCTAAAGGTGTCAATGGAGTATGTCTTTGAAATAGACAATCAGCTGTAATCATGCTGAATGGCAGAGTGGGTTCAATAGGCTGAATGGCCTACTCCTGCTCCTATTTTCTATGTTATGGGGGGATAAAATTGCATTGGAAGGTTAGCTCAGCTGATTCCAAGAATTAAGAAGCTGGCTTATGACAAAAGCTTGAGCAAGTTTGGCCTATATGCGACACAGTTGATTCTAAGACAACATATCCCTTTTGTATGGAAGTCTAGAACTAAGGACATGTACAGCTTAAAAATAAGAGGCTTCCTGTTTAAATCGAAGATGAGGAGGAATTTCATCTTTCAAAAGGTCATTCGTCTTTGGAATTCACTTCCTCAGAAAGCAGTGGGGGCTGGATTGTTGAATATAATTCAAGGCTGAGTTAGATTTTTGATTGAAGGGGATTCTTATTACCTACAAGTAAAGAGAAGTGGGCAGGAACAAGTGAAAAAGGACAACAGAAAAGGTTAACTAGTGGCGGTAATCAGAGGTAGCTTTTTTTAAAACATGTACAAAGCTAAGCAAATGCTAGATCAGATTTGAGCATTCACTCCTTCTTGTATCCCACATATACTTGTGTTCTGATGATCATTGTACCATTTCAATATGGTTAGTGTTAAAGTGTACAACATTTCATTTTGAGGAAAACACATCTGTCAGATATTCTTTACACCAGTACCAGAAGGACATTAATATGGTTGAAAGCGCATTCTGGATGGTATAGTGTTGCACATGAGCGGTGAAGTATCCTATTGCATGTGTGAAGAATCATTAACTGTGGGTGACACTTCCACCGGAATCCGACAAAAATTTCATTGTTATTTTGCTCTGCACAAATTCAAATTCATTTTGGAATTTGCTTGATACGGTTGTAGCAGAGAGTGATGTAAACCTCAAATGAA
>NC_063372.1:4517554-4535330 GCF_021869965.1 Rhincodon typus
GACATCTACAGCCCTTCCCTCATCTATCAACTTTGTCACTTCCTCAAAGAATTCTATCAAGTTGGTAAGACATGACCTTCCCTGCACAAAACCATGCTGCCTGTCACTAATAAGCCCATTTTCTTCCAAATGTAAATAGATCATATCCCTCAGAATCTTCTCCAGCAGCTTCCCCACCACTGACGTCAGGCTTACCGGTCTATAATTACCTGGATTATCCTTGCTACCCTTCTTAAACAAGGGGACAATGTTAGCAATTCTCCAGTCCTCCAGGACCTCACCTGTGCTCAAGGATGCTGCAGAGATATCTGTTAACGCCCCAGCTATTTCCTCTCTCGCTTCCCTCAGTAACCTGGGATAGATCCCATCCGGACCTGGGGACTTGTCCACCTGAATGCCTTTTAGAATACCCAACACTTACCCCGCTCCTTATGCCAATTTGACCTAGAGTAATCAAACATCTATCCCTTACCTCAACATCCGTCATGTCCCTCTCCTCGGTGAATACCGACGCAAAGTACTCATTAAGAATCTCACTCATTTTCTGACTCCTCGTATAATTTCCCTCCTTTGTCCTTGAGTGGGCCAACCCTTTCCCTAGTTACCCTCTTGCTCCTTACGTACAAATAAAAGGCTTTGGGATTTTCCTTAACCCTGTTTGCTAAAGATATTTCATGATCCCTTTCAGCCCTCTTAATTCCTCGTTTCAGATTGGTCCTACTTTCCCGATATTCTTCCAAAGTTTCATCTGTTTTCAGTCGCCTAGACCTTATGTATGCTTCCTCTTTCCTCTTTGCTAGTCTCACAATTTCACCTGTCGTCCATGGTTCCCTAATCTTGCCCTTTCTATCCCTCATTTTCACAGGGACATGTCTGTCCTGCACTCTAATCAACCTCTCTTTAAAAGCCTCCCACATATCAAATGTGGATTTACCCTCAAAAAGCTGCTCCCAATCCACATTCCCCAGCTCCTGCCGAATTTTGCTATAGTTTGCCTTCCCCCAATTTAGCACTCTTCCTTTAGGACCACTCTCGTCTCTGTCCATGAGTATTATAAAACTTACGTAATTGTGATGACTATTCCCAAAGTAATCCCCTACTGAAACTTCAACCACCTGGCCGGGCTCATTCCCCAACACCACATCCAGTATGGCCCCTTCCCAAGTTGGACTATTTACATACTGCTCTATAAAACCCTCCTGAATGCTCCTCACAAATTCTGCTCCATCTAAACCCCTAACACTAAGTGAATCCCAGTCAATCACTACCACCCTGTTGCTCCTACATCTTTCCATAATCTGTCTACATATTTGTACCTCTATCTCACGCTCACTGTTGGGAGGCCTGTAGTACAGCCCCAACATTGTTACCGCACCCTTCCTATTTCTGAGCTCTGCCCATATTGCTTCACTGCTCGAGTCCTCCATAGTGCCCTCCTTCAGCACAGCTGTGATATCGTCTTTGACCAGTAATGCAACTCCTCCACCCCTTTTACCTCCCTCCCTATCCCACCTGAAGCATCTATATCCTGGGATATTCAGTTGCCAATCTTGCCCTTCCCTCAACCAAGTCTCAGTAATAGCAATAACATCATACTCCCAAGTACTAATCCAAGCCGTAAGTTCATCTGCCTTACCTACTAAACTTCTCGCATTAAAACAAATGCGCCTCAGACCACCTGACCCTTTGCGTTCATCATCTGCTCTCTGCCTACTTTTCCCCTTAGTCACACTGACTTCATTATCTAGTTCCTTACAGGCTTTAGTTACTACCTCCTTACTGTCCACTAACCTCCTCATTTGGTTCCCATCCCCCTGCCACATTAGTTTAAACCCTCCCCAACAGCATTAGCAAAAGCACCCCCTAGGACATTGGTTCCAGTCCTGCCCAGGTGTAGACCGTCTGATTTGTAATAGTCCCACCTCCCCCAGAACCGGTCCCAATGTCCCAAAAATCTGAACCCCTCCCTCCTGCACCATCTCTCAAGATATTGTGGGATTCCAAAAAGGACATTGACAAGTTGATGGAAAGGGCAAATAGGTGGCAAATGAAGTTCAATGCAGAGAGGTGTGTAGTGTTATACTTTAGTCAGAAGAAAACTGAAAGATAATATAAAAATAGGGAATACAATTCTAAGGGGGTGCAAGAGCAGAGAGACCTTGTGTATATATGTGCACAGATTAAAGTTAACAGGACAGGTGGAGACAGCAGTTAATAAAACACATAACACTCTCTGCTTTATTAATAGAGGCATAAAGTACAACAGCAGGGAGATGTTGAATTTGTACAATTCACTTGCTAGACCTTAGTTGTGGTATTATGTTTAGTTGCAGATGCCATATTATAGGAAAACTGTAAATATATTGGAGAGAGAGATTGCAGAAGTGGTTTACAAAAATGGTTCCAGGAATGAGAAACAGTGCGATGAGCAGAGATTGAAGAAGTTGGGGCTTTTGTCCTTGGAGAGGAGATTTGACACAGGTTTCCAAAATCACAATGGGCAAGATACAGTAGATAGGGAGAAGACACTGAAATGAAACTAGAATGAAGGGGCATAGATTTCAATGATGTGCAAAAGCAGCAAGGGTGATGTGAGAAAAAGAAACATGTTTTCACACGATGAGTTGTGAGGGTAAAGAATGTGCTGCCTGGAAATGTGATGGAGGCAGGTTCAATTGAGGCATTCAAGAGGGTACTGAATAATTATTTGGATAGAAATAGTGTGCATGGATATGAGGAAAAGGCACTAGATTGGCACGAGGTAACAAGCTGGTGCAGGTATGATGGGCTGAATGACCTCCTTCTGCATCATAACAATTCTGTGACCTTCCTTCCATTATAAATGTCAGAGGTGGGGATGTTCACTGATGATTGCAGTGATCGGTATTATTCAGGACTCCTCACATACTGAAGCAATCCATGCCCATGAGCATCAAGACCTGGAGAGCACAGGTTTGGGCCGACAAGTGGCAAATGACACACAAGTGAGAATCTAAGTAACTACCTCCTCTTTATATTCAATAGCATTGAATCACCCACTAACATCCTGGGTGGTTTGAACCCTTGACCAGATAAAACCTGAACAGGACCAGCAATATAAATACAAGGTCAGGAACTCTGCAGTGAGTAACTGATCTCCTGACTGCCCCACAAAGCCTGTCCACCATCTACAAGGCACAAGTCAGGTGTGTGATGGAATACTCCCCACTTGCCTGGATGAGTGCAACTCCAATGCTCAAGGAGCTTGGCACCATCCAGGACAAAGCAGCCTGCTTGCTCAACACCTCAAACATTTGCTCCCTCAACCACAGCACAGAGATTGCAATGTGTACCATCTACAAGATGCAACAATTCGCAAAACTATCTCTGGCAGAACCTCCAAACTTGTGACCTCTACTATCATGTTTAAAGGGCAACAGATGCTTGGGCACACCACTTACACAGGGTTCCCCTTCACGCTGCACATCATCCTGACTTGGAACTAGATCATTGGTCCTTCAATGTCTCTGCATCAAAATCCTGGAGACCCTTCTCAACTTCACTGTGGGTGCACCTGCACCACATGGACTCATCGATTCAAAAAGACAGCTTATCACCACCTTCCCCAAAACAAATGCTATTCTTGTCAGTGATGTTATCATCCCACAAATTTGTGATGGAAGGTCAATGGCCTAAAACATTAGCTCTTTGGATCTGTGCTCTTATGGTCTTGGCTATTTTGGATCTGGTGATGTGTAATGAGGCAGGTTTAATAGACAATGTCAGAGTAAAAAGATCCTCTAGGTAAAATGGCAGAATTTAGCTTACAGTTTGAGAGGGAGCAACTTGGTTTGGAAACAACTGTGCTAAAGCTAGATAAAGGAATTAAAAAAGGAATGAGAAAGAGCTGGCTGGAGTGCATTGGGAAGGGAGTTTATCAGAAAAAACAGTTGAGGAACAATGGCGCAATGGCGGACATTTATGATAATTCATGGCTGACAGCAAAGAAAAATCTGTGAGCAAGAAGGATTCTAGGAAGGTTTTAAACTGACAGCTAGTATCAAATTGAAAGAAAATAAAATATGATGTGATGAAGAATGGGTTAACTAGAGGATTGGGAAAGTTTCAAAAGCCAAATGATGACCCAAAAACAAAGGGGAAAAAAATAAACTTGAGGACAAACTAGCAAGTGATGTCAAGATAGACAGCAAGAGCTTTTTTAAACATATAAAAAGGAAGGAGAGAAGCCAAAGTGAAGACAGGCCCCTTAGAGAATGAGACTGGGGAAATAATAATGGGGAATGAGGAAATAGCCCGATACAAAAAAAAAGAAGGCAATAAAACAAAACAAGTAATTACAGGCCAGTTAGCTTAACACCTGTTATTGGGAAAATGTTCGCGTCTATTACAAAAGGATGTAAAGCAGAGCATTTGGAAATACATAATACAATCAAGTAGAGTCAACTCTGCTGAAAAGAAAATCATGCCTTATAATTTTATGAGAATTCTTCGAGGTAACAAGCACGGTAGATAAAGGGGGTGACCAGTAGATGTATTGTGTTTATATTTTCAAAAGTTATTCAATAAGGTACTGCAGAGAAGGCAACTTAATAAGATAATAGCACATGGTGCTGGGGTAGCACATGGTGCATGGATAGAGGATTGGCTAACTGAAGTAGCATTTGCAGGATGGCAACCTGGAACAAATAGAGTGCCACAGGGATCAGTGGCATTTCTTCTCCAATGGGAGTGAATCTATGGAAATTGTTACCACAGAGGATTGTTAAAAATATATTCAAGGCTGAGATTTTTGAAATCAGTAAAGGAAGTCGAGTGTTGTGGATAAGGCAGGGATATACACTTGAGGATTCACATCAGCCATGCTCTCACTGAATAGTGAAGCAGACTTGATGGGGAAAATGATCTACTCCTACGTCTTTTGATCTAAAGAAAATAGAGGAGAACTAAAACAGTTGGGAGCAAGAAAGATTAGATAAACAAACCGGGATAGATACTGCAGATTTCCACAAAATAGCAGCACTTGTATTTCCCAAATAACAGGTCAACAATTGAACAAGAATCAACACACAGCACATTAAGTTTACATTGTGGCTTTTTCATGCTAGCATTCTAGGATCAGAACACTCTCACCACAAGTCAGAAGGTCATAGATTTATGCCTCACTCAGGATCTGAGTGCATAATCTTAGCTGACAATTCAGCTGTGCCATATGCTGCATTATCTGAGGTGCCATCTTTCATTAACCATTACTCCATCTGCTTGTTCAGATGACAAAAGACTCTACCATTTCCTTGGGTGCAGTTTGCCCAAATAAGTTAAAGCTTTTCATTTTGCACTCATCAGGAGTGAAACACAAGAGAACCAAATTAAAGTGACAGCTTTCAGCCCTTTCATGAGCTTGCACAATGTACAGTAGATAACTTTTAGTTTTAACAAGGTGGTCTTTTACTGAAATACAAGCACACAATGCTACAGATTTAGTTTGATCAATAAAATTGAAATTTCATTTATGTAATAAAAGAAAAAAATAGCCAGACCCAGACAAATCCATCCAAGTTGATAAGCTTGAAAAAAACTTACGGATTTGAAATGGAGGGGGTAAAACAAACAATAAATTCCATTTAATTCACACTTTTCACAATCTCAGGAAACCCTAAAGCTAAACCAGAGCAAGGCTCCAAACTCAAAAGATACTGATCCCATCCCACCCCCACTTAACTCCTACATCCTATCCTAGAACCTTCCCCCGCCCCCTCTACTCCTCCTAGCAACCATCACCACACCCTTATTTTTCCCTTCGCTCTGTTTTTTGTTTTTGAAGAAGCCATTAAAATTCTTAAAATTTGTTCAAGGAAATCCAGATTCCTAATTGCCCTGGAAAGGTGGTGGTGAGCCACTTTCTTAAACTGCTGAATTCCTTAGGGTATATGGACAGTCTCACCCAGTTCAGAAGGGAGTTCCAAGGAATTCTGAAAGATCATCTCCAGAAATAATACTGCTGTTTTACAGATGCAGCCCTGCCTGATGTACTAATGTCTAACGTTTGGCTTTGGTAATTTTTTTAAAAATCAAAACAATTGTCCAGTTGTGGGGTTTAGGTAACGTGATTTCTGGATTTGAATCCAGTCGTGACCAAGATAAAGATTTATTTTCTCTGAAATAGAAGTGTGCCAATTAGAATGTTATTGAAATAACCTCAAATTAAGGTACCACTCAGCATATCATTACACATAGTTCTGAAGGGTCACTAGACTCCAAACAATAACTCTGCTTTCTCTCCATAGATGCTTCCAGACCTGCTGAATTTCTCCAGCAATTTGTTTATTTATCATTATACAGGACTAGAGCAGATCATTTCAGTTGACTTGGCTCATCCCAGAGTTGGAAGATATACAGTATTCAAGTTAGTCCTTATAACTTGCAACTGATTTTCTTTCACAAATGCACAATTCCCTCAAAATTACTGATATTTTTAAAGTTCAGCTGCCTCCCTGTAAAATGTTCATTCCAAGAAATCATAAAACCTCAATGGGCATACTATACTTCTGGATTTGTCCAGCCTTTTTCTCTCATTTTGAGCACCATCCTACCTCCCTCGGCCAGGTACACAGTTTCAGTGTTTAATTAGTCAATACCTTTAAAAGGAACCCAAGTGCCTCAATAAAAGATTTCATCAGTCTTCTTTTCTACTACTTCCTGTTGCCTCTCCTTGAAGCTCAGGCAGCAGAGGATAAGCCATTGGGTGGAGTAACTGATTCCCAATTCTATGGTGTCTCTCTTTCAATATTGTTGCAAAGATTAAGTGAGTGCATTGTTGATCTCACCCCACTATTTCACAGGTGACAATGTAAACCAATAGTAAAATAAAAACCTGATCTAGATCAAGTTTCAAATTAAAAGATCAACCAAGTTTTTCAATAAACTGTTATTGGTTTACCAAACAAAAAAAAAATCAAAAACATGATAACTGGTTAATATACGCACAGTAATATGGAAACATAAAATGGCTATCCTTCCAAATACCCCAAAACACAGGCTTCAAGAAATTTTTAAAAATTTTCTCCTTAGAGGTGCATATTTAAAAACAAAAAGACACTTTCTGGACAGGAGGGATAATTATGAAAGCAAAAAGGATAAAACAAAATTCGTTGCTCTCATGCTTGGGAATATATGGTCAAGTCATTAATCGTGCACATGTCTCTGGAGTCTTAACAGACACAACCTGCTCAAGAAATACAACATTAACAAATGCCTTCACTCATTCTCCCAGAAGGAGAGAGAGAGAGATCGGTTTCATGCTGAACTCGAGGGTTCTATTCAGAAATAAGCAATCAGCTGTACAGATCTTCCTCACAGGCTTCCTGTTTCTCAACTAATTCCAGATACCAAACCACTTTCCGTCCAGTCACTATTCAAACAGCCCAGATGTAGGTACACAAAGAAACTATTACATGTCTGAAAAACCAATCTGGTTTATCAGCATCCTTCAGGGAAGGAAAATCTGCCTTCCAAACGTAGACTGACGTGTGTCTACAGATCCATAGCCATGTGGTTGACTTTTACCTGTCTAATAAGCCAGTTGCATCTAACTGCTACAAAGCCTGATAAAATAAAATGAAGTGGACAGACCACTCAACATCAACCCAAGAATCCTGAGAAAGTCTCCTAAATAACATCTGCCAAAGATAGAGCTAGCATAAACCAAGCAATCCACAGCCTGAGAATCATAAATTACAGACAATGTCCGAGATGCCAATGATCACCACCCTGGATTATGTCCTGCCCCACCAATAAGTGGTGGAAACAATGGAATACACCAGGACGGCATTACCAGGAGGGCCCTCAACAATGTCATGAGACTTCATGAGGTCTTGAGTAAATCAGGTCAACCATGGACTGGGAAACCTCCTGCAGAATACCATACACTGCACATCCCTGTCTTATTGACCTGGTGAATCAACAATCCTCAATGTTGAGCTCTGCTTGGTAAACGCACAGAATGTTCTCTCGGTGGAGGATTTAAATATCCATTACCAAGAGTGGTTTGGTAGCACCACTGCTGACTGAACTGGCTAAAGTTCAAGGGACATAGCTCCTAAATTGGGCTTGTGGCATGTGGTGATGGTACCAAGCCTCAGAAGTAAAAAAATTGACTTTGTCCTCACCAAGTCTACCAAGACAGCATGATAGGAATGACCACCACACAGTCTTTGTGGAGGTGAAGACAGCGAAGATACCGTCCATCAGGTTGTATGACATTACCACCATGTTTAATAGCACAGATTTTGAACAGATCTAGCAACTCAAAAATAGGCAACCCACAAGATGCTGTGGGCTATCAGGCAGAATTGTATGCCAGCACATCATCTATAACTCAATGACTTGGCATATCCCTCAGTCAAACATTACCACCAACCCAGGGGTTCGAACCTGGTACAATGGAGCCAAAATTAATCACTTTAAAAGGGGGCATCTGCAGTTTTGGGTGTTCTAAAATCAACCATATTTACACCCAAGAAAACTTGCACAGAGCAGTAATGACAATTATTCCTAAGGTGAGGGGTTACTATGATGAGGATCATATTAAAACAAAAACAAGCATGTGTGTTTCTGATGGGAGATAAGCTCTGATTTAAAAAGATTGTGTCGCCAATCTTACTGTACACGTGCTTAAAAAACTGATCTGAAAAATAAATTTGGATTGCTGTTGAGCTGATTTTTGTTTTTTTTAAAGCACTGCCCCTAAGTTGTTTCATTGTTTTTAAAATCATCGTGTGGGATGTGGGCATTGCTGGCTAGGCCTGCTTATCCCTAATTGACCTCAAAAAGGTGGTCATCAACTGCAATCCTGAGATACCCTTCTGTCATTTGATTTCTACTGAAAATCTACCCAGCTGCAGGAAGCAGAACGCAGCAGTGCTTTATATTTTAGACAAATGAATATTAACTAACTGCGCAAAGAATGACAGTACCTATTTTGTGACAGAAGTACTTAGCTACAGACAAAGGCAATACTGTAATGCTGTCACCAGTTTCATATAAAGTTTCAGAGATTTAGGAAGTACTTGCAAAAGAGTATGTCTGTAATTCAATGCATTTACTTAAAATGAGCTCATTCATGCTACAGTACTCTTGTAGAAAGAACAAGTCTTGTGTGTGGGGAAAAGAAAATGATTGTATGACATGAGCAAATCTCAAGAGAGATGACAACAAGATTCAGAATACACCATTGTCCTTTAGCGATTAAACAGTTCTGAGCTTTCAGGTGACCAAATCATTTCTAATGTTATCAAAATGACATGAAATGTTATGTTTGATAAGAACTTATCTTTTTTTAAAAAAAGCGATCCACAATTACAAAACTGTTGACTAATTGATTATAACCCATTTCTTAAAGCTGAGAAAAAAGGTACAGTTTGATTTCAAGTTAGGTCAAAAATAGATACAAAATGAACATGGCTATTTAATGCACTGAGTTGCAAAGCAATGAAATTAAGTGAACAATAGGTCAGCATGAACTATCCATCTTCAGTGGTACATTGTAGATGAGAAATCATCCACAAACCTGCCGTACATCAATCATAATATCTACCAGCCACCAGTACCTTGACTCAAGAGGCAATTTTTCATGTGATCTTAAAAGTGAGTGCTGATAGGTTGCTGTTAACTTATTGCATCACAGCTGATCTTCACCAAATATATACATAATCAAAGTTGGTGTGTATGGAGGATCCTTGCCTTGTCCAAGGGCAGAGAGATTAATTTTATCACCTCATTGCTGTCCCAGCCACAGGAGACTGACCAAGTACAGACTAAGGATTGAGCCTTATACCTTGCATGGCTCACCTTACAGTGCATTAATTTAGTTTTTAGGGAACATTGAAAACCAACCCAATTTCTTTAACTGCTAGTTAATTGTCCAAGAATAAAACCAGCACCTCAGACAGAACTAGATACATCAATTGATTTTTTTGAATATTTTATGTAAAAATAGCTTTCAGAAACAGTTTATGAAAAATGTATCATTTGTCATCTTCCTAAATTGCTTTTCAGCAAGTGCTGACTAGCCACCTCTGAAACTTCTGCAGTCCAAGTGGTGTAGGTACAGTGTTGTTAAGGTGGTCCAGGATTTTGATCCAATGACAAAAGAAATTTACTGAAATTTCATGCAAGTGACAATAATTTCAGAGGTTCATCTTACAAAGATACAAGCTCTTGTACTGACTAGAAGGGGCCCAGAGTTTGGATGTGATAAAAGACAAAAATACTTTGATCAACAGGTGAGCATGATGTAAAGTGCAAGGCCATGAATAAATCCTAGGTGTACTGTAGAAGCAGACTTGAAGGGATAATTTCTTCTTTCTGGACTTGGTTCCTGTAAATGCTTCAGCAAGCACCATTCTACATAAATTTGAACCCAGGTTGGATGGTGAGATTAAATATTACTGATTGTGAATGGAACTGTGCTCTAACTCACTCACTAACCCATCTTAAGGGCAAGAGTACTTTGGAAAATACAACACTGTTGACCCTATAAAGTCCTCTTCACCAACATCCAGGGACTAGTGCAAGAGTTGAGAGAGCTCTCAGACTAGTCAAGCAACAGTCTAACAGTCATACTCACAGAATCATACTTTACAGAAAATGTCCCAGACACCATCACTAGACATGTCCTGTCCCACTGGCAGGACAGATCCTGCACATGTGGCAACACAGTACTATTTGGTTGGGAGGGAATTCCCCTGGGAAATCTCAGCATTGTGTATTGAGCCTATGAAATCTCCACAGCATTAGGTCAAACATGGAGGAACCCTCTTGCTGCTGACCATCTACCACCCACCCTCAGCTGATGAATCAGTACTCCTTATATATTGAACACCACCTGCAGGAAGCACAAAGGGTGGTAAGGGCACAGAATGTATAAAGAATGTAGCTGTTAGATGTGTCTGCAGCAGGTCTTGAGGGAATCAAAGGTTGGGTGGGGGCGGGGGGAAGAACCTACTTGACCTTGTCATCACCAGCCTATCTGTCACAGATGCACCCGTCTATGACGGTATCAGTATGGACTGACCGCAGTCCTTGTGGAGATGAAATTAGAATCCCCTCATAGATGGTGAAATTTGAATTCACTTAAAATCTAGAATTAAAACAGGCTGGTCAGTGGTGAACATTTAACCATTGGTGACAGTCAAAGAAAGAAGATCTGGTTCATGAATACCCTTAGGGAAGGAAATCCACTGTCTTTGCCTAGGTGGATTTACATGTGACTCCAGGTGCATAGCAATGTGGTTGATCCATAAATGCCTTCTGAAATAGCAGGCAGAACCAGTCAGCTTGAGGGCAAGTATGAATATTGGCCTTGCTAGTAGCACCCACATTCCATGTAAGAATAAAAGTTACTGACAGAGTAATGAGCTCATTAACTAGTGATGAGGGCAGAGCAGTAGACATTGCTTACTTGGACTTGAATAAAGCCTTTGACAAGGTTCCGCATAGTATACTAATTAGTCAAGTTAGATTGCCTGGGATTCAGGGTGAGCTTGTCAATTGGATATAATTGGCTTGATGGTAGAAGATACAGGGTGGTGGTGGTGGAGGTAGTGGTCGTGGTGGTGGAGGTAGTGGTGGAGGAGGAGGGTTGTTTTTTGGAATGGAGGCCTGTGACCGGTGCTGGGTTCACTGTGTCATTTATATAAATGATTTGGATGAGAATATAGAAAGCATGGTTAGTAAGTTTGCAGATGGCACCAAAATTGGTAGTATAGTGGACAGTGAAGAAGGTTATCTAAAATTAAAGAGATCTTGATCAATTAGGTCAATGGGCTGAAGAGAGGCAGATGGAATTTAATTTGGATAAATGTGAGGTATTGCATTTTGGTAAAAACAAACGAAGGCAGGACTTGTACAATTAAAAGTAGGGCCTTCAGTAGAATTGTAGAACTGAAAAACCTAGGGGTTCAGGTACATAATTCTTTGAATTTTGCATCACATATAGATAGGGTGGTTGAGGCAGCATTTAGCACGCTTGCCTTCATTGCTCAGACCTTGGAGAATGGGAACTGGGACGTCACATTGAGGTTGTCTAGGATGCTGGTGAGGCCTCTTCTGGAGGACTGTGTCCAGTTCTGGTTTCCCTGTTACAGGAAGGATATTAAGCTGGAGAGGGTTCAGAAGAAATTTACCAGGATGTTGCTGGGAATGGAGGGTTTAAGTAATAAGGAGAGGCTGGATAGGCTGGGATATTTTTTCCACTGGAGCATAGGAGGTTGAGGGATGACCTTATAGGAGGTCTATAAAACCATGACAGGTATAGATAAGGTGAATGGCAGATGTCTTTTCCCTAGGGTGGGGCGAGTTCAAAACTAGGGGGCATATTTTTCAGAGGACATGAGAAAGATTAAAAATGACACAAGGGCAATTTTTTGTTTTAAAAAAACAGTGGTTTGTATGTGGAATGAACTGCCAGAGGAAGTGGTGGATGCAGGTACAGTTACAATGTTTAAAAGGCATTTAGATAAGTACATGAATAAGAAATGTTTGATGGGACCAGCTTAGTTTGGGATTTGGTTGAACGAAAGGGGTCTGTTTCCACTCTAACTTACCCAACCATATCCAATGTCATAATGCAGGCAAAACATACCTCCGCCACCCTGTAATATTCAGTTCTGTATACATATTACTGCAGTTACAAAACAAGTGCAACTGATAACAAGCTACGTCTAGTTTGTCCACCTTCAATTCAACCTTGACTAAAAATTCTGATTTGGTTTATTTTGTTCCTCTGCACCCAGAACCAATTAAGGCTTTGTGCTGCTTCTGTCCCCACTCCCCCAAAACAGAATCCCATTTCATCATTTTGAAATATGTCACAGGGTTTCTGGTACGCTGCTACACAAGTAATACTAAGTGCTCAATATAACCTCTTTACTACATTGATTAAAAAAGGGAGAAATAATACACTTATGACATAACATAACCAAACAGGTTGATTACAAAATCAACAGACAAGAGGCTAACTCCATCTGCACACAGTCTATCAACACCAGATGTAACAATGCAAATCCAGACAAGGAGCTGAAAGATTAACAAATTGCTGGAGACACTCAGAACGTCTGGCAGCATCTGTGGAGTGAAAAAAAGAACACAGTACAGGCCCTTCAGCCCACTATGTTGTGCTGACCTATTATCCTACTCTAAGGTCAAAAACTAACCTGCATACCCTTCATTTTACTATCATAAATAGAGCTAACATTAAATCCTGAAGGGTCATTGAACTCCATGTTAACACTTTCTCTCCACAGATGCTGCCACACCTGCTAAGCTTCTCCTGCACTTTTTTCCAGATTTCCAGCATCAGCACTTTTTATTTAATGCTACTGCAGCTGAAAAATTCCTCGATTCTCAACTGACAAGATCAGATACACATTCAAACCTCCTTCCTTTGTACACCAAGGAAGTGGGAGAAGGGCTTTCTGCCTTGTCATTGAAAAGAGTATTTCTCCCCAAACCAAGGATACAGCTTGCATGATTATTCAGATTACAGGAAAGTATTTGACAGTGCTTTTAAGGCATCATACATTTTTTAAACTCAACCATAAAGAAAAAGTATTAAATTTCCCATAAAAACCAAGAGAACTGCAGATGCTATAAATCAGGAACAAACAAACAAAGTTGCTGGAGAAGCTCAGATAAAAAGGTGTAGAGCTGGATGAACACAGCAGGCCAAGCAGCAGAGGAGCAGGAAAGCTGACGTTTCGGGTCAAGACCCTTCTTCAGTTGTTAAATTTCCCATTGCTGCATTCCTTTATTGATCTTTAATTGCATATGCAAGCTATATATAAAAGCCATGATTTTGGAAAATAAAGCATTCTTTGCCTTTCCACATAATATACTTTATTAAATGCTCAGTTTTGAAGAGACCTTGAGAGTGCATGTTTGACTCTCAAATTATAGGATACATCAAATCCCTCCAGGATGGGAGAGATTGGGACAGATTTCAGCTCCTGAACTTGACCAGAGGGAAAAGGTCAATTAATGTTCCCTTTGCCCCCCACCCAGGTATCCTCTCAACTGGTCTGGAGAAAAAGCTCACCATCCAATTAAGGACTTAGGCCTTCCAGCTTAAGATGAGAAGCAGGCTCAGCACCTCTTGGCCAAAATTTTATATCTATGTCCATAATTAGGGTTACATTGTCTGGAACGGAATCTTAAAAAGGTGTGAGACCTGGGAAACTTGCCACATTGTCAGGCACATGTGACTTCTGAAGCTGTACTGGAACCGATTGGCTAGGGGGTTGGATTGTTCTGGAGCACAAGTCACCTGTACCACTGCTACAATGTCAGGGCCCACAGTCTTCAAAATTTCCCCTGCGCACTTGGTTGAAAATGGCTGTAAATGTTTCAACCTGGTCTTTTCCACAGATGTGCCAGTTTTCCACATCATTGAGGAAGGGGGCATTAGTGGAGCCACTTCTTCCAGGGAGTTGTTTAATTGTTCACCACCATTCACAACTGGTATAGCAGGACTCCAAATCTTAGACCTGATCTGTTGGAATAACTTAGCTCTGTCTAATACATACTGCTTCTGTTGTTTGGAATGCAAGTAGTCCTATTTTGTAGCTTCACCAGATTGTTATCTTGTTTAGAAATGTCTGCTGCTGTTCCTGACATGCACTCCTGCATTTTTCACTACAACAAGGTTGAATTTGGTTTGGCGATAATGGCAGAGTGATGGATATGCTGAGCTGTGGTTACAGATTATGATTCAAAACAATTCTTCTGCTGCTGATAGCCCACAGCATCTCATGGGTACTCAGTTTTGAGTTGCTACATATGTTCAAAACCGATCCGATTCAGCAGCAGAAAATGTCATACAAGATGGACAGTACCCTCAATGAGAAGGGGTTACTTCATCTCCAGGAGGACTGTCTTTGGCAATGACAAGGTCAAGTAGATTTTTCCTTCTTGTTGGTTCCTGCACCACCTGCCACAGGCCCAGACTAGCAGTTATGTCCTTTAGCACGTGACCGGCTCAGTCAGCAGGGGTTTTACCGAGCTATTCTTGATCATGACATTGAAGTTCCCCACCCAGAGTATATTCTGTGCCCTTGCCACCTTTAGTACTTCCAAGTGGTGTTAAACATGGAAGAGAACTGATTCAGCCAAGGGGAGGACAAGAGGTGGTAAAAAGGTCAGGGGTGGGGTTCCATGCCCATTTCTAACCAGAGGTCAAGACATCGCAGGGTCCAGAATCAATGTTAATGACTCTCACGGCAAATATATACCTGTGCCAGCACCTCTTGGCTTTGTCCTCTTGCTGAGTGGTGGTATTATCTGGGCTATTATCTGTATCATTCCACAATTATGACTGTCAGATTGCGGTTGACTGTTCTGTAGGACAGCTCTCCCATTTTGGCACAAGTCTTCAAATGTAAGCAGGACTTTGTAGGATCAAGAGGGTTGGATGTTTAGTTGTTAATTCTGGTGCCTAGGTCAATACTGGGTGGTCCATCCAAGTATATTCCTTTTGTGTGTTTATCTCGCAGTTTGATACAATTGAGTGGCTTGTTTGGCCATTTTAGAAGGCAGTTAAGAATCAGCACCATTGCTGTGGATCTGGAGTCACATACAGACCAGATCAGGTAAGGATGGTAGATATCTCTTCCCTAAAAAGGCCATTAATAAACCAGCTTATGCTCCTTGTTTGGGAGTCCACCAGAAAGAATAGCATCCAAGGGCAGACACTTATAGGGCATCTGAGTGACATGGGCTATGGCATGATGAGGGACAGAATGGAGCGACAATTGCAGAAAAGTCTGTCTCAATGTCAGAAGCAAATCATGCTTTTCACAAGTGACAAGATGGAATTCTTGATTGACAGGGGAGAGAATTAAGGGGAATTACCTTAGGGGACCAACTTGCCTCATTAATATTCAACCTCCTATCTACCAAACTCAAACAAACTAAAACAGGCATCAAGAAAACAAAGGAAACCAGAGTGGGCACCTAGTGGATTCAGCTCACCACTTGCTCTGAACAAACCTCCATGTTGGACACTGGGCAACAACAAAAACTCAGGCACGCTGCACTGTCACTGGCCACAACTAACCCACGTCCACAGACATCTGACATGTGCCAGCCTCTAAGAACCCTCATTGCACAACTTTGATCCACTTACAGTATGCTTCTGCACTTGTATGATGCGCCAGATACCATCATTGCAATGCTGCAATGTGTTCAGGGACATGTACCCCAGTGCATAGACTGGATCAGACTGTATCGCTAGGCTCTTTGCTTGCTTTGAGCACTGACATGAGCCTACCTGGATAGTCATAGCATCCTTCCCTTGCATTGCCTTCCTTTATTGCAGTTGGCCCCCTCAGATACCAGGAACACAATTACTGCTGTCTTGCAGAGACAAAGCCAGGAAGCTGGTCATGGTTGTCAGCAAACGTCAAGATAAAAAGGGGATAGCTTTTGCTCAAGGATTCCTGGCACAGTAAATCCTGTGTAACAAGACCTCTAGGACCCTGCCTGAAAAAAAAAGCAGACTGCCAATTTCCCCATCTGCCATGTCCAGGGCAAATATCAGCAATTGCACAGGGTAGTTCCTGACTGAATACTTGTCCAGGCGTACAAAGGGCTTTTAAAGATGGCATGGACACAAGAGTCCTGGTGAATCCATGATATCCACTAAGTGGAGAATTGTTCTGGGAACAGCACATGACACTATGGGGCCAGAACTGGACTGGAGACACTCCATAGGAGCAGGGTAGATAGTTAGAGACGAATTTGACAAGATACAGTGAGAAATCTTGCTTAGCCTCACTGTGACAAACCCTCATTCTCAGTGCAGTTCAGACTTCACAAATTCAACATTCAGTCCTGTTTACAGAATGAAATCAACTCATCATTCAACACAATTAGATCACCTTTCTGAAAAGGGAAATGCAAGCCACGTTTATGCAACCATCAGAAATTAAGCATGCTCTGGTATATTCTGCTGGATCTGTGATCTTTCATCACCATGAACAGAATATTTGTGTTCTATAGGAGGCATGAAAAGAGGTGGGGGAGTATAATTGAGCAAGACACCAAAAATTCAAAAAACTTTGGCAACTTTAAATGTCAGGTAGTCAACTGTGTTGCAGGTAACAGAAGATACGCTCACTCGTGCAGCAAACCAAAAGGAAACATGGCAAAATAAATCTCACGTTAAATGTTGGAATTCAAATCACAAAAAAGAATCAGAACTGCAGAATTGCAACCAATCTGCAAAACTAAGGATGGTGAACTGTTTACTAGAACTAACATTACTACTAGAAACTTCCACTCTAATGGGCACAATGCTCAACTATCTGATCTTTGAACAATTCAGAGAGCTTTATAAAACTTATCTTTTGGACTTACCAAATTTCTAATCTGCATGTTGAAATATCTCTGGAGGCTGGTATCCTGTCACCATGTCATCCTTTATTTAAACATGCATAGAACTTGACACTGGTCTGGCTTCCTCAGAGCCACCCAAGTGAGCAGAATTTCTAACACTCCTGTTTGTCAGCCAGGGCTCCCTGATTGGACCAGATTAACATCGGCAGGGGATTTTGTTGATGAGATTTCTGATGGTTGCATAAACGTAGCTTGCATTTCCCTTTTCAGAGAGGTGATCTAATTGTGTTGAATGATGAGAGGATTTCATTGGCTGATCTCATTACAAACACTACATCCTTCCCCCTCTAAGTCAGGGAACATAGGCCTATTCTTTTTCTTGTACTTT
>NC_063372.1:4535430-4542449 GCF_021869965.1 Rhincodon typus
GCCTATTCTTTTTCTTGTACTTTTCCTGGAGAGTTTTGGCACTGGGTCTGGTTCCTCCAACTCAACCTTGGATAAGGGCAGTGTGTACTGGACCATAGCCCATCACTTGTGCTCAGAGTGTCTCCGAAGAAATTCATCCACTTCAGGCAGTAAGAGGTATTGAGGCTGTGACATCTGCCATGTCCATCTCTGACATGGGTTTGTTCAACACTAGATGGATTGGGAGAACCCACGGGTTCTGACAGCCTTTCCAACTGTTCTGAGGGTGCTGGGTATGTTTTGTTCCTGGCCCATTTGAGAGTTTGCAGCTTTTGTGTGGCCCATGTGCTTGTCCAGGAGTCTTCTCCCCATTAGCAACTCTGTTGGAGCCATCCCTGTAGTTGCAGGAGGGATGGTCCTATAGTCGATAAAGAACTGGGACAGTTTGTTATCTGGTGAAGCTGTAGGCTGTTTCAGGGTGCCTTCAAAGTTTGGAAGAAGGATGGTATGGAGCTGTCCTTATAGAACGAATGCCATTTGACTTCAGGTAATATTCTAATTCCTTACCAGCAAACGATGCCCCATTGTCTGTGACCAACTCTTCTGGGAGTCCGTGTATTGCAAAAGATGCGCGCAGTTTTTCTATCGTCCCAGTATTTGACGAATGAACTCTATGCATGTTCAGCAACTTTGAATGGGTGTCCACAATAACTAAGAATGTTGAGTCCATGAAAGGACCGGCATAGTCAACATGTGACTGAGTCTAGGGTTTACCTGGCCATTCCCACAAATGTGGGGAACTGCTGGTGGGAATTTTGTCCTTATTGGCACTCTAGGCACTGCCCCACCAATTCAGCTATGTCTGCATCCAGTCCTGGCTACCAGACAACTTCTTGCCAAAAATCTTCATTTTGGACATCCCTGGATGACACTGGTGCAATTCAGCCAGTATCTTTGCTCAGAACAGTCACTCTTGCTCCCCATAATAAAATGCTGTCCTCTATGGTGATCTGGTCTTGCTGGGTCCAGAAAGCTTTCAATTCTGGTTGTGATGGCCTTTCATTTCCCGTATCACCACCAGCTGTTAGTTTTGCTAGGACGGGATCTATGTGTCCAAGGTCTGATATTCTCAGCAGTGACCATAAGGGTGTCCAGAGAGTTTAAAACCAGAACAAACTCTACTGGGGAGGCACCACTGGTGGTGAATCTACCAGGGGAGGCAGCTCAAGGCATCTGTATTTGCTACTTGGCCTCCCAGATGATGCTCTGACTTGTATTTGTATGGACAGAGAGCCCACTGCTGAATTTGACCTGAAGCTATGGGCAGCACAGCCTTGTCCCAAGTAGCCCTAGCAGGGGTTTGTGGTCTGTTACAATTATAAATTTACATCCATAACGGTATTGGTGGAACTTTCTCAAACTGAAGATGACCGCCAAACCTTCCTTTTCTATCTAGGCATATTTGCACTCTGCATCAGAGAAAGTCCAGGAAGCATACACTATTGGGTGTTCTTCTCCACTGAGCCATTATTGTGCCAACACTACCCCAATACCATACAGGGAGACATGGTATGCCAGCACCATCTCTTGCTTGGGATCATAGTGGACCAACACCTTGGATGGTGACTACTTGTTCACTTCCCTAAAGGCTATGTCTTGGCTACGAGACCATTTCCAAGGCTAACCCTTTTTCAATAGCAGATGTAAGCGTGCCAGAGTGGAGGCCCGGTTACATATGAACTTTCCATAATAATTCACCAATCCAAGGAAGGAGCTCTGGCAGATGTAGGAGCTGGGGCACCTTTGATCACCTTCACTTTATCTTTGAAGAAATGTTACCCAGTCTGGTCAACTCTGTAGCCCAAGTAGGTCACTTGGGGTGCCTGGAACACACATTTTCCCCTTTAAAAGGTGTATGGCGACCTGGGAGAAATGTCTAAGGACTACGTCCAAGTTTCTCAAGTGTTCCTTATTGGTCTTCCCTATTATTAACACATTATCCAGATGAGCGGTGACCTGGGGTAGACCTTGTAAAATGTTCTCCATCTGATGGCAGATGGCACAGGATGAGGATACCCCAAATGGCAGTCTCATATTGGTAGGAATCCTAATAGGTATTAATTGTAGCATACTTCTAGGAATCCTCATCTAACTGTAATTGCAGGTATGCATTGCTCATGTCCAGCTTTGCGAAGGACAGCTCCCCCCGCCAGTTTTGCGTACAACCCACTATGTGAGGGACTGGGTATTTATCCAGCTGCAAAAGCTCAAAATCCCCACAAAGGCAAACCGACCCCTCGGGTTTCACAATTTGTATAACCAGTGCTGCCCATTTCACAAACTGAACTGGTTTGATATTCCTTCACTTCCCAGCCTCCTGATTTTTGCCTCTACTTTTGTACGCAAGACAAGTGGCACTGGGTTTGCCTTGCAGAATCAGAATTACTTGTTGCTTTTCATCTGTCCCAACGTCATTTGCCCACTGGGCCCAGTATGTGGAAAGAACGAGTCAAGCTTCAGAAATAACGACATGATGCCAGAAATGCTTACCTCAACTCTAAGATGACTGTTGCAAGTGAATTTCTTCAGAGGCATGCTTTCTCTCATCACTACTAGAAAAACCTCCAGAGGCTGGTATCCCATCACCAAGTCATCCTTTATTTACACTTTGAGTCCTTGTCACCAATCCAGTGCTCAGTGGACAGAACCTCTGACACTCCTATTTGTCAGCCAGGGCTCCAGTATTAGACCAGACTAACAGCCCCCATCAGGGGGCTCATTCTAATAATGTCTACCTGGCTGACCACATTATAATCACTACACACGCAAGTGTTGCCATTAGTATTTCTCACATGTAATAAAGACTGTTAATTTGGTTCCTTTCAAAACACAAGTTTGTGTTGTCTGGGAGAAAGGCATCCTTTTTAATTTAACCTTATTGCAACCAACTAAGGGGTTGGGTGAATGAAGGAAATCGGTTCTCTCCTCACCCAGGAATTTAACAGTTTGAGGTATTGTATCTGGAACCTTGCCTGAGGTCTCATTATAACGTGGCCATGTTAGCAATGAGTGGAATAATGAGTGAGCGTCTGAAAGGCAGAGGAAACAGACTGGATAAGGAGAAATCTGCAGGCCTAGATGAAAACGTATCCCAGGCTAGGTAGAGGGTGGCAAAGAAGAAGGTATCAATGGCTTTTGCAGTCATTTCCAAATCCTCTCTGGTCACTGAAGTGCAGTGTCAGAGGACTGGAGGACTGTGAACATTGTCCAGTTATGATTAAAAGGGAATGAGCAGACCAGAAAGTGACAGGTCAGTCTAACCTCTAAGTTATTGAAAACAAATTCTTAAAGACAGACTATATCTACAAAGGCATGGATTAATCTGGGATAGTCAGCATGCATTTGTTGAGGGAAGCTAGTGTGGATGGGAAGGCACTGCTTCCATTAGAAGATGAGGTCAATAACCAGGGGCCCTGGATTTAAGGTAGCAGATAGACAGCCAGGAGAAGTGTTGAGATTTTTTCTTCACTGAGGTTTGGGGAATTCTGGAAGCATCAGAAACTATTCAAACGTTTCAGTAATATTGGATAGTCACTTGTATTGCCATTGCCTCCAGGGCTATGGAGCAAGGGTTGGAAATAGAATAGAGTCACATTTTTGTTGACCAGCATGAGCACCATGACCTGAAAGGCCTCCTTCTGCGTTTTAAATATCTGAGTCTGAGAGGTTACATTTAAAGTGCATTGTAAATAAGAGACTATTTACACAAGCATACTATTTGAACTCATATGCCTTTAAAAGATTGTATTCTCTTGTCTACCATTGCATTTTATTGTAGCTGTGACAGCCACAGCTCAGGTGGAGGTAGTCTGCTGACTGTTGTGGCCTGTTGATGGATGACTTTGTCAGGCAATTTAAAGTCTCAAGAGCTAGTGAGTTCCAACAAACCAAGGGTCTCCTGCAGAGATGCAAAATGTACCCTCTTGATCCACTGGAGGTGATGGAGGTTACTGGCAGAAGGGAGGTTGAGTGGAAGGGCATGACTGAAATGGTGCTGAACAGGGGCCTGGTCTCTAGCAGTCCTGTCAGAAATCTAAACTATTGCTTCCTCCACCAGCTGTGGATCATGTTATTATGAGTTCACCAGAATGTGACCCTGAGCCTAAAATAGAAGGTGCCCCACCAAGACAAATGTCTGTGCTGGTGGAAGGTACAGCCAGTGAACCCCAAGCCAGCACATCCTCTGATGAGTGAGGCATCATTCTCAGATGGTGGAACTGGAGCTACAGGAGTGGGATGGGGAAGCAGCAGACTCCCCTCTTTTTCCTGGTGTCCACTAGGACCTGGGGTGGAGAAGATGAAAAAATCTTCTAGCAATGAACACTCCCTTAACTAAAAGATATTCCACAATGCATTGGACAATGGCAGACTGGAGGCTTCCTGAGTCTCCTAGTTCCCCATCTGCACAGGTATCATAATCCTCCCCTGCCAGTTCTGCAGCATCCTCTTCAAAAAGAGGAGAGAATTCAAATATCCAACTTCCCTCAGTCTACGACTGCTCCCTCCTATTCCTCTTGTCCTGCAAAAAGGCAAACAGAAGAATGAACGTAATTGCAAAGGGTGCATGAGCACTTCATGAACATGCAAAGCTATGTAAGGACATGAGCCCTCCCCATTAAGTGATTAACAAGCACACTGTCCTGCAACCAGTGTAGCAGTGACAGCATGAGGTGGCTGTCAAACTTCTGTATACATTTCATATGGTGCTGGTTTGCAGGCAATCTCATCTGACAGTGTGACTGTCTGGGTGCCTTTCAAAATATACTACTCACACCTCCAACATCAGAATGTCCCAGAGGAGGAAGAAACTGCCAGCCCCTTAAGATACCATACTGCTCGTGCAACAACTTCAAGTTTATGTTGTGAGCAGAGAAATACATGATCGTGCAAGAAAGGCCAGAACATTCCCAAGCCAAAGTGACTTCTGCTTCTACAACTTGTACCAGACTGAGACGCCATGATTAGGTTGCCACCCAAAGTTTGATTTTTACTCAAAACACTTTCATAACCTCTGGAAAGCTGCACTATCAAAATATACAAGTTCGTAACAAAGTCAAATGTTTTTTCTAAAATTGACAAAAGACCTAGATCACTCATTCTTTCACATCCCTTAAAAGGGAAGGATTCGCTGTGCTGAGTAGTTTTTAAAATTTGTGTATTTCTATAGGAAAAATGACTGCACATACTCCCATGGTGACAAAGTATTATTTTCAACGGAAAGTCAGCAGCTTGATATACTAGATTTTCCTTCAAGCGATTTGGCAAGCTGTAAGGTTGAGTAACTTCAGCTAGAACCAGATTGGTCATAGGAGTCTGTAACACAGGGTTTTCTTTAAAAGGTTATGTTTAGAGTGTAGCCTCTGTTTTCAACAGATGTATCCTCACTTAAACTGTGCTGTTCATTCATCTATCCTACATGACTGACTATTTGATTCAAAGTCTGTTGATTTGACAAGTATTTATTTCCAGTTTATAGTCTCTTTATGAAAATCACAATAGTATGTGATAAATTCAAATAGTCCGTGAATGTAGCAAGAAGTTATTATTTCAAATCAATGGATATTGCAAGTGTTTAGATAAATATTAAGCATGAAAAGAAGCATTCTAGATCAGGGGCTTGGAATTCATCTACAGGAATGCTGGATTACATTAAGTGCAAAATTATCTAGAATACAAATCCAAAAAGTAGAAGCCAAAAATGGGCAAAAGGATGATTAAACAATGTTTACCCCCAAAAATTTAACATTTAAAAGTTTTGCATGAGCAAGGGAGGAAATAGTGTGAGACATTATTGCAAATATTGTGTGTTATCGTCACTTCCAAACAGGCATCAGCAACTAGTTACTTCAATGAGACAGCAAATAGTTCGACACTTGTAATTTATAAGGTCAAGTATTAAAATTTATAATGAGCAGTCAGCTAACTAAATATCAAAAGATGTTGTTCATCAAGTGCCTGTGGCTGTGAGGCAGGATAGTAGCTATTTGCTAGGGAATGTGACTCAGAATAAAGTACAACTGAGAAGACAATGAGACAGTGAACTGATGTGAAGTAACACCCTGGAAGATCGACTTAAGGACGTCTGCATTAGTCTAATCTTCCCTGACCGTTTCAGCATCAAACTCTCGTCTTATACCATAACACCATCATGAAATCAACAACTGTTTCCTCAAAAAAATGTTTACACAAGTGCAAACAGCAGTTGCAGGAAACAGCTTATTCCAAGAATAAACAACCCACTTACAGCACATTTTTGATCTGATACAAGTTCATTTTTGGCTGTTTTGTTTCCCCCCACCCCCACCACAAGCCATATTGAAATACATGTAGGCACTTTTTTACTTTGAATGTAACATGAATGCCACTTTAATTTAGTTTGTTCAAAGCAAATTGTGAAACATAGAAAATGGGAGCAAGAGTAGGCTATCCAACCCTTCAAGCTTGCTCCACCATTCAATATGATCATCCAACTTAGTATCCAGTTCCCACTCTTCCCACCTCCCCCACCACATCCCCCATACCCTTTCATCCTTTTAGGTCCAAGAAAGTGTTTCAAGTGCACTAATTAAATTTCTAATGATGATAAAACAGGAATACAAAGTTACCCTGTCCAGTGATGTACATGTAGATCATGTCTGTCATGCCATTTCTAATCTCAGTCATATCTAACCTCAAGTTGAGTTTTCATTGTTTGTTTTGCAAAGACATTCCTCTACATGCCCAAAATGAACAACCCCAGCCTCATTCCAATTAACTGAATCAATGCAAGGCATGAGCACTAAAAACAAAATCACTAAGTGATGATTCATACCACAATAACATTCACTCAACATACTTCTTACTTTGCAACAGGAGAATTTAGATACTAAAATTTTGAGTTGACACTTAACTCACATTTTGCCTGTAATCACCATCCAAGTCTTACAATTAATGAAAGTCCATCACACTTCGTTGTATCACATCCCCCATCACTTGTGTTT
>NC_063372.1:4542949-4554569 GCF_021869965.1 Rhincodon typus
TAGGATTATTTGCATTAGAAAGACGGAGGTTGAGGGGGGACCTGATTGAGGTCTACAAAATCATGAGAGGAATAGACAGGGTGGATAGCAAGAAGCTTTTTCCGAGAGTGGCGGACTCAATTACTAGGGGTCACGATTTCAAGGTGAGAGGGGAAAAGTTTAAGGGAGATATGCGTGGAAAGTTCTTCATGCAGAGGGTGGTGGGTGCCTGGAAAGTGTTGCCAGACGAGGTGGTAGAGGCGGGCACGATAGCGTCATTTAAGATGTATCTAGACAGATACATGAATGGGCAGGGAGCAGAGGGATACAGATCCTTGGAAAATAGATGACAGGTTTAGATAGAGGATCTGGGTCGGCGCAGGCTTGGAGGGCCGAAGGGCCTGTTCCTGTGCTGTAATTTTCTTTATTCTTTGTTCGTCCTCATAGTACATAGTTGCTCCAGGTTTCATGTCCTTTGTGCCCCCTGTCCACCAATAATTAATAGATATCAAAAAAGCAAGGGTCCCGATACTGACCCTTGGGAAACGCTACTACAAAGCTCCTTCCAGCCTGAAAAATATCCATCAACCATTATTCTCTTTCTCCTGTTGTCCCTCCACTGCGGTTAACCGGCCTCTTCACTGCGTCTGCCCTATTTCCTTTTTCTGCTTTCATCCTTTCCTTCCCCCCACTCCACCCAGAGCCATAATTGTGTTTTTCTTATGCCCTACCAGCCTCTATATTCAACCGATGAACCTCTGCTGTTTCTACCTTCTTCCCTCCATTTCCCCTTTTTCAGTGTTCCAAAGAGACCAAAAAGTCTGTGATAAACTTGTCCATTCCTCAATCACATTCCTACCTTCTCACAGCACCTTTATCATATAATTGCAACACATACTTTTTATTTCTTCTTTCCTCACTGTGTCTAAGACTCCAGAAATTTATCTCCATAAAGTTAGGTGGTCTTTGGCTTCCGCATCTAGCACAGCCATGGGCCTAGATTCAGGCTCCTCCACCCCGATGCCTTGATCCCTGCTGCTAAACTAATTCCACTGCTGCAACTGTGCATCACCATGCTCCTGCTGCTGGAACAAAGAGTCACCACTGTCCAGTGCCATCTCGCCTCCACCAACACCACAGCCATGAGTTCATGCTGGGCCAACCTCGCCAATACAGCTGCTGCAGGGTTCTGCACTGGGATCAAACTTGTCGCCGTCTCTGCTGTCAGGCGTCTGGGCCTAGCCATGTACCTGGATCCTTGGCTCAACCTGCGAGTCTAGGCCGGGTGATTAAGCCTGGGACCTGCTCGCTGGGATTCCTTGGGTTGGGGTGGACCTGCATTCGCTTTGTCTAGGTGTTGCTGCCGCTGCCCCTGGACACCTTCTCCTCTGTCATTTACTTGGCCTCGTCCCTCCCCAGGCCCATGCTGCCATCTTAGTCCACCATTCCACACAGGGCCTGCTCTCACCGATGCCGCTGCAACCAAGACGAAAAAGTAAGAAAAGATTTTATAAAACAGACAGAAGTGGACGTGCCCTAGGCTTAGTGGAGCGAATGCTGCCACTCTACTACCACCATCTTTGTGTGTGCTTTGAATTCATTATACTATATCTGCTGTTTATATTACAATCTGCTTTATATTGGAGAGACCAAATAAATAAAAATCAAAAGAACTGCGGATGTTGTAAATCGGGAACAAAAACAAAGTTGCTGGAAAAGCTCAGCAGGTCTGGCAGCATCTGTGAAGGGAAAAAACAGAGTTAACGTTTCAGGTCCGGTGACCCTTCCTCAGACCAAATAAATGTTGGGTAACTACTTTGTGGAACACATCTGTTTGGTCCAAAAGTGTGATCCCGAGCTCCTGTTTGCCAGTAATTTTAAATCTCCAGCTTGCCTGTTGACTTCTGAATGTTCTGTCTATTACGGTGCTCCACTAAGCTTGAACAGTACCTTCTCTTTTTATTATGCACTCAGCAGCCTTCTGGGCTCAACAATTTCAGTTTAGAACTTCTGTTCCTATTTTGATTCCCTTTTCTTTGCAGGCTTTTGTTTCAGCTCTTTCTTTTTCTTCCTTACAGATGGCAACTGTTTATCATTCTGCCATTCACATTTCCTCCCAATGCCACTTTGTTTGTTTATTTGTCCCATTGCCACTCTATTTGGGTTTACACCACAAATCCCTTTATTGTTTTTTTTTTCTGCCCTCTAACCTATCACAGACCTCCTAGTTCTTCACCTTTGCCCTGAAACTTCTCTTTAAACAAGCTTCTCTTGTTTAAAACCCATTCCATTTCTAACTTCTTCCAGTCTGATGAAAGCTCATTAATCTGAAACATTTAATTGTAACTGTTAATTCTTTCTGGACAGCTGCTGCCTGACCTGTAAAATATTCCCAGTATTTTCTGTTTTTATTAAACTTCAGGGCTGCATGCAGTACAATCATTATTGCATCACGATGAAAGTGATCACAGTATGAGAACATCTATAGCAATTGAGCACAGAGACACACTTCTCATTAATATTTTAAGCGGTTTTTGTATCTGTGTTTAATCTATTGTAAGCAGAATCTTTTGAACAGTATCATAAGTTAAAACAAAACGACTGTGTACTTTGGCTGTTTCCCTCAATCTAGTTGTTGTGTTCTACGTGCCAATTGTACATTTATTTTCATTCAGCTTTAAGTAGCATGAAGAGGAAAAACAAAATTACTTGCATCTTAAAGTGCTATTGAGATCCTGTCAGTAACTGGAAGTCACGTCATTAACTGCTCCTGTGGCATTTGAGCTGTCTTGAGTAGCCTTCAGCTTTTACAACTCTATGGTATGTGTGCGTTTTATAATTCAAATGTGTACTGTGCAGGATGTTTTGTACATACATTTGGTAATGGTGACATTTTAAGATCAGGATTTTTAGTGTCAGTTGACTTTTATGAATCTTGAGTGTTCTTTGTACTTTCAATAGATGCCTGGGTTTCTCTAATTATGCTGCAGTATGTTGGAACATTGATTTTCTTTGAAATCCAGTAATGCTAGTAATTGTGAAGTGGAACTAAATGTGTCACAACAGATTCCATTTGTACCTCATAGTATTCTTTGAGTAAATTTAGGAAACTAAAACTTACTTGTATTTCAGTCATTGTTGCATGGGTTGTGTGGTGCTACTTTTGGTCAGTGTTTCCGTCAACTACATTTTTGGGCTGCTTTGTTTCCTTCCTCCACCACTGTTATATTCTGATTATTTGATGGTATGGTTCCACAGGAGATAATGGCCCTGAAGCCTCCTTCTCCAAAAGCCTTTTAACAGTAGGCCAGGAGAGGGCAAAAACCAAGACTGACAGGCACCAGCTTCTGGTCCCTGCTTTAGCGTGAATCTCACTAGGGGTCAGCTTAGAGTGAGCACCCCACCCTCCCCAAAAAAGATGTGAAAGCCAGGGATACTTAAACTCAAACCTAACTCCTTAGCTGGCTCATGATTCGTCTGTCTCTCTGTCTGTCTCTCTTCCTGAATTAATTATTTACATTATTGATTTAAGTTTCTTTCTAACGCTCATCTCCTATTTACTATTTTGCCAAATCTTATTTTTCTGAAATTGGCTCCTCCCCTCCTACTGAGGGAGAGAAGTTGAAATGTGACCTCTTTTTATGTCGGAGGGTTGGAGGAGCCTGGTCTAAGTTGATGCTTCATTGTAATACTGTGCGAGTGTTATGATCCCAGATGTTATTACTTAGCAAGTCCAATCACAGACTGAAATCTGGCTCAACAGATCATTTTTCATTTTTAACGAGATGCTCTCACTGAGCTACAAGCGCACAATGCTGCAAATTTGGTTTTAACAATAGAACAGTTTATTCTGCAAAAGAAATGAAGATAAATAGAATGAACCAAACAACTTACATGTCACACCCACTTAAAGATTTCAAAACAATCCCATTAATCCCCAAACCACCTCTACAGTACTCACACCAGAAAGAATTCCCTCCTATTCATGTGTATAGGGCTTGATTTTTAGCTGTGCTTCATTATCCCTCTCTGAGCCTCTTGTTGGAGCTTTCATGCAATTGAGCTTAGACTTCCTCAACTTTTTAAATAACCCTTCAGGGTTTTAGCCAAACACTTCTGGTCTGGAACTTTTTAAATTGAACTCCTTACACTGAGGTAACATGTTTCTTTAACAGTCTTTGCCTCCATTTTTTTCAGGAGCAAATGTCTTGCACATCCAGTTTCAACCAAGACTTCTGCAAAATGCCCAACTGAAGCCCTTCTTCTAAATTCCGGAGAAAACAGGTGTAATTTGTATAATCGCTCCTCATACCTGCACTTTAGAGGTTATCATTGTTGTAAATCCACATTGTACTATATCCTTCCTGAGGTATGGTGCCTAGATCTTCTCTCAGTACTTCAAGTGGGGTTTAACCAGGGTTTTGTATAACTGCAGCATAACTTGTGCATCCTTGTACTCTAGTTCTCTAGATATCATAAAGGTCAGCATTCCATTAACTTCCTTGATTATCTTCTGCACCTGCTTGTGGCATTTTAAAGATCTATGCACCTGAATCCCCAAATCTTTTTGGTCTTCCACTGTATTTAACTTCATACCATTGAGAAAGTACTCTGATCTACCCTTATTTTGGTCCAAAATGAATAACCTTAAACTTGCTTACTTTTGAACTCCATCTGCCACGGTTTTGCCCATTCACCTTGAGTGTGAATATCACTTTAATTTTATGCTATCATCTACACTGTCCACAATGCTGTCTAACTTTGTCATCAGTGAATTTGGATATATGACTTTCTATGCCATTATCCAAATTGTTAATAAATAATGTGAATAATTGAGGCCCTAACACAGATCCTTGTGGGATCCCACTTGTTCCATCCTGCCAGTTTTGAATACCTACCCATTCTTCCCTACTTTGTCACCTGCCATTCAACCACATTTCCCAGCCATGTCAGTAATTTGCCCTCCATCCCATGGGCATCTACCTTAATTAACAGTCTCTAATGTGGGAATTTACCAAATGCTTTCTGAAAGTCCACTTAAACAACATTCATAGACATTCCCCTGTCTACCACTTTAGTCACTACTTCAAAGAATTCAATAGGCTCATCAGGTATGACCTACATGTCCTGAATCCATGCTGGCTCTCTCATTTGTGGAAATTTTCAAGGTATTCAGTTACTATGCCCTTGATTATAGACTTCAACAATTTCCCCACCACAGATGTAAAGCTAATTGGTCTGTACTTCCGTAGTTTTCCTCTTTCAACCTTTTTAAAAAGGGGAGTGAGGTGCAATTTTCCATTCCAGAGGAACGACTCGGGTATCTCGGAAGCTCTGAAAGATTATAGTTAGGGTGGTTGTAATGTGCTTCCCAATTTCCCTTAACATCTTCGGATGGAGACAGTCAGGTCCCGGGAATTTGACAGTCTTCAAATCTCTCTATTGGAAGAGTAGGGCCATTTTCCCAGTCTCTTGGCCAACCTATTGCCCTCAGCCAGCACCACCAAAAATCGGTTATTAGGCATCCATTTGTTGGAGCTTTCTGCAAATTGGGTGTAACTTTGGAAGCAATTGTTCTGAAGCACACTGGGTCAACCCAGCTTTATGAAAGGTATTTTAGCCAGAGTTATTTTTAAAAATTAAAACGTTGAGAAATCTTGCAAATGGCAAAACAGAGAAATAGGATTAAGAAAGATAACTCCCCATTGTCTGTACTGGGGCTGCACACTCATTAGAGAGAGAAACGACTGGTGAGTTTAACCTGAGGGGCACCACTATCATTTCCCCTCAGCCCCAATGTTCCACCATCAGCATCAGCATGCTGATAGTAACATTGACTTCTGGTTTCGGAAATTGCTGCTGCACACGGTTCTCAGAGGCTCGCACAGCTGGCAAGAAAATTAGAGGGAATGCTGGTCACTATGCCGCAAGCAAGAGGTGAGGTTGAGAAGGCAGGACCTTCTCAGTTGATACAGGAATTGAACCACTCTGCATCGCAAACCAGTAGTTTGACTAACTGAGCTAACCAACCCCCCGGCCAATGTTAGTTCTGATGGGCTTGCATTTACATTATCTTTGCATGTAAAAAAGTACATGGTCTGGAGAGTGGGTCAGGAGTATGAACTAGCAAGGGGGAGAATGTGATGTCTACTTGTTGCTGCACTGTAATAGACATCTGATCCATTAAAGAAATGTTAATAAAGCAAAGGCCACTATAATCCCCACATGAGATGTCAGTTTTATAAATAAATACTATGTTGCCTTCTGCCCTTGGTAAATTCATTACCACCTATAGCCTGGTAAGAAGAGTTGATCATTCTCGCTTGCATAATTAAAGAAGATGACGTTTTGCAATTGGTGATGCTACCATATATGTCTTGAATGAATTGTGTGGATCATCAGAAAGCTTTATTGTAAATCAATCACTAATATTTATATGACTAGTGTAGATGTTATTACCTCACATCAAGCAATACCTGTGTGACTAAATGCAAAACAGCTTTGCAAAACTATTATCCTGTTCCGAACAGGTGAGAATAGCAAATTAGGTTTTTGTACAATTAATTAATCCAGACATACTAGTTTGAACAATACAATAGTATTAGTTGAAGATGACAAAACATGACTTGGCATAGTTTGTCTCTAAAATTAGATGTTCACTACACCTGTTCTGTGGAGCAGACCATTAAAATAATCAATAGTTGGAAACCACTTGTAGTTCTTTTTGTGGTTGAGTAACTCCATTAAAGGAGATGGATATGTGCACTGGAAGATGGGATATTTGCACTTTATTGCAACAGGTGTCAGTTGAGCAGTTTCTTGAAGGATGCTAAAGCACGATTTTCCTATTGGGAGCCAACATTATGTGCAACACAAGAAACAAGTACATTACATTTCTTTGCTTTCCAAACCTTGTTCACATTAGAGTTGGGGAATTTGCTTCCAGGTGAGATCACTGATTTGAAACTTGCTTTCCATTGTTCATGTATGTTTCTTATTCTCATTTGCTTCAGGTCTTGGTGCATTTTCTTAATTTCTCCAAATTACGTAAACTCCAGTTTTTGGTGACAGAGGAGGTCACAAACCACTTCATTTTTTTTCCTTTTCTAATGTTCTACGTGTCAACAATGACTACAAATCAAGAGTACTTAATTGGCTGTAAAGCACTGAGATGCCTTCAGTGATGAAATGTGCAATTATAAATAAGTCCTCCTTTCATTACTGTTTCAAGTCTATTTGAAGATTCTACTTGCAAGTAGAAAGCTTACAGTCTCGTCAGACAATACTGTTTTGGATCACAGTGCATCCAAGTGGTTCTTTTTGTAGTTAAGAGAAGGCTTGACAATAGCAATTTGCTTAAGTATGAACATTTATTGAGTAGTAATAAATGTTCTTTTTTTTGACTTTTTTATTAAGTAAATAAAAAGAATGAAAAAGAGAAAAAACAATAAGCCTCACGCCCTTCTGTCCGTTGGGGGACCCCTCAATCAACGGTTGGTCTGGAGGCTGAGGTTGTTCCTGGCACCGTTCGCAATCCCGGTCTGAGGTGATGTCCAGCGACTTGGAACGAAACTCTCATATGGTATAACAGACAGCCAAGCACAGAAAAAGAAACTACGAAAAACACGTTGATTGTGCCGGCTTCGGCATGTACAAGAATGTTCACAGGACTCATTCAAGGTCATGTAGCTTGTCGAATATCAAGTTTAGCCCTTCAGCTCATCCTATACAATTACTCTATTTGCCAAGTATCTTTCCATATATTTAAATTGTTTTGAAATTCTCACTTTGGTCCTTTAATGAAACAGGTTGAAATACTTTGGCAATAAGCAATTTATCACAAAAATTTAATCCCTTTGGAGAGTTGGCTTTCCTGGGACCTTGATTAATTCAGCCTAATACAAAATTTGATGTCAGGGAAAATATGGTTATTAGCTTATACCGGACATCCAGTAAGACGGCAGTGGAGTAGGGCTTCTGAGCCTGGGGCTAGTTTGCTCTGCCCGCTTTACTTTTGGTTTATCTTTTTTGTCCCTCCTTTCTTGTTTTTTTTTCCCACTTTTATTTCACTTACCTTTTGTTGAAAAGCTTGGTTGTGACAGCAGCTTTGGTAGCAGCGAGTGAGCCTAGCACAGACTCGAATAGGCTCAGTGTGGACTCATGGCTGTGGTGTGAGACAAATTTGGGTTCCCAGCAGCTTCTGCATTGAAGAGGTGACTGTAGTACTGACTCGTGGCTGCTGTGGCGGAAGTGAGTTTGGGTTCCTAGTGGCGTCTGTGTCGAGCACTGATTAATGGAGGCGACAGCTGAGGCGAGTTTGGGCCTAGTACAAGGCCCAGCGGCATCAGCAGCAGCTGCATTGTTGAGGTAGACCCGAAGCGGACTTCTAGTGGTGGACTTGAGTTTGGGCCAGTAAGGTACCTGGTGGCATCCACATTGGTGAGGTCCCACAAGGACTCATAGTGGTGAGGGCATCGGTGGAGGTGAGATAGTAGCGATTTTCGTTCCAGCAGTGGCAGAGTGGCAAAGGGGACTTGTGCCTGGCCACCAGGCCCCTAGCCCACCATGGAGCACAAACAAGAAGGACTTGTAAAGTTGAACACTCGTTCTTTATTTTTCTGCCTTTTATAGTCTGTTTTTGGTTTATTTTCTATATTTTAAGAAGGCGCCAGAGAGTGATGACACTATACAACACTTTTCACTCTATTTTGTAACAAGACAGACGTGACAATAAACAAGTCCAATCAAATATTGCTTTTTATTAGTTTCATAATCTTCTATCAATTAATGTTTAGTAGAATCATTGTCATAAAGAAGCAAAGTTATTCACTTAGACAAAGAGCTGAATAGTTTTAAAGATGTTTTAACAAACTGCTCAAAAGACAAAGTGGTTTATAAGTTTGGCCACTGGTAAAGCAGCAGTCTTATTTATATAATTTAGGATTGATTTGTATACCTCTGTCTGTCTTAGTTAAAACATTTACTGCTGTTCTAGCTCCAACTTCCAAAACCGGATGGATTATGAGTAAATCTAGTGAATAATCATGGAAAATTAATCCAATAATCTTTGGATGCTGTAAAACTGTGAAAATAACCAATTGCTGATGAAACATACTAGAAAACTAGCATTGTCTCAGTGAAGTGTGGGGGAAAAAAAATTGCATTCAGTTAGTTTTGCTGGTTAAATTGCATCTGTTCAAGACGGTCCAAAATGAGCTATTTGGTATTCTTGGGCTGTAAAACTGTGCCAGCTTAACTTGGGACCTCAATTTTTTTTCTGTGGTCTTAAAGCAGAATTTAACCATCAAAACTGGGTCTAGCACCACACTTGAAACACCTATATCTTTTCAAAGTGTCAACTTTCAGGACCATTACCCTTATTACAATTTACAAACGCGGAGGAGGCAATGGCCTAGTGGTATTATCACTGGACTGTTAATCCAGAGACTCAGGTAACGTCCTAGGGACCTGAGTTTGAATCCTGCCATGGCAGATGGTGGAATTTGAAATCAATAAATATCTGGAATTAAGAGTCTAATAATGACCATGAATCCATTGCTGATTGTTGGAGGAAAAACCCATCTGGTTCACTCGTGTTCTTTAATGTGCTATCCTTACCTGGTCTGACCTATGTGTGACTCCGGACCCATGTTCTGTCAGGAATGGCTCAGTTGAGGTTAAGGAACTCTCTATAAAGCCTAGAAGACAGCAAAAGAAGAGCTTTCCTTTCTTTAAGAGGAATACAGAATCTTACTTTTAAAGATTCATTCATTGGACCAGAGATTGAGTATAAAATGTTGTTTGGAATTGTCTGCTGGGGGATGTCAAGAGAAAGTGTTTTAAGGTTTCTACCAATGCAGTTGGTGATATGTGCTGAAAGAAATCTTCACTGAAGAACTGAGCTTGAGTAAACTTTTTAGACATATTACTTTGTTGTACCCTTTCAAAAAGCCAAAGTTAACATTGAAATGTAGAGATTCTGAGGGGGCTTGACAGGGTAGATGTTGGGAAGATGTCCCTACATGTGCAGCAAAGTTACAGAATAAGAAGATACTCATTTAGAACTAAGATGTGAAGGAGTCTTTTTTTTCCAGAGAGTATTGAATCCTCTATCCCAGAGAGTTGTGGAGCCTAGATCACTAAGTTTTAAGGAAGAGGAGTTTTGAAATATTAGGGAGTTGACAGCTATGCTGAGCTGGCACAAAAGAGCTATGACGGACAGGTTAGCCATGGTCTTGTTGAATATCTGGGCAGGATTGAGGGGCCAAATGGCTTCCTCCTGCTCCTATTTCTTGCGTTTATATGTTAGTTAATCACTAATGCCCTTCTATCTGCACATTTAGGCAAATCCACTGCAAGCCCAAGATGCACTGGACTGGTTTAATTTGGTTTTTGCATGTGTTCTCTTGATGTAAGTTTGATTCATAATTGTGTTGAGATGCAATGGAGAAAAATCCCTAAGCATAGTTTACCTTAAGTGCTGTTTTTGGCTTTGAGAAAACAAAACAAAATAGACCTTGTGACCTTGAATTCTATTCAAAATCTTCTCCTGCTTTAAATTGAGTTTAATCCATTGATGTGAAGACTTGGCAATTCTGTTTCCAGACTGAACTCACTCCAAAAGAAATATAATTTGCTGGAAGAGTTTGATGCTTTCAAATCAACTAGCTGGAGGATGTGAAGGGTGCTCAGAAATAGTGTTGGGGAAACTACTGAAAACAGCCCTAAGATTAATCTTCCAATGCCCACTTGAGCACCACAATTGAACCTGCCTCCACAAATGGTACTCACTGAGTGAAAAAGTTTTTTTGCTTCTTTCGCAGATCACTTTTAAATCAATGCATTTTCATACTGTTCCTATTTGTAAAGGAAACAAGATTCTCCCTATTTACTCTATCAGCCCATTCATGATTTTATAAACGTCTGTCAGATCTCCTGTTGGCTGCCTTCTCTGCAAGGAGAACAGTCCCATCTTAATGAGATAGATTTTAACTCCTAGAATCCCTACAGTGTGGAAGCAGGCCACTTGGCCCATCAAGTCCACACCGCACCTCCGAAGAGCACCCCACCCAAACCCTATCCCTGTAACCCTGCATTTCCAATGGCTAACCCACCTCATCTGTGCATCCCTAGACACTACAGGGCAATTTAGCATGACCAATCCACTTAACCTGCACATCTTTGGACTGTGGGAGGAAACTGAGCACCTGGAGGAAACCCCACAGACACAGCATGTGGAAACTCCATACAGACAGTCGCCCAAGGCTGGAATTGAACTCGGTCACTGGTGCTGTGAGGCAATACTACTAACCACTGAGCCACTGTGTCATCCCAACCCACAACCTCAACCAATCCCACAACCCATTTGTTTAAGACCATTAATATCTGGCTTTTGCTGGTAGGTGTGGTGAATAATGAATTGGTTGAAATATCTCTTCACACATTCAGTTGTTTCAGCGGCGGGAGTCTGGGAGAAAGCGTGAGGGCAGCCTGGAAAGGTAAGCTTTTCGATTATAAAAGTCTTACCTCACGTGACTGCGGCCTTTCAGTTGTTTCAGCGGTGGGGTGGTCACCTAGACGCCAAATCCTCTGGGAGCGGGTTGGAAGGCAAAGCCGGAGTCTGTTTGAGTATATAACGGAG
>NC_063372.1:4555069-4567973 GCF_021869965.1 Rhincodon typus
GCACCTTGGCAAGATCTTTCAATGCTTCAGTAAAGTAATCAGTCTGGCTTTTTTTGTATTTGCAAATGTATATGTACATGTACCAATGCTTTTATGGTAGTCTTGCCAAAGTTGGGTGCGTCACATTCTGTTAATGTCATGTAAATAATGAAATAATGCTTCAGATTGCAGCAATTTGGTGAAAACTAATTTAAAAGCTGCTCTAACAGCCATTTTCAACTATACACATTGTTCCTGTATAGAGTAAATTATTCATTCACTGGATGTGGGTATTGCTGGTTTGGCCAGCATTTATTCTCCATCCCTAATTACCCTTGAAGATGGTGAGCTGCCTGTTGAACTACTGTAGTCTGCAATGTAGGTACACCCAGAGTGCTGCTCCAAGGGTTTGGTGCAGGAAAGAACAGCGATATGTTTCCAAGTCTGGATGGTCTGTGGCTTGGCGTGGAACTTGCAGATGGTGGTGTTGTCATATATCTGCTGTCCTTGTCCTTCTAGGTGCTACAAGTGTCGGATTTGGAAGGGGCTGTCAAGGAGCCTTGGTGAGTAATTGCAGTGCATTGTGTAAATAGTACACAGTACTACCTCCGTGCATTTTTGGTGGTTAAGGTGCCAATCAAGTGGGCTGCTTTGTCTTGGATGTTGTCAAGCTTCTTGAGTGTTGTTGGAGCTGCACACATCTACACAAGTCGGGAGTATTCCATCACATGCCTGATTTATGCCTTGTAGATGATCGACAGGCTTTGGGGAGATGGGAGGTGAGTTATTGTAAAATTCCTATTTTATGACCTAAGCTTGTAACCACCGTATTTATATTGCTGGTCCAGTTCAATTTCTGGTTAATACAATCCCCCAGGATATTGGTGGGGAAATTCAGCTTTTGTAATACCACTGAATGTCGGAGTGGTTGGATTTGAACCAAGGTCCCCAGAACATTTAGCCCTAGTCTCTGGATCACTGGTCCACTGACATTGCCACTGGTCCTCTGTCTCCCTATAAATCAAGTCTTTACCTGCTGGTAGTTCACCCCACCTCTGCTTCCCAAACTAACTGAACGTTTTCACTAAATTAATGCATCACTTATTCTATGAAGTATTGCTTAACTATTTAACTCTCATTTCTCTACTACTTTGTACCTAAGTTGTTTTTTTGTACCTAGACACCTTGGTACCTAAGATGGCGGCGTGTGTGGCGACATTGTACACTTTTTACTGAACTCCTGTTCTTCTGTACTTGAGTACATGTCACAAAAAAATCAAATCTAAAGTATATTGCCTTGCTATAAAGGAGTGTGCTGGGGAATGGGGAGCGGAAGAGATCTGGTGGATGAAAGACTACAAAATAATTGTAGGAATTTGCAGTATGCAAATGAACTACCATGTTTCTTTGTAGTAGTGACCTCAGTGAAAACAAAAATGGCTGGCTGCAAAATGGCTGAGATGTCCAATGAAGATGACAAATGCTATATAAAAATGTCTTTTCCCCCCCCACCCCATTTACTGTCTTTCCAAAACAGTTGATCATTTTGCAAGGAGCTTAGAGTGGGGAGGGGTGGACACGCATGTATAATGCTGGCTGAGGTTGTAAACCACTTTTGGTTTTATTCTATACATGTTCATAAGCAAAGGTCACAAAATGTACTTCTCTTTTTTTTAGTAGCAGCATGTGCTGAAAGTTTTTTTGGCAGTAAACCTGTTCTTCTTTTGAATGCCTTCACTGTTATTACATGTAGACACTACAAACGCTATACACCCCCGCCCCCCCGCCCCCACACACCCACATACACATTCCTTATTATTAATTAGTATAAGAAGCTGTCTAAATTTAGATAGAATGATGCAGCAACACTTGGCAAATGATCATCATGTTTATGTTTGTCTCTCTACCTTAACCTCCTACTTGTCAACCCATTTCTCTTATTGCTGCATGTTCTCTATCCGTGTATGTTGTTATATTTTATCTCTATAACCAAAAAATATTTATTTTAAATAAAATTCTGTGGAATGGTGCATGTTACATGCAACTGACAGCTTAACCCTGATGTTGCAACCCACAATGGAAAACAAACTCAACATTAGGCGCTCTGAGTCTGTTGCTTTGTGCTTGTTTACTGACACTGGGTGCCTAAAGTGTTCCATGCCCTCATGCTAATATCCCTCATTGTTGCCAAATTAAAATGTTACTGTTGCACTAGTGAGATATTTTGTATTAAGACTGAGCATATCTGCTTGTCTGTGCCCTACAGGAAAGCCTACTGAAAAGGGAAAATAATTTGTCTTCTGTGGCTCCTCTTCCTGTTAGGTTGATCTGACATCCCTATGGAAGCATCTTGGGGATTGGGTGGCGTGGGGGAGAAAGAAACTCCAGCCTCCATCTGTTTTGGAGCATAGAAGAGCAAACCTGTATTTTAAAAGGGAACCCAGGGACACAGGCCTGATTCAGAATGAAGAGGGGCACTGAAAGAATCCCTACAGTGTGGAAAGAAGCCATTCAGCCCAAGTCTGCACAAACCCTCAAAGCATCCAATCCAGGCCCAGCCTCCCTCCTATCCCTGTATCTCTGCATTTATCATGGCTAATCTACCTAGCCTGTGTGTCTTTAGACTGTGGGAATAAACCCACACAGACAGGGAGAATGTGCAAATTCCACATAGACAGTCACCCAAGGCTGGAATTGAACCTGGGTCCCTGGCACTGAGAGGCAGCAGTGCTAACCACTATGCTACCCATGGGGGGGTGGGGTTAAAAAAGTTCATCAAACCTTCTAAACCCCTCAATCCTTTTAACAAATAGTGTTATAGGCTGCTGTGTTTTAAGTAATGTGGAAACCCATTTGAAGCAACTTCGATCATTGCATTGCGGTGGTAAATGACTGGAGGAAAGCTTTTTCATGAAGGATAGCTTTTCAGGAAAGTTTCAACTGATTTTCAATCAGTTTGGCTATGCACATGGTTTCTACGGAGAAATGATGTGCTGATGTATCTTACCCAATGAAACTGAAGCTGTCAATTGATTTTAACCCATGGCATTTGAATTCTAAAAATGGTCATTGGTAATATTTGCTATTCTTAAAGAGTGAGACTCCCTCTAGGTTGTTCCCTTTTCCAGTTTTTTGTCATGTATGACCTGTGATCAAGGGGCTGTGTTGTGGAATAGATGCTGGCCCGTCATGGGATTTGAGAGTAAACTGAAGGTGACCATCTCCGTTACTTTCCCCCTTTTTTAAAATCCCTTAGTCAGTACTTTCAAGCATGCTCACGTCATCCTTCAATGATCCCTTATCTTGACCTCTTACACAACAATAGACTAAGCTGGAGAATGACTTCATTAGCTATAAAGCATTTTGGGATCTCTGGAGGCCATGTGAAGGATAATTATAAATGCAAGCTTTATTTTAATTTTTACCACTTGACTGTGAGATTCTCATCTGTTATGGTGAGGGAATGCTGCCTCTTCAAGGCACTGTGGTTTGAGTGAGATGTTAAGTCTGTTCAGGTGGACTCTGAAGATCTAATTTGAGTTTAGTGTCCCTACCTCTGAGCTGTGGAGGCCTGGTTTCAAGTTCCACCTGTTTGAGGTACGTAATAACAACAATGTCTCCGAACAGGCTGAGTTAAAAGAAAGAGCTAATTTGAAGGCGAACAGGGAATTTCTAAAGACAACAAAGTGCAGGGCTGGATGAACACAGCAGGCCAAGCAGCATCATAGGAGCAGAGCGGCTGATGTTTCGGGCCGAGACCCTTCTTCAGAAAAGGGGGAGGGGAAACATCAGCCTCTCTGCTCCTATGATGCTGCTTGGCTTGCTGTGTTCATCCAGCCCTGCACTTTGTTGTCTCGGATTCTCCAGCATCTGCAGTTCCTACTATCTCTGAGGGAATTTTTAAAGTCTGATCATTCTTCAATGATCAATTTTTGCGGTCAATCATCTCCCTGTCCAGCAATATACCATATTTGCAATGTCTCATTGAAATGTCTCATCACAAGTATTCAGAATATATTCAAACCCTTGTTGGTAACATTGTTACATCTTGAGTACATTGAAATCAAAGGTTTAAGAAATGGGTTAACATAGAACTAGCTAAAGAATTGTTTTCTGATTAATAGAGCTAATGAGGTAAATATTAACTGCAGAGTGCTTGGCTGTGAGAGCAGATGACTGTTAGATGCATGTAAATTGAGTGCGCTATCTCACCTGCCAGATTCTACATGCAACTGCAGTGCATTTGATAGATGTGAGCTACAACCCCTCGAAGGGTTGCTAAATTCAATGTTATCTGCTCAGCTATAACAAAATTAAGAGATAACAAGGCGTAGAGCTGGATGAACACCGCAGGCCAAGCAGCGTCAGAGGAGCAGGAAAGCTGACATTTCGGGCCTAGACCCTTTTTCAGAAAATCCTGCTCCTCTGATGCTGCTTGGCCTGCTGTGTTCATCCAGCCCTGCACCTTGTTATTCTCAGATTCTCCAGCGTCTGCAGTTCCTACTATCTCTGTAGCAAAATTAACATGACCTTTGGAATTTTAAATAGATGCACAGGTTTTCCACACTTCTTAGAATTTGCTGGTGTAAGCAAGGACAGAATACAGCAGGAACTGAAGGGGCCGAAGACATGACCGGGAAATGTGCCATTAGGTATTGACATCTCTCAGCTGCTTTCTTACCTGAAAGTTCACAGTATTTCTGCTGAGAGGTCAACTTCACAACTTGAGATTAGACATGGACTATAACTCCAAAGGAATATTTTTAGCAGATTGGCATAGGAGTTGTTTCTGCAGGGCTATTTTTGGACTCTGATGAAAACCAACAAGAACACCAGCAAGTAGCAGTAACATCCTGCAGAAGAGAGGGTGAGCAGGGAGGAACAAACTGCAGAATCAGTATCTTGTGTTAGGTGATGTTCAGCAGGCAGCACATTAGTTGTGACCAACAATGACCAACACCTCCCCCCCCCCCCCCCCACACCCCAACCGTAGTATCCCATGTTCTCCACTGCATGATTGTCTTCTCCCCATCCCCTCATTATGTTGAATGTCTCCCCTTCACAATTATTGTCCCCTCCAATCCTCAAAATTAAACTCTTCCATTGCTTTACACAGTAGTAGCCAGTGATAACCCTTGCTTCTGGTGGGACAAGGGCGAGACTGCAGCGAGAATGAGCATACTGACCAAAGCATTGTGGTATAGAGCAAAGACAGAATCCTGAAGGCTCGGTTCATTACCTGATACCAAGGTTCAGGTAATCTCTCCAACCCAGAAAAGACCTTTGGAATGGAAGGGAGAGGAACCAATTGTTGCAATCCATAAAGATACCAATGACTAGGTAGGACTAGGAAAGAGTTTTGGGCTTAAAATTAAAAGCAGATCCACAAATTTGATATTCTCTGGATTACAACCTGAGCTGCATGCAAATTAGTATAGGATAAATAAGATTAGAGAGGTAAATGCATGGATCAGAGGTTGGTGCCGGAGAAATGGATTCTGATTTCTGGGGAATTGGCATTAGGGCTGGGGAAAGAGAACCATTGGGATGGATTTCATTTGAACTATGCTGGGGCCAGTGTCCTGCTGCATTGAATATATTCACAAATCAGCCTGTTTAGAGCTGTTATTGTGTACCACGAGCAGGTGGGATTGAACCTGGGCCCCCTCATTCGGGTAATGATACTACTACACCACAAGAACCCTTCTTGGTCAATTATAAAACTAGGATTCTAAACTAATTTTTGATAGGGAAGAGAGGGTTCAACTGAAGGAAAATTGAAAAAAAAAGCAGAGGCACAGGGTATTAAAGAGGCAAATGATAATCCAGGTGTGTGGAAGGGGAAATAATATTATCAGAAGAGTGCAGCAGAAATTAGAACTGGAATAAGTAATAATAATGGTTTTAAAAAGACAAAGCTTAAGGCTGTTTATCTGAATGTATGCAGTATTTCTATCAAGATAGATGAGTTGACAGCACAAAAAGAAATTAACGAGTTGGTTGGTGTTATGGAGTTGCCGTATCCTTTAAGACCTTTCAATCTGTGTTCCATATTTAGATGGCTTGGTTTGTTTTATCTTCAGTTTATGTAATAAATGCATATTACTTTGTTAAAGTCTGCAGCCTTGTATGTCCCTGTTTCAGTGAATGACCACCATGTTAAATTTTTCAAAAAGTGATCTATTAGGCCAGATTTTGGTTTGGGATTTAACTTGTTCAGTTGTAACATTAGCTGAAATCATAAGGCTTTGAGGTCTCAAGAGGATGTCCTAGACGGCTGTTGAATGCAAGAGTTTAAGGAACACATGTTAAGTAATAAGTGAGGAAATGTAGCAGGTTATTGAAGGGTTTTGGGAAAAGACATTAGCATTCACTTAGTGCTATCTTCTTCAGTCGATGCTTGCTGAAAGTAACCATCTACAACTGTGCAAGGAACTTAAAGTGGAAATAGGGTGACCCTTCACTGGAGTTTGAGGATCTCATTAATAAAAGCAAAATACAGCAGATGCTGGAAATGCTGCCTTACTCAGTCACACGCTTCAATCCCTGACTGTGGGCTAAATTTGATGTAATTATTCTAAGGAGTCAGTGTCCACAGAATTTTCCCCTCCCTGATATGTCGCAGTGTTCACAGCTCAGACTCTAGCTCATCAACTCTAAGCTGAAGTTGTTTGAGCAGTCAACGCTGCTGCAGGTGTGGTCACTCTGCATCGAGCCAGCATCTGATTTGTTGAGGATCTAAACATTGTTGTTGATAGTAAAAGCTTTCTTCCTGATATCTGTAATAGGACTGTTTCAAATTATTCTTGTATAATTTGTTTTCCTTTTCTGTGCTATAAAAAACTTTGTTCTCGTGTTAAAAGTACATTGACAACCTTTTTAGGAATGCATTTGCTGACTACCAAATGAATGATAATGATTCTTACAGCTTTCCAATATATTGGCCTTAAGTTTTTGGAGTCCATCTTGAACCCACAAACTTGTGACGTATCGATGAGAATTCTACCACTGAACTACGGCCAGTGCTTGTTAGATAACAAAGGCAGTTAAGGGAATGATAAAGCTCAGGAATGCAACTTCTAAAGCAAACTAAGTAAGACAAAGAGGGCATGGGTTTAAACTAATAAAGATAACTAGGAAATAAGCAAAATCTTCTACATACAGTGTGACTATTTTCTTGAACTCCTGAGCAGAGGAGTGGAGGTGCGAATGCTGGAATAATTAGAGGAACAATTAGGTGCATAATGTACAGCTCAAATCTGGCCTCCTGGTACTCACTAATCTGTTATTCCATTTCATGGTTTTCACTGTATCTACTGTTTTTGTATCTTCTGTGCTATACTGTCAGCCCTACTTGTTGGGCTGTTACCACATTGCCTATTTATCAAAGCTCCCTTAACTCTTGAACAGCTGTTGTGGTGCGTCCCAATTCTGTCACAACATACATTTGCAATTGTAGGCTGTGTTGCTAAGGAAGCTACCTAGCACAATTATCCCAAGACAATGTTTAATATATTCAGGGTTTTAACAGTGTTGTCTTGTCTTGTTTCGGAAATGCAGTTTGCGCAGTCGACTGCTTGATGTCAGGGTGCAACATGTATAGGCATGAAGATTGCTTTGTAAAGATGAGGTCTGCATTCCTGAGATTGATATCCTTTGAAAATCTGAGTTTTTTTTTTGAGATATTGTTAGTAAGTGGGCTCCTAGCTCTTAGTGAGGAACATTACTGTAACTGTAGGGCCAAAGCAGCATTTAATGGTACTATTACAATAATCTCTGTCTCTTAGGTCAGAATAGTCTTGATGATCAATTCTATTTGGTTAGTAGAAAACAGCAGATAATCTGAGATGAAGGAGGGTTTGCACATTGCTTTCCACATGCAATCTTCAACCAAAAGGCTAATGTCACTGAACATGTATGAATGATGTGTGGCCTATGCTCACGAGTGCAGAGCGAGAGTTTCCACAATATTTAACTCCTTTTTTATTGTACCCCTCATGACAGATTTTTTTGCATCTGGCAGTGATAGGCTGTACTTTCACTTTGGATAGCTTCTATGGATGCTTTGACAAAGCAGGTCTAAATGATCAACTGTAATTTTATTTATCCTCAAGCTGTTTTATTCTCAGGCAAAGAGCATCTGAATGAATTGAATTTAAATGATCTTGAGTCTAAACCCAATATTATCATTTGAGAGTTAGACAAATTCACATTTTCTTCAGGCATTTCCACGAAAGTGCTTTCTTTTTAAGACTGTGTTGCAAATTTCAACATCTCTGCAGCAACTCAATTCTGCAGAGCATACATGTTGATGTCTTAATTCATTTTACCCTATGGGTTTCAATCTAGTATTTCAAATAACCCCTTCATTTCATTGAAGTTTTGTTGCCCAAATTGGTTATCTTTAACTGCTCAGTAGGTTGATGCATTTAAGCAGAACAGAATGCAGATAACTTGGCATTATAGCATCATTTTTTTGGTTAGAAGTATGAAGCTTATCTTTTCATGTAAACATTAGAATGTCTTGATTCTTTCCTGATGCCTAGCTGTTGCTTGGTGATATATAGCCATTTTGTATGGATCACTGATCAGGTCTGTGGATTTGTATCAAGCTTACATATGTCTGTGATTAAGATACCACAGGCCTGAATTAGCATAAGTATAAAATATCCTGGCATAGAGTTTTCACTTTGTTCTAGTGGATTTTTATTCATTATCTTACAGAATGTGATGCTAGCTGGGCCAGCATTTATTGCCAGCCCTAATTGCCTTTTGAGAAGGTGGTGGAGAGCTCCTTGAACCATTGCAGTCCATGTCCATCCAAAAAGACTGACATTTTCAGCACAAGGAGTTTGTCTTTTGCGCTAGTTTTAAATTAAGTTTTGCTTGAAGCTGGGTGCACCCCTTTGGTGATTCATTCAATGTAAGTTTCCATTTTTGCCTTTGTGAAGGGTCCAAAATTAGTCCCTTTTTGGACACAATGGTATACTGAGCTATGCTTTAAAAGCTTTTGAACATAATTTTTAAAATTTAGAATAAGAAAGTGACTGACTATGCACCAGCCCAATCAATGCTTCCACTAGGTTTTAAAAATCATTTTCTGTTAACTAAAATCCAGTTACTGCATTCCAATTATAGTTGTAAATTAGGAGCTGAAAGGGAGAGGAACTTGGTGAAATTGCAGTCACTATGGAAGTGGTGCTGAGCAAACTGATGGAGCTCCAGGCTGACAAGCCCCTGGGTCCTGATGGACTTGATCCTAGGGTCTGAAAGGAGGTAGCTAATTGAGGTGGTTGGATGCATTGGTGTTAATTTTTCCAAAATTAGCTATAGTTTGGAAAGGTTTCATTGGATGGTAAAGTGGCAAATATAATCCCTCTGTTCAAGTTGGGAGAGAGGAAGAAAACCAGAAACTGCAGGTCAGTTAGCTTAAGGTGTGTCATTGGGTAGGTGTTGGAATTGATTATTAAAGAGGTTTTCCCAGGGCACTTAAAACTCCAAGATAATCAGTGTCAGCCTGGTTCTGTGAGAGGGAAATCACGGCTCTTTGCAGGGATATGCTGTGTAAAACAGTGTAAATGCACTGTACTTGGATTTCCAGAAGGCATTTGACAAGGTGCCATGTAAAAATGAAGGTCATTGCTTAAAGGAGGAGCTCATTGTGTAGAGGTTAACATATCAGCCTGGATAGAAGCATGGCTGGCTGGCAGTTAACAGAATATGTATAAATGAGTCTGACTGTTTGGTAGGATATGACTAGTGGAATCTCACAGGTTTTTTTTTATTATTTCAGTCTATGGGTGTCACTGACTGAGCCAGCATTCATTGCCCATCCCTATTTGCCCTTGAAGGTGATGATGAGTTGCCTTGAACCACTGCAGTCAATTTTGGTGCATGTACTGTGCTGTTGGGAAGGATTTCCCAGGATTTTGTGTTAGTGACATAGAAGTATATCATTGCTTCAATGTGAAGATGGTGAGTGGCTTGGAGGGGAACCTGCATCTTATAGATAGTACACTGCTTCTACTGGGTGTTGGAAGAGGGAAAGGACATTTGTGGATGTGGAGCCAGTCAAACAGGCTGCTTTGTCCTTGGTGGTGTTGAACTCCTCCAGGCAAATGGGGAGTATTCCATTACACAGGCTTTGTGGTATCGGGAGGTGTTACTTGCCGCAGGATTCTGAGCAACTGATCTGTTCTTGTGGCCACAGTATTTATATGCCGAGTTTAGTTCAATTTCTGCACAATGGTAACCCTAAGAATGTTATTGGGAGATTCAGCGATAGAAATGCTAATGAATCCAAGGGTGATAGTTAATTACCTCTTAATTGAGATGATCATTGGTCTGGCACTTGTATGGCATGAATGTTACTTGCCTTTGTCAACCCAAGCCTGGATGTTATCCAGGTCTTCCTGCATTTGAAGATGGATTGCTTCAGTATCTGGGTTGCAAATGGTGCTGAAGATTTTGCAGTTATCCCCACTTCTTACTTTATGATGGAGAGAAGGTCATTGAAGCAACTGAAGATGGTTCAGCCAAGGACACTACCCTGAGGAATGTCCTGGAGCTGAAATGACTGTCCTCCAACAGCCACAACTGTCTTCCTATGTGCCAGGTATGATTCCAACCAGCAGAAAGTTTACCCCCGATACCCATTGATTCCAGTTTTGCTAGGGCTCCTTGATGCCACACTTGATCAGATGTTGCCTTGATGTCACGGGCTGTCACTCTCTTCACCTCTGGAATTCAGCTGTTTTGTCCATGTTTAAACCAAGGCTGTAATGAGGTCAGGAGCTGAGTGTCCCTGGCAGAACCTAAACTGGGCGTCACTGAGTAGGTTTTGCTGAGTAAGTTCTGCTTGATAGTGCTGTTGATGACACCTTCCATCACTTTACTAATCATCAAGAGTAAACTGGGATGATAATTGGCTGGACTGGATTTGTCCTGCTTTTTGTGTACAAATCATACTTAGGCAGTTTTCCACATTGTCTGTCTGGTAGATGCCAGTGTTGTAACTGTACTGGAACAGCCTGGCTAAGGGTATGGCAAATTCTGGAGCACAAGTCTTCAGTGCTATTGCCAGAATGTTGTCAGGGCCCAAAGTCTTTGCAGTATCCAATGTCTTCAGCCATTTCTTGATATCACTGAATCAAATTGGCTGAAGCCTGGCATCTATGATGCTAGGGACCTTTGGAGGAGGCAGAGATATATCATCCACTCAGCTCTTCTGACTAAAGATTGTTGCAAATGCTTCAGCCTTGTATTTTGGTCTGTTTGGTTGGGCTCCCTCCATGAGGATGGTGATATTTGTGGAGCTGCCGCCTCTAGTGAGTTGTTTAATTGTCCACCATCATTTTATCACTGGATGTGGCAGGACTGAAGAGCTTCACTCTGTTCTGTTGGTTTTGGAATTGCTTTTGTTTAGGTATGCCTAGTTCTGCTCCTGGTATGACCCTCCTGCTCGCGTGTGTACTGGGGCCCAAGCTTTTTACAATTGTGATTTACAGACATTAATATCATTTTATTGCAGTGTTTGGATTTTAGACTAGTGGCATTTAGGGCATGTGCCCCTTTATGGAGGCATTTAAAAAAATTAACTAGATTTCTGGAACCAAGATTTTAAACCAATATGTGACTGCTTGTGTTAATGGAAGTTTAAACCATTGCTAAATGGAGACAAGAAGTTGAAGCTTTTCATTTTGCACTCATCAGAACTAGGATGCAAAAGACACTTTTATGTTGTTATGGACCAGACCAAACCCCCTCAAAATATATTCAGAAGATAGTCCAGCACCTACCTTTTTCTTCTTTCAAAGGTAAGTGTAAGGTATTGCATTCCAGATGCAATTTGATTTGGTCAAACTACTCGACATTAAGCAAAATATGCTTTGATTTTTTAACAGTAGTGTAAAAATAGACCAAAAAACATAATTGGCTTAACTGTAACTCTATCGAAATACTTAACATATCATTATTTTGTTAACTACTACTAATTAACTGTTCCAACAAACATGCTCTTGACAAAAGGCAAATACAGTAAAATTAGATGTCTCACAGGCAATTCTCCAGTCCAGGAGGAAAAAACATCGAGACTAGTCTGAGCGAGAGTAGCAGAGAGAGATGTACTGTAGCTTTGAAACCCAGCTTCAAGACCCCAGCAACAACTGCTACTGAATAACAAACTAAAACTAAAACTCCTGGCTCTGGGGAAGCTTGCCCCATCCATTCTGCAGAGATAGCTGGAGAGATAGTGGAGGCATATGGTAATCTTTCAGGAATGACTGAAGTCGGGGAGGATCCCATAGGACTGGAAAATCACTAATGTAACCTCCTCATCCTCATTCCCCGCCCCCCCCGGCTGTTTAAGAAGGGATTAAGGCAAAAGATGGGAAATTTCAGGCCGATTAGCCCGACCTCGGTTGTTAAGATTTTGGAGTCCACTGTGAAGGTTGAAATTTCTGAATACTTGGAAGTTCATGGTAAAATAGGGCAAAGTCAGCATGGTTTCATCAAGGGGAGGTCATCCCTGACAAATCTGTTAGAATTCTTTTGAGGAGGTAACGAGCAGGTTAGACCAAGGGGAGTGAATGGATGTTATCTAGCTGGACTTCCAGAAGGCCTTTGACAAGGTGCTGCACAGGAGTCTGCTGAGTAAGATAAGGGCCCATGGTGTTAGAGGCAAGGTACTAGCATGGATAGAAGATTGGCTGTTTGGCAGAAAGCAGAGAGTGGGGATAAAAGGGTCCTTCTCAGGATGGCAGCCGGTGACAAGTGGTGTTCCACAAGGGTCAGTGCTGGGACCCAACTTTTCACTTTATACATTAATGGCCTAAATGAAGGAACTGAGGGCATTATGGCTAAGTTTGCAGATGATGCATTGATAGGTAGAGGGACAGGTAGTATTGAGGAGGCAGGAAGGCTGCAG
>NC_063372.1:4568073-4569481 GCF_021869965.1 Rhincodon typus
GCAGATGATACAAACATAGGTAGAGGGACAGGTAGTATTGAGGAGGCAGGAAGGCTGCAGAAGGATTTGGACAGGTTAGGAGTGTGGGCAAAGAAGTGGTAGATGGAATACAATGTGGGAAAGTGTGAGGTCATGCACTTTCTTGGGAAGAAAAGACATAGACTGTTTTCTAAATGGGGAGAAAATTCAGAAATCTGAAGTACAAAGGGACTTGGGAGTCCCAGTCCAGGATTCTCTTAAGGTAAACTTATAGGTTGAGTTGGTAGTTAGGAAGGCAAATACAGTGTTGTCATTTATTTCAAGGAGGACTAGAACAAAAGCAGGGATGTACTTCTGAGGCTTTATAAAGCTCCAGTCAGACCACATTTAGAGTATTGTGAGCAATTTTTGGCCCCATACCTCAAGAAGGATGTACTGGCCCTGGAACGGGTCCAGAGGAGGTTCACGAGAATGATCACAGGAATGAAAGACTTAACATACGAGGACTCTGGGACTATACTCATTGGAATTTAGAAGAATGAGGGGGATCTAATTGAAACCTACAGAATACTGAACAGCCTGGACAGAGTGGACATTGGGAAGATGTTTCCATTGGTAGGAGAGACTAGGACCCGAGGGCACAGCCTTATAGTAAAGGGGAGACCCTTTAGAATGGAGATAAGGAGAAACTTCAACCAGAGAGTGGTGAATCTATGGAATTCACTGCCACAGAAGGCTGTGGAGACCAGGTTATTGAGTATATTTAAGACTGAGATTGATAGGCTATTGATTGTTGAAAGGATCAAGGGTTATGGGGAGAAAACGAGAGAATGGGGTCGAGAAACTTATCAGCCATGATTGAATGGTGGAGCAGACTCAATGGGCCGAATGGCCTAATTTCTGCTCCTATGCCTTACGGTCATTCAGGCTGCTTCTAGTGTTCCAACTTTTAAAATAAACCCAAGGCCTCCCAAGCTGTTTAGTCCATGGGCTTTCATTAGACAGCTCTGTACCTCTGCCTTAAAACCTCTCTTCGAAAGAAAACAGGACAAAATACGCCTCTCAAATCCATAGTATCATCACACCTTATCCCTTTTTTAAAAAAAAGAACCATCAATATACAAAGACAGCTTCATTTTTAAAATCCCTTAGTCTTATACAATTAGTGCATTACAATACATATGTTACATTGACTGTAAGTATGCAAACATTCATGACTAGAGTCCATTTCAGTTCATTTTTCTCCCTCTGCCACCAAACACCTCCATCTTTTTGCATCAAAGTAGTGACAATGTGTCAGTAATGTTTTTTTGTCCTGCAACGTGTATAATTTTCAATTTGAATGGCTGCACTAATAACCTCTATCTAACCAGTCTGGATTTTGTATGAAAACCAAAAGAACTGCGGATGCTGTAAATCAGGAGCAAAA
>NC_063372.1:4569981-4593068 GCF_021869965.1 Rhincodon typus
TATATAGCTTCTAGCACGTGCAAACGTATTACCCTGTTGGCCCACAAATTGGGTCTGGTGAGGGCAGGGAAGAGGGGGTGGTGGTTCCAAGGCTAGGGTTGTTTTGGGGTGGTGGGGTGCTTTCGCGAACAGGGAAATGGAAAAGATTGGGGAAGAGTGGGTCTTGTGCAGGGGAAGTGAGGGAACAGGCCTGGGGTGAGAGACACGAGGAGCAGATCTCGAGTGGGGCAGGTTTCAGGTGTCTGGAAGTTTTAAGGGGTCCGAGGAAAGTGTATTTGGGTGTGTGTGAGGCACTTGTGGGATCAACTGAATCAGCGGTTAGACTATGCATTGAAGAGTCCAATGTTCCTTGAGTAATTATTTAGTTAAATTCAGCAATTCTTCAATTCTGAATTCTCTGGTTTAAATGGATACTTTGGAGGGTTCCATCCTTAGAGGAATTGCTAGTGGTAAATTCAATTTCCTAGGCAATTCCTCCAGAGTCTGCTCCAATGGGGCTTATGTTGGTTCCCCCAGTACTACTCCCATCTTCGCTGGAATGAAAAATCTAAGCCTACATCCTAAATTTATTCCTATGCAATATCTGGCATTCAATCAGCCATCTTTCAGTGGAAATAGGATGGAGGGAAATGTACAAAGAAACTTTTACTTTAATGTTAATGAAGTGAATCTGGAATTAGCCAGGAAGCTTACAAGTATTTGTCTGCCTCATCCTTTGTAACGAGCGGAGAGTCACAGGGATCCATTCTGAGTCCATATTATTTGCAATATGTTAATACTTGGATGAGGTAAATGAACTATAGCCAAATTTATGTATGACACAAACAGGTGAGATGCAAATGGTGTGGATGACCAAAGTCTACGGAGGATTATAGACAAGTTAAGCTAGTGGGCTAAAACTTAGCAGGTGGAATATAATGTGGGGAAACGTGAGGCTATGCACTTTGGGGAAATAGAGGATTGAATATTATTTAAATGGAGAAAGATTGCAGAAAACTACAGAACAGAGACATTTGGGAGACCTTGCCCATGAGTTACAAAAAATAGCATCCGAGTTCAGTGGGTCACAGAGGGCAAATGGAATGTTGGCCTTTATTCCAAAGGGAATGGAGTATAAAAGTAGGAAGGTTTTGCTAAAACTATACAAGGCACGAATCAGACCACAGCTGGAATACAGTGAAGAATTTTAATCCCTTAGCTAAGGAAAGATAGACTGGCATTGGAGGCAGTTCAGAGAATTCCACACACTAACAAGTCAACTCAAGTTGCCAAAGTCTTACCAGACCATAGGGCTGCTCTCTCATTAGAGAGAGATGCCTGCTGGTGGTTTATCCTGAGGGTCGTCACACCTTGGGCAAGGGGAGAGGTTGAGAAGGAGAGTGTGGGGATTGAACCCATGCTATGGGAGAGAAAATGGGGTGGCATGGTGGCTCAGTAGTTAGCACTGCTGCCTCACAGCACCAGGGACCCGGGTTTGATTCCACCGTCTGGCGAGTGTCTGTCTGTGTGGAGTTTGTACATTCTCCCTGTGTCTACGTGGATTTCCTCTGGGTGCTCAGGTTTTCTCCCAGTCCAAGGATGTGCAGTTAGGTGGATTGGCCATGCTAAATTGTCAGTGTTCAAGGATGTGTAAGCTAAATGGATTAGACATGGGAAATGCAAGGTTACAGGATTAGGGTGGGTCTGGGTGGGATGCTCTTTGGAGGGCCAGTGTAGACTTGATGGGCTGAATGGCCTGCTTCCACACTGTAGAGCTTCTATGATTAAAGTTTTTGAGAAGATTTGTAGCTCGGGTTATGGATGAGGTTGTAGAGTTGCTGACCGAACTGGTGTGTTTGATTGCAGATGTTTTGTCACCCTGCTAGGTAACACTGTCCGTGCCCCTCTTCTGGTGAAGCATTGGTGTTCTGTCCCACTTGTTATTTATATGCCTCGGTTATACGGAGTTTTCAAAAGGAATGGATACCCAAAAAGCACAATCCTCCATTACCTCTGTGACAGACCACAACAAGAAGACACAACATGGCCAGACACGCTAGTCACCCTACCGTACATCAGAGACCTATCAGAGATGACCACAAGACTACTCAGACCCCTAGGTATAAGGGTAGCCCATAAACCAACAACCACCCTGTACGGCTACTGACAGACGTAAAGGATCCCATACCCACAACCAATAAAACTAACGTAATATACAAAATACCATGCAAGGACTGTGAGAAATATTACATAGGCCAAACTGGAAGAAAACTGACAATAAGGATACAAAACACCAACTAGCCACGAAGAGACACAACCAATTCTCACTGGTCTCAATACACACGGACAAAGAAGGACACAGTTTGACTGGGACAATACACCCATAATAGCACAAGCCAAACAGAGACATGCCAGGGAATTCCTGGAGGCCTGGCATCCCAACCGGACCTCCATCAACAAACACAAATACAAACCACTGAAAAACAGAACTGGAAGTAATACCAACCACCCCAGCAAACCAAGGCAGATAAATAACAAGCGGGACAGAACACCAATGCTTCACTGGAGGTGCACTGACGATATTACAGAGTAGGGTGATGAAACATCTGCAACCAAACACACCGGCTCGGATTCTATGATTCTAAGGTTCATTTGGCTGATCCTGGGTATGGAGGGACTATTTTATGAGGAAAGGTTGAGTAGATTGGGTCTGTACTCAGTGGAATATAGAAGAAAGAGAGGTGACCTAATGGAAACATACAAGATTTTTAGGAGACTTGATAGAGGAGAAGTTGTTTCCCCTCCATGGGAGAGTCGTGGCCCAGAGGGTATAATCTCAGAATAAGGGGTCACAAATTTAAGACTGAAATGAGGAGGAATTTCTTCTCTGAGGGTAGTGAATCTGTAGAATTCTTTACCACAGAGGGCTATTGAGGCTGGATCACTTTTATATTAAAGGATGTGAGAGACTGATTTTTATTTTAAATCAGTAAGGGGACCAAGGGTTGAGGGGAAAAGGCAAGAAAGTGGAATTGAGGATTTTCAGACTAGACATAATCTCGTAGAAGCAGAGCAGACTTGATGGACTGCATGCTCTATATCTGCTCCTATGTCTTCTGGTCTTAAGTCAGGAGTGTGATGGAATGCTATCCACTTGCCTGGATGAATGCAGCTCCAACAACATTCAAAAGGCTTGACATCATCCAAGACAAAGCAGCCTGATTGATTGGGTCCACATTCACAACATTCTGTTCCTCCACTGCTGATTCTGAGTATCAGCAGTGTCACCATCTATAAGATGCACTGCAGAAATTCACAAAGGTTCTTTAAACAGCACCTTCTAAACCCATGATTGGCATAAGAAAAGCATGTGCAGCAGATATAAAGGAATTATATCGCCATTCCTTTGGTGCTCCTGGTGAAAATCCTGGAAATCACTCCTTAGTAGCTTTGTGAGTCTACCTGCAGTACATGGATGGCAGCTGTTGAAGAAGGCAGCTCGTCACCACCTTCTCAAGAAGCAATTAAGGAAATGTAATAAATGCTAGATCAACCAGTCATACCCATGAATAAACAAAGAGTAAATATGCCATGACACATTCAGTTAGCTACCTGGACAATTGAAAATCCATCTCAACAGAAAATAGAAATCTATCTTGTAGGCAATAATGAAAAGAATGAAAGAGTTAATTATTTTCTAGCTGAATGATACTATTAATTGGAAACTGTTGGATGTACATTGGAAAGTGTGGTACATCTCCACTGTGGTTCTTGTGTCATCAATCTGCCACAATGTGGAGAAGATCTTTCCTCCTGCCATTTGGAATGTGGTCTGAGGGCAGCTACTGGTTTAATGTCCAAATGATCTGAAGCCTGGTTCACACTTCCTAATTGGATGTGGAAGACCAAGCTTTGCTGTTTTTTAAATGCTTCTGGCCCTAAAGACGGGATGGTTATCTCCTGGTAGTTTGCCAGAGTTGGATAGGTACAGAAGAATTTCACCAACTTGCGTATGGCCATGGTGGTTAGAGAGGGGGGAGATAGGAAAAATGGCAACTAATAATGCATATTTTTAAAATGTCTAAAAGAAAATACAATTTTATTTATTTTGAGTTTCAGATTATTTTAACCTTTTTCTATTCTGATATGGTATTCTCAATCTGTATAAGTGAGCACTCAACAGTTTAATGTGGATGCTGCATTTATGTATGTGGGTGCAACATATTGTAATTTCCTTAGTAAGGATGGGTTGATTCACTAGCACAACAGATGACATTCCTTGGTTTGAGCCCTATGGAGATTGGTGAGCACATGGATTCTGGGCTGAGCAGATGTGACTCTGCTGCAGCTGCTAAGCTGATGAAATCATATAACTTGTGCATTAAGCTATGTTCTGAATAGTGTTCCTCACTAATGGGTTGGTGAGATCATTTTTTTATAGATGTTACACTGCACAATCAGGATCACACTTGTGTAGTGCACAAGGATAGACTCCTTGGTAAGCTGTAAATGGTTCACGTGCGGCAGTAATATATTGTGTTTATGTGCATCTTATAATATTTATATGGATCCAATGGTGCATTGTGCATTGAGCAGGAAGCAAGGTATCTTAAGCAGAAAGACTTCTGCTTTGCTATATATAAAAATAAACCTTTTGTCATCGCTTGGTACTGGGTTCTACACAAGTAAACTTCAGTTTTGATGGATGTTGCACAGTTATGAAGAAGTCACAGCTAAACTTTCGTGTTCAGCATTGGTCATTACTGGAGGAGGTTGAAAGGTTTGGGGCAGCAATAGGGTTGCTCACTCTCTCTCTCCAGGGATTATTTTATATTGCAATGTTGCATACAACCAGGGAGAAAAATCATAGTGGCATTAAAAAAGTAGTGTTTTTACAGAAAACTATTTCACACTTTTGAGATCTAGAAACATCAGCTCTGGGGAAAAAAAAACTGGCTGTTTGAATTTTTTTCAGTCAATTGGGTAATGAAGAGTCGGTTTGCTTTCTAATTGGTATAAAAAATAACTTGCCAAAATCCTGAAACTCCCTTCCTAACAACATTTTGGGTGTACCTACACAGTATAGACTGCAGTGGTTCATGAAGGTGGCTTGCTACCATCACCTCAAGGGGGAATTAAGGTTGAACAATAAATGCTGGCTTACCCAGCAATGGTTCCATCTCATGAAAAAAGTGAAAGACGGTGCTGTTCCAGGAGGGTGAATATGGCAGGTGATCCATGTCAAGTATGTGAAGATGGGATTGCAGGCTGAAAATCAGGAATAAGTCTTAACCAGAGCTGGGAACCCTAAGACAGCAGACACTGCAAACCATGGGGTTCTGGATGTTTTATTTCTGATGGCCAATTCGTGAAGGAAGACTTTTATACTCTATTCCTTTAGCGATAAATGCCAAAATTCTATTTGCCTTCCTTTATTAGCTGCTGTACCTGCACGCTACTCTTTGTGATTGTATCCTTGTGCATAATAGATTGCTCTGCATTGAAGCATTTTTGAAATAACTGCACAAAGGCCAGTATTCCATCACCAAGTTACCCTTTATTTACTTATGCACAATACACTAGGATGTGACCAGCCACCTCGGAATCAGTCCCCAAGACTGAGGAGATTCTAAATCTCGTGGTTATACCCTTTTTTCCTGAGGAGATTCTCATCTGTTGGTTATATTTTTTCTTGTTTTTTTTTTTAAAATTTTTTCCTACAGTACTGCCATATAGCAGTAGTGCTTATTTCCCCAGTGCCCATGTTGTTTGTGTAGGTGCAGGCTAATATGAAAACCATCAGTTATGTAGATAACTTTATTAATATTCTAATCTCCTGGTTATATTGGTCAGCCAGGGCTGTCCTGATTGGCCCAGGTTAACAATCCTCGTAGTCAGTGAGGTCCATCTCTGGCTCCAATCATTACATCCCTCACGCCCCCACCTCCCCCAAGTCCAGGGATGTAGGCCTGGTCTTTTCTTGTGAAAGGTTCGCCCCAGGTCCGGTTTCTCTGACTCAGGCTCTGACACAGATGCGCGTACCTGACCATAGGATGTCTCTTGCATCCGGATCATCTCAAGAGTTTCCTCCTCTTCTTCCAGCGATAGCGCTATCGAGGCTGCATCCATCTTGGACTCTGATGTTTCCTCGATAGACGGAGGGGGAAGAACCTATGGTTTCTGACAGGCCAGGTATGTTTTGATCCACATGCTTGTTCAGGACTGTATCACCTACCAGACCTTTGAGTCATTGGGCCTTACCTCGAGTCCACTGCGCACCGTACCCATACAGGGCCATTTCCATGGTTCCAACACCAAACTTCATCCCCTGAACTAAATTGTCTCTCGCTTAGAGGAGGCATTTGGCCGTCACTGGCGTTTCTGCTGCCGTATCAACCCCCTCCCCGACCCTTGTCTGGGTATATCAGGTTTAACCTGGTGTGGAGTCTTCTCCCAATCAGCAACTCTGCTAGAGCTATCCCTGTTGTTGCATGAGGGGTGGTCCTATAATTGAACGGGAACCGGGACAGTTTGGTATTGAGTGAGGCTGTAGGCTGCTTCTTTAAGCCTGCCTTCAACGTTTGGACCTCTCTTTCTACTAGACCATTGGATGATGGATGGTGCGGAGCTGTTGTTACGTGCCAAATGCCATTCAACTTCAGGAAATACTCAAAATCCTTGCTGGTAAATTACGTCCTATTGTCTGTGACCAATACTTACGCGGGACCGTGTATCGCAAATGATGCTCGCAGCTTCTCAATTGTCATCGCTGAGCTTGCCGAACGAGCTTTATGCATGTCCAGCCACTTTGAACGGGCATCCACAATGACAAAGAATGCAGAGCCCACGAAAGGACAAGCACAGTCAACATGCAATTACATCCAGGGTTTACCTGGCCATTCCCTCAAATGTGAGGGCACTGCTGGTAGCAATTTTTGTCCTTGTTGGCACTCTGGGCACTGCCCCACCAAAGCAGCTATGTCGACATTCAACGCCAGCCACCAGACATAGCTTCTTGCTGACATCTTGGAAACCCCTGGATGACCCTGGTGGAGCTCAGCCAGTATCTGGCAGTGACCTTTTACTCGGGACAATTACCCTTGCTCCCCACAGTAAGATGCTGAACGCTACGGTGATCTGGTCTCACTGGGTCTAGAAAGGTTTCAATTGTGGTCATGATGGCCCTTCATTTCCCCCATTACCGCCAGCTGTTTTAGTTTCGCTAGGACTGGATCTTTTTGTGGCAACAGTCTGATATTGTCCACGGTGATTGGAAGGGTATCCAGGAAGTTTAAAACCAAAACGGAGTCTTCTAGGGGAGGCACCGCCAGTGGAGTATCTGCCAGTGGGATGCAGCTCAAGGCATGAGGCACTTGTTCTAACTAGTGCTTGTACATGCTGAGAATAAGGGTCCCCAATGCTGAATTCGACCAGAAGCTATGACCAGCACTACCTTGTCTTCCTTCAGTAGGCCTAGCAGGGCTTTGTGATCTGTTACTATGACAAATTCCCATCTGTAAAACGTAATGGGTGGAACTTCTTCACACCAAAGATGACTGCCAAACCTTCCTTCTGTATCTGGGCATATTTGAGTTTGGCATTAGCCAAAGTACAGGAAGTATATACTGTTGGGCATTCCTCTCTACTGGGCCACAGGTGAGCCAACACCACCCCGATACCATACGGGAGGCATCGCATGTCAACACTACCTCTTGCTTTTGATCGTAGTGGGTCAAAACGTTAGATGATAGCTGCTTTTTCAGTTCCTTAAAGTCTACTTCTTGGCTGCATGACCATTTCCAAGACTGACCCTCTTAATAGCAGGTGTAAGGGCACCAAGATGGAGTCTAGGTTATGTATGAATACTCCATAATAATTCACCAGCCCAAGGAAAGACCGAAGCTCTGGTACAGATGTGGAAGCCGGGGCACCTTTGATCACCCTCATCTTATCTTCCAACGGGTATAACGCAGTTTTGGTCAGCTCTGTAACCCAAAGTAGGTCACTTGGGGTGCTTGGAACACACTTTTCTTTCTAAAAAGGTGTACACCCGCCTGGGAGAAATGTTCAAGCACTATGTCCAACTTCTCAGAGTGCCCTTTACTGGTCTTTTCTGTTATTAGCACATCAGAAAAATGGCAACCTGGGGTAGACCTTGTAAAATGTTCTCCATGGTCCACTGGAAATGTGTGCAGACTGATGACAAATGACAGTCTTGTGTATTGATATACACCCTTATGGGCATTAATTGAAGTGTACCTGGGACGACTCATTTAATCACAATTAGAGGTAGGTGTGGCTCATGTCCAGCCCCACTGCCAACTTTGTGTACAAGTCCTCTGTGCAATGGATTGGGTATTTATCCAGCTGTGAGAAGCGGTTTACTGTTTGATTCAGATCCCCACAAAGGCGAACTGAGCCATCAGGCTTCACAATCAGTACGACCCGTGCTGCCCATTCTGCAAACTGCACTGGTTTGATGATTCCTTCACTCTCCAGCCTCCTGATTCCCACCTCTACTTTTGCCTGCAAGGCAGATGGCACCAGGCAGACCTTGCAAAATCTCAGAATTGCTTCCTGGTCAACATGTAAAGTGGCTTTGGCCCCTTTTGATACTTCCAAACCCTTCCTGAAATACTCCTGGGAATTTCACTAGGACTTCACTGAGGCAGCCATTCTCTAATCAAAAAATGTTGAGCCAATCAAAGTAAATCTTTCTCAACCAATTCCACCCCAATAGGCTTGGGCCTGAGCCTTTTACTACCATCAGTGGTAACTGCACCAACTGTTTCTCATAGGAGACCGGAACCAAAGTTGTACCCTTAATGTGCAACTGTTTCCCAGCGTATGTCCTCAGTCCCAAGTGAATCTTGTTAAAGACAGCTTCTGCAATCACTGATGCATCCAGACCAGTATCAACCTCCATTAGAACTGATGGCCATTTAACCAGGCATTTATTTTTGGTTCGGGTTTAGATGTTGCTAAGCCATTTAACTGTTCCAAGCCACAAGCAGGTGGACTTTTGTGTGTGCACACTCCTAGATACTGGAGTATGAGTTCTCTCACTCAATTCAGGCCTCGTGGGCCTCCTTTGCTGCCTTGAGTCCACCTATTGGCAGCAACTCCAATGGCTTGCCAGCCCAGATCCTAAAGAACTTTTTAGCCATTTGACTATTGCTTGGCTTTGTTTTGGGGTTTTGCTGTGAGCTGACGTAGAGTCCTTGTGCTCAGGAAATGTCCTGAGTGAGGCTATGCAATTGCCTTCACTCAAATGGTGATCCCCAAGCTCAGTTGGCTTGGCGAGGGTGTCCACTTCCATTAGAATGCCCCGTAGCTCACATGCTCCACTTGCCACATTTTCCAATGATAAAGCCAGTTGTAGTGCCTGTTTTGAAGTCCAGTTGGACTTCAGCTAGTAGGTGCTTTGCATGGTTACGTCATTAATTCCACATTCCAAATGGTCTCTCAGCATCTCATTCAGGTTTAAACCAAAGTCACATGCCTCTGCCAGTTGTCTTAACCTAGTCAAAAATCCCAATACAGATTCCCCTGGTTTCCGAATTGCCGAATAAAACCGATAGCATCTCAGAATTAGGGGAGGGTTAGGGTCATAATTCCTTAACTAAATCCATCAACTGTTGAAAGGTTTTAGTATCTGGTGCCTCAGGGAAAGTTAGGCTCCTAATAACCAAAAAAATGCTACAGGACGACAAGCAGTCAGAAGAATTAGTTGTTGCTTTTCCTCTGCCCCAACGTCATTTTGCCCAGGAAAAAAATAACTCTTTCGTTTCACATACTGGTCCAGTCTTCAATGGCAGGATCGATTTGAGTCAAGCTTCCCAAATTATGGCATGATGCCAGAAATGCTTACCCCAACTCAAAGGTGACTGTTGTGAGCAAATTATCTTCAGGAACTTTCTCTGATCGCCACTGAGATAACTGCACCGAGGCCAGTATTCCGTCACCAAGTCACCCTTTTTTTTTAACATATGCTCTGTATATGGATTCTGACCAGCCAACTCAGCCAGTCACTACAATGATGAGACTCTGAATCTCCTGTCTATATCTGTCAGCCAGGGCTCCCTGATTATCCCAGGTTAACAACCCCAATCAAGGATTTCATTGGTCAATGAGATCCATCTGGCCCTCATTCCAGTCACTACACTCTGCAATTTTTGTTCCCCACTAATAATTTCCCAGCCTCATCCTCACACGAACCAACAATCATTTTCACTTCTCCTTTCCCATGTTATATACTTGCAGAAGCTTTTGCTATCCATTTTGCACTAGTCTTCTTTAATAATTTATCTTTGCTATTTTTGAGTTTTTTAGTAACTCTTTGGGAAACTTCTAAAGGTCAACAACCTTCCAGCCTGTCACTCACCTTTTGCAATATGGTATGCCTTAGTTTTTGTCTGTGTAGTATCTTTAACTTCCTTCGTTAGCCATAGATATTTCCCCCTTAACAATCTTTTTTCCTTTCTGGAATATATTTCAGTTGGGCGCAATTGAGTATAACCTTTAAATATTTGTTGCTGCTCATCAACTGTTCTATCTTCTTAGTTTCCTGCCCAGTCCACTAGGGCCAGATCTGTCCTCCTGCCCATGTAATTACCTTTTGTTTAACTCCCAAGTACTAGTGTGGGACTCCAGTTTCTCACCCTCCAATTGAATCTGAAATTCTAGCATGCTATGATCGCTCTCTTCCCTAGAGGATCCTTTCCTATCAGATCATTATTTAATCCCACCTCATAACACAATACCAAATCCAAAATAGCCTGCTCCTTGATTGGTTCCCCAACATTTTGCTCCAAGAAACCATTTCGAATCCATTCAATGACCTTTCCCTCAAGGCTATCCTTGCCAATTTGATTGGGTATAGACTGGATTAATGTTGAATGGATTAGGTTCCTTTTTGTTGCTAGGTTCTTTTGGGCTTCAGTGGAAAATGCTGCTTCTACTTAATTTCTACGTTTCAACAAGTATTTACTTTATGGATTTCTAGTCCAGTTGGATGAATTTACTGTATGCTAGAAGTGAAGGAAGTGTTTGTTTCAATTTCAGGTCTGTGTGATTTGGCTGACCTGAATCTGGATGATCGTAAAGACTGCAGGTATTTAGTGCAGTGATTTAGAGGTATGAGTGTAAGGCAAGGTTGCTACATCTGATTACTATTCAATAACATCTGTTGGAAGGGTGCTGGGTTTATGTTGAGCAGAGATGGAATCTGGCTGTGCTGTTGCACCCCAGTAGTCAATCGCTTTCTGGTTTTACACATGAGCAATGATTTCTTGTATGAAGTGGCCAGGACCTATGAAATCCTCTCCTAGCTTACATCAGCACCTTTCCATCAGCACTGTTGCTGAGTCAAAAACATGGAACTGCCTCTCTAACAGTATTTGTGGGTGTACCTATGCTACATGGACTGTAGCGGTGCAAGTCAGCTCACCACCATTACCATCTCAATGGCCTAGCCGGTGATGTCCACATCCAGTGAAAGATTTTTTTTTTAAAAAAGACTGTTGCAAGAAATAATAAAAATATTTATTGGTGTGTCATGGGGCTATTTACTAACACTGAGGTTTGGGATATTGCCAGAAGTGCTGTACTAATGCTCAGTACTACATTTGTCAGTGATGATTCTTTTCAGAGTACCCACTGTCCCCCCCGCCCGTCCTCCATGCCCCTGCAAAAGTGTTAAATTCCAAGAGCACTAAAAAATACTTTTATACTGTGATTACTGAACCTTATGGAAACATGCAAGAGACCAACAAAGCACAATTAGGTGACAGCTTACAATTACTTCCATAGTTCATATGCTACATTTATGGGCCTCAATGGCAGCTCTGATAGGAGCTTAATGGAAGTTTCTCTCATCACAAGGTTGAGCCATTTTTGCAGCAAGTATATTCATGGTATCTGTCAATGGACTGTAGTCGGGAAAATGTTGACTGCTCAGATTTTTAAAGTGGAGGTGCCGGTGTTGGACTGGGGTGGACAAAGGCAGAAGTCACACGACACCAGATTATAGTCCAACAGGTTTATTTGAAATTAAAAGCATTTGGAGTGTAGCCCCTTCGTCAGGTGAAGTGAGAGAGAAGCACACAGAACACAGAATTTATGGGCAGAGAGATCAAAAGATCATACAAATGGTGTGAGTGGAGTATCGAATAATAAGCCCCTGCAGGTGATCTGAAGTGTTAGACAGTGTAAGTAAAGTGTTAACAGCTGCTGCTGCCCTAGCTCGACATATATGCTCAAGCCGTCAGGAAATGTGTTAATGCCAGATTAATGAGCTGTGCTCACAAGAGAGTGCAGAACGTCACCCAAGCACAATACAATGCCATCCATGCTGTCAAGACCAATCGCAAAATTGTCATCAAACCAGCAGACAAAGGAGGAGCCACTGACATACAGAATAGAACAGGCTACTGCAAAGAAGCATGTCGACAACTGAACAACCTGGAACACTACAGACAACTACCTGACGATCTGACCAAAGAACAAACCCGTCAACTGAACAGAGACAACAAGGTGCAGGGCTGGATGAACACAGCAGGCCAAGCAGCATCATAGGAGCAGAGAGGCTGACGTTTCGGGCCTAGACCCTTCATCAGAAAAGGGGGAGGGGAAGGGGGTTCTGAAATAAATAGGGAGAGAGTGGGAGGCGGATAGAAGAGGGATAGAGGAGAGGATAGGTGGAGAGGAAACAAACAGGTCGAAGAGGCGGGGATGGAGCCAGTAAAGGTGAGTGTAGGTAGGGAGTTAGGAAGGGGATAGGTCAGTCCAGGGAGGACGGACAGGTCAAGGGGGCGGGATGAGGTTGGTCGGTAGGAGATGGAGGTGCGGCTTGAGGTGGGAGGAGGGGATAGGTGGGAGGAAGAACAGGTTAGGGAGGCAGGGACGAGCTGGACTGGTTTTGGGATGCGGTAGGGGGAGGGGAGATTTTGAAACTTGTGAAATCCACATTGATACCATTGGGCTGCAGGGTCCCGTCAACTGAACAGACTGATTAAGACCTTTGATCCAGACCTTCAGAGTATCCTATGCATGCTCGTCCTGCATACTACTTGCATAGGAGACTTCTATGTTCCAAAGATACACAAAACCAACACACCTGGACATCCCATCGTATCAGACAATGGGACCCTGTGTGAGAACCTCTCTGGCTATGTCCAAGTCATCTTGAAACCCATTGTACAAGAAACCCCCAGCTTCTGTCATGACATTACAGATTTCTTACAGAAACTCAGCACCCATGGACCAGTTGAACCAGGAACATTCCTCGTCACAATGGACGTTTTGGCACTCTACACCAGCATCCCTCACGATGACGGCACCGCTGCAACAGCCTCAGTACTCAATACCACCAACTGCCAATTTCCAGACGCCATCCTACAACTCATCTGCTTTATTCTTGACCACAATGTCTTCACCTTCGGTAACCAGTTCTTCATCCAAATACACAGAACAACCACGGGGACCAAATTTGCACCCCAATATGCCAACATTTTCATGCACAAGTTCAAGCAAGACTTCTTCGCTGCATGGAACCTCCAACCAATGCTATACACCAGATACATTGACGACATTTTCTTCCTTTGGACTCATGGCGAGGAATCACTGAAACAACTACACAGCAATATCAATAAGTTTCATCCCACTATCAAACTCACCATGGACTACTCTTCAGAATCAGTCTCATTCTTGGACACACACATCTCTATCAAGGACAGACACCTCAGTACCTCACTCTACCACAAACCCACAGATAACCTCACAATGCTGCACTTCTCTAGCTTCCACCCTAAACATGTTAAAGAAGCCATCCCTATAGACAAGCCCTGCGCATACACAGCATCTGCTCAAATGATGAGGCACACAATGGACACCTAAAGATTTTGAAGGATGCCCTCATACGAACAGGATACGATTCTCAACTCATTGACTGCCAGTTCTGACGTGCCACAGCGAAAAACCACAATGACTTTCTCAGAAGACAAACACAGGATACGACCAATAGAGTACCCTTCATTGTCCAGTACTTCCCTGGAACAGAGAAACTACGATGTTCTTCGCCGCCTTCATGTCATCGATGAACATCTTGCCAGGATCATCCTTACATCTCCACTTCTTACATTCAAACAACCACCAAACCTTAAACAGACTACTGTTCACAGCAAACTACCCAACCTTCAGGGCAACATCAACCACAACACCACACAATCCTGCCACGGCAACCTCTGCAAGACATGTCAGATCATCGACATGGTCACGTGGGGACACTATCCACCACGTACATTGCAGATGCTTATGTAACTCAGCCAATGTTGCCTATCTCATACACTGCAGGCAAGGATGCCCTGAGGTATGGTATATTGGTGAGACCATCCAGACACTACGATAATGGATGAATGGACACCGCACAACAATTGTCAGACTGGAATTTTCCCTCCCAGTCAGGGAACACTTCAGCGGTCAAGGACATTCAGCCTCCGATCTTCAGGTAAATGACATCCAAGGCAGCTTTTGATATATGCAACAATGCAGAATTGCCAAGCAGAAACTGATAGCCAAGTTCCGTACCCGTGAGCAAAAACAGAAGTTGCTGGAAAAGCTCAACAGGTCTGGCAGCATTTGTGAAGAAATAATCAGTTAATGTTTCGGGTCTAGTGACCCTTCCTCAGAACTGGTGGTAGCTAAGAAAATGTGGTTGATGTGCAGAATATAGGGAGAGGAATGAGTGCGGAGTAAATGATAGGATAAAGGATAGAGCCCAAAGAAAGAAGAGCAGTTGGATAGACAAAGGAGTTGATAATTATCTGGCTAGGAGGGTGAATAGCTGTTAATGGGGACTGTTAGTGACTAACAGGTAGTGTGTAATGGTAGGCTATGTGGTAGCAAGGCCTGGTGTGTGGGGTAGGGGGCTAGGACATGGGACAGTTTAGGCCCTAAACTTATTGAACTCGATATTGAGTCCGGAGGGCTGCAGGGTCCCCAAGTGGAAAATGAGGTGTTGTTCTTCCAGCTTGCGCTGAGCTTGACTGGAACACTACAGCAAGCCAGAGACACAGATGTTGGCCAGGGAACAGGGTGGTGTGTTAAAGTGGCAGGCAACAGGTAGCTCAGGGTCTTTTTTGTGAGCAGAATGTAGATGTTCTGCGAAGCGGTCGCCAAGTCTATGCTTCATTTTCCCAATGTAGAGGAGACCACATTGTGAGCAGTGAATGTAGTAGAATAGATTGTGGGAAGTGCAGGTGAAGTGTTGCTTCACCTGGAAGGTATGTTTGGGCCCTTGGATACTGGGGAGGGAGGAGGTAAATGGGCAGGTGTTGCACCTTCGCCAGTTACAGGCGAAGGTGCCATAAGGCTGTGGGGAGGTGTTGGGGGTGAAGGAAGTGTGGACCAGGGTGTCCCGGAGGGAACGGTCCCTGTGGAAAGCGGACAAGGGAGGGGAGGGGAATATGTGTGTGATGGTGGCATCTCGCTGGAGGTGATGGAATTGCCATCTGATGATCTTCTGGATGTAGATGCTGGTGGGATGGTAGGTAAGGACAAGGGGAACCCTATCGCTGTTGTGGGAGGGAGAAGGGGTGAGGGCGGAAGTGCGGGAGATGGGTTGGACCTGGTTGAGGGCCCTGTTGACAACGGAGCTGGGGAATCCTCTGTTGAGGAAGAAGGTGGACATTTTGGAGGCTCCCTTGTTGAAGTTGGCCTCATCTGAACATATAGACGGAGACGGAGGAACTGAGTTGGAGTCTTTACAGGAAGTGGGGTGTGAGGATATATAGTCCAGGTAGCTGTGGGAGTCAGTGGGTTTGTAATGGATATTAGTGGCCAGTGTATCCCCAGAAATGGAAACAGATGTCAAGGAAGGGAAGGGAGGAGTCAGAGATAGACCAGGTGAAAGTGAGGGTGGGGTGGAAATTGGAAGCGAAATCGATGAACTTTTCCAATTCCGGATGAGAGAAAGAAGGAGCACTGATGATATCATCGTTATATCGGAGAAAGAATTGTGGGTGAAAATGCTGGAATAGGACTGGAACAAGGAATGTTTCACATACCCCATGAAGAGGCAGGCATAACTGGGGCCCATGTGGGTACCTGTGGCCATCCCTCTGACCTGAAGTCACTAACAGTCATTAACATCTATTCACCCTCCCAGCCAGATCGTTATCAACTCCTTTGTCTATCCAACTGCTCTTCTCTCTCTTTGGGCTCTTTCGTTTACTCCCTACCCCATCTCCCTCCCTATCTTCTGCATATTAACCAATGTTTTCTCAGCTATCATCAGTCCTGAGGAAGGGTCACTGAACCTGAAATGTTAACTCTGACTTTTTTCTTCACACATGCTGCCAGACCTGCTAAGCTTTTCCAGTAACTTCTGTTTTTGTTCCTGATTTACAGCATCCGCAGTTCTTTCGGGTTTTATTCCGTACCCATGAAGCCGACCTCAACCGTAATCTTGTGTTCATGTTGCACTACATGTAATCCCACCACACTGTTCTGTATCTGTAAAATCTTCCTTACTATCCTGTTTTGACACCATCACCTTGATAAATTGTTATGATCTCTCTACCTTAATTAGTTTGTACAGTTTTGAATTACTTATTACTTTGGTTAGACCCTCGGCATGCGACTCTTCTAGCTATCATGTTATTCCAGTCATTTGGTTTGTTCACAGCATCACCTTATTTTTAATTTTTTTTTTGTAATTATCTCTCTGCCTCATTTAATCAGATTATAGGTCATGCCTTCGCTTGTTATTCAGCTGTTGATACTTTACTCACACCATCTGACACTCTTGATCACCTGCAGAGACTTATTATTCCACACTCCATTCACACCATTTGTATGATCTTTTGATTTCTCTGCCCGTAAATTGTGTTCTTTTATGCTTCTCTCTCACTTCACCTGACGAAGGGTCTATACTCCAAAAGCTTGTGATTTCACATAAACCTGTTAGACTATAACCTAGTGTCGGGTGACTTCAGATTTTTAAAGCCATTGTACTTTCAAAGTATTTGTGCTTTTTGATACTGTGAAATTTACAGTTGATGTTAAAATGTAATTCAGTTTGTATTTTGAGCAATTATATTCTGATCACCATGCAATGAAACACTTTCAGGAAAAACAATTTATGTTGCTGTAATTATTGAGGTTCATTGCATGCAGCCTAATGGCATGGCTTTGTATGCTCTTCCCTGGAATTGATTTTTGGCAAAGCAACCGTAGGATTTTTCTTTCAAATTTACAAACTTACGCTGCCCCAAACATTATTTATGGATATTTGGATTATAGCTTGTTGGTGACTTAATGTCCAGATGTGGATGCTTTAGAGAGGATGCAGAGTAGGTTTCCCAGGATGTTGCCTGATCCGGAGTGTTTTACTTATGAGGAGAGGTTGGTTAAACTTGGATTGCTTTCACTGGAAAGGCAGAGACTGAGGAGTGATCTGAGAGGTCTACAAAATTGAGAGGCATAGATAGGGTGGATACTTAGAGGCTTTTTCCCAGGGTGGAAAGGTCAACTACAAGAGGGCACAGATTCAAGGTGAGGTGGGGGGAAGTTTGGGGAGAAGCGCAGGGAAGATTTTTCACTCAGAAGTTGTGGTGGGTGCCTGGAAGACACTGCCAGTTGAGGTGGTGGAAGCAGGCATGTTAGCAATGTTTAAGGTGAATCTTGATTGATAAATGAATGGGAGGCGAAGAGAGGGATAGAAACTGTATAATGCCATTAAGTAGAGAGTTTAAATAAGGATTAGGAATTGGTGCAAGTTTGGTGGGCCAAAGGGCCTGTTCCTGTGTTGTATTGTATTGTATCATGTTCTCCAATATTGAAGTGTAGTATGTTAAAGGTTTGTTATAATGAGGAACCAGTGAATTTGAGTGAAAAAGATAAAACTTTTCGAAGAACATTGCAGTATTTTTCAGATTGCTATTACCAGGTATATCATTGAAAAAAATGACCTGTGTATGGTTGAGTTAAATAAGGCATTTGCTGATCTGACTTTAAGGTCAGGGCTGTGCCAAGGAAACAGCAGAGATGGGAGACTGATTTGAAAGGAATGTGAGAGAATGATTTATTAGATCAAGTAGTAGATGCTCAAAGGTCATAATCTCTGGATTATTATTTGAGCCACATGCATACTGGCACAGGGCAAACAAGGTTAGAGAGATTAGTGCCAGAGAAGTGGGTTTCAGTTTATGGGCCAGTGGCACCAGTACTGGGGAAAATTGGGATCTGTGCTGCTGGGATGGTCTATACCTGAACCATACGAGGTCTAGAATTCTTGCAAACCATGTAACTAGGGAAGTAGAGTCAGTTTTAAGTTAAATAGAAGGGGAAAGGACTGAAATTTGAAAGTTGTGTTGAATCAAAAAGTAGGAAAGGAAAGAGAATGCAGATAAGACCAGAAATTACAAAAATAATCAAAGGACAAATTTAAGGCACCACATTTGAATGCATATAGCATGAACTTGTGATAAATAAGTATGATCCGGTGGCTATAACTGAGATGTTGTTGTAGGATGATTTAGATTGGGACCTGAATATTGAAGGATATATGACATTTAGGAAGGACTGGAAGCTAAGCAATGGTGGGGGAAGATTCTTTTCATTAAAGATGACATTAGCACAATAGAGAAGGATAGTGTAAATTCAGGAAACTGGGTTATAGAAGCAGCCTGGCAGAGATGAGGAATGATAAAGGCATGAGGTCACTTGTGGGAATTGCGTACAGGCGCTACCTAACATAACCACATGGTAGGACTGGATGTCGAGAAAGAAATAATGGGAGCTTGTCAAACGGGTGCAGCGATTATCATGGGGAATTTTAATCTACGTATAAACCAGAACATCAGATGGGGTCAAAATGTAGTCTAGATGAGGAATTCATTGAATGCTTCTGGGACAGTTTCTTAGACAAGTATGTTATGGCTCCAACCAGAGAGCAGGCTTTACTAGATCTAGTCTTGACTGAGAGAATTAATTACTGACCTCATTTGTGAAAGCACCCCTGAGTGGCAGCAATTCTAATGCTTGAATTTTGCTTACCATTTTTGAGAGAGAAGTGTGGGTTCAAGACTGATTTTGAATTTTACCAAGGACAGTTATGAGGGCAAGAAAGCAGAGCCAGTGAATATGAATTGAGATAGGTCAACAAAGACGCAGAGGCAAACATTTAAGGGGATATTCCAGAAAGCATAGAATAGATACATTTAAGGAGTGAAAAATTAAATGAGGAGAGAAAGTTAGCCAAAACTATAAAAAACAGATAGGAAATGTTTCTTCAGATATTTAAAAAAGAGAAGACTTAATAAAGTAAGTGTTTGTCCTATGGAAAAATTACTAATGAACGGTAAAGAGATTGGCGGATGAACTGAACAGATTTCTCTCAGTTTTCCATAGAGAGGATACAAGTAACATCCTGGAAATACTTGTCAATCAGGAATTGAAAGGGGTTTAGGAACATTAAGAAAATGAGAGTTACCAGGAAAGTAGTACTGAACAAATTGTTGGAATTATGTATTGACAAGTCCCCAGGTCTTTAATGGATTTCATCTCAGAGTCTGAAAAGAAGTAGCCAGTGAAATAATTGATTCATTATTTTTAATTTTCCAATACTCAATAGATTCAGTGAACATTTCTTTAGATTGAAAAATAGCTACCGTAACCCTTTAATTCAAAAAGGGAGGGAGGCACAAAACAGGGAACTACAGTCCATGAGGTTGTAAACAGAGACGCAACCAATTCTCGAGATAACAAGGTGTAGAGCTGGATGAACACAGCAGGCCAGGCAGCATCAGAGGAGCAGGAAGGAGCAGGAAGGCTGACGGTTCGGGCCTGCTGTGTTCATCCAGCTCTACACCTGGTTATCTCAGATTCTCCAGCATCTGCAGTTCCTACTATCTCCGCAACCAATTCTCACTGGTCTCACTACACACGGACAACGAGGTACATGAATTCGACTGGGACAACACATCAATAATAGCACAAGCCAAACAGTGACACGCCAGGAAATTCCTGGAGGCCTGGTATTCTAACTGGAACTTCATCAACAAACACATTGAATTAGACCCTGTGTACAAACCACTGAGAAACAGAACTGGAAGTAATGCCAACCACCCCAGCAAACCGGGGCAAATAAGTACCAAACGGGACAGAACACCAACACTTCACTGGAGGCGCACTGATGATGTTACCTAGCAGGGTGATGAAACGTCTGCAACCAAACACACCAGCTTGGCGAGCACGTCTACAACCTCATCCACAACCCGAGACATAAATCTTCTCAAACTTTTTTAAACTACAGCCCATTTAGCTTAATATCTGTTATGGGGAAAATATTAAAAGCTATTATTAAAGGCATTATCATTGGGAACTTGAATGAGTTCATGGTAATCAGGCAGATCCAACATGTTTTTTTCAAAAGGATATCATATTTAACCAATTTTTTTGGAGTTCTTTGAAGAAATAATGTGCTGTAGGTAAAGGGAAGCCAGTGGATACATTGTGTTTAGATTTCCAGAAGGCATTTGATACGGTGCCACATCAAAGGTTATTGTGGAAAGTAAAAGCTCATGGTGTACGGAGTAACATAGATAGGAAAATGTGTTGTAAGGAGGACATAAAGAGCCTGCAAAGGTAGGTAATGTAGGAAAACTTGGCATAAGGAGTGAAAAAAGAAGCATATTATCTAAATGGTGAGAGCTCTGTGATGTGGAGGGATCTGGGTGTCCTACTGCATGACTCTCAGAAGGTTTGCATGCAGGTACAGCAAGTAATCAGGAAACATAATAAATTATGATTTATTACAAGTGGAATTGAATACAGGAGTAGGGAGGTTTTGCTTGACTTATACTATGCAACTGCATTTGGAGTAGTGTGTGCAGTAAGGGTCACTATACTTGTGTTAGTGCATTGGAACCAGTTCTGAGAAGGTTTGCTGAACTTATGCCTGGAATTGCCACTTGCTTGTGGGACAGACATATCCAGGGATGGTGATGATCGTTTCTGGGACATAGTCATGCTCACGGAATTATACATTGCAAACAATATCAGGATGTTGATTGACTAGCCTGTGAGACAGCTGTCCCAATTTTGGCACTGGCACTGGCACTGGCACTGGCACTGGCACTGGCACTGGATGTTAGCAAGGAGGACTTTGTAGAGCTGTTCTTGTTTGCTGTTGTTTCCAATGCCTTAGTCAATAATGGATGGCATGTCTGATTTCCATCTGTAGATGAGTGAACCAGATGACTTTTTCATGACATCATCATTAGACATATAATGCCAGATATTTATTGAACTCAAATTCCACCATCTGCCATGGCAGGATTCAGATGTGGATCCCCAGAACACCACTACCTGGGTCTCTGGATTACTAGTTCAGTGACAATATTACGATACCATCTCTTGTCCTAGTAAGGGATACAGGAGCTACAACATTTCCTCTAAGCTGTGCATCCACAGCCTCTCCAGCAGTCTGTGCACAGCGACTGGTGTGCTCACACTGTTTGCAGCATTGATTTCAGTTCTGGAAGTCACTGCCCCACACAGACCTCCAGACATCTGTGCAGAGGAAAAGAAAATTAGCAGGAACACTGGGAGCAACTCAGATCTTTTCTGCTAGAGAAGGATCTAGGTTTTTCTCCAGTGTGTGAAATGAAAGCTAATGCATTAGTCAACAGTATAAGTGGAGAGTATATCCCATTTCCATTGTACAAAGTGCAACTAGAGTGTGACTTGTTATCTGAACCAGTAATAGCAGGAGTAGTTAAGAAATTACCTGTGGATGGAGTGTACTTACTCCTGAGTAATGATTTGCTCCACCTATAATCACAAAGTCCTCATGAGGTTTGTAAAGATCACAGGTTCCGTTGTTTTATTTATTTTTTTGGAGGGATTTCCCATGAGGCCTAGAGTGTTTCTTACAAAACTCACCTCATTAACTACCTACCCCAGCCCTATGGCATCCTTCTCTACTCTGCCAGCCTAAGTGCCACAGTTTTCTCTCTGATACCTGACACTCGCTCTATCTCTGCTACTATACCTACCTCCCACAAAGGCTCATGTTCTTTCACGCTCTCAAATGCCTGCAACATCTTCCTTCACTGACTGTCACCCACTCTAACACTAGCACTGCATGCCCTCAGTGCTGTCTAATCACTTGGTTGGGATATCTCACCACCTGCACCAAAAGTAACAGCTGTGTCATCCACTTTCATCTTCTTTATATTTCCCCCATTCTAATTCCAGGAGGAAAACAGCCCCAAATAGGGCAGAATGAGTCAAGACGGATGGTGGGCTGCCCAACATTCAGCTCCTCCTCCATCAAGAGGAGATAGTCTGACTCTGACTGCCCCAAGTGGCTGACAGACTATTTCCAAGCCCCTGGACTGAAATTGAAGGCTGCCCTTGACTTACTGTGCTAGAATCTCCCTGAGGAAGGCTATTCCCCCTTGGCATGACTGAGGACTGTTAATAACCATAAACGTCCTTCCTTTGTGTCTGCACTAAACAGCAAAACAAGACCAAAATAATATGAACCTGGAATCGCCAGCTGAGGGCAAAAAGCAAAACAGTAAGGCAGGGATGCCGTGAGTTTCCAGGTAGGCTGAGTGCATGTACACTATGACAGTGAGCTAAGAGCCTGGAGATGCAGCCTGGTCCAGCTCGTGAGCTGGGTGTGTGACCTGCAGAATACAGTGTCCTTGCTGTAGCATTACAATGATAGCTCTGGTTCAGCATTGAAGTGCAGAAACATCTTGTAAGTGGACTGGAGTTGTGCCATGAGGGTTTTTAGAGGCTGGCACATCGGATGCCACTGTCTGTGGATTTGCTGTGTATGTAGCTAGTGCCCAGGAAGGATACCCTGACATGTTGGTGCCCAGTGTCCAACATGGATGTACTTTGAAACAAACAGTGAGTTGGAATTTGCCATGTCCCTGCTCTGGTTTCCAAAAAAATTGGTTGTTTTGTCAAAGCCTAGCTTACTTGGGAGTTTGCTAAGATAGCTGAATAATAAATTTGTTGGGCTGTCACTAAGGCACTTATAAGCAATAATCCTGCTTAACTGGCACCTCTCCACTGCAAGAAGCCAGCCT
>NC_063372.1:4603068-4620759 GCF_021869965.1 Rhincodon typus
GCTGTTTTCATCCAGCCCTGCACCTTGTTGTCTCAAAAGGAAAATGCCATGGATTGAGTTGTAGCTTAAACTACAACCAACAGCCTAGAGGTAAACAAGCTATGGAGGGTGTTTGTCTTAAGGGATGATAACCCCTTTTTCTTCAAATGCCATTGCCAAGCCCATTACTATATTGAGGGATACAAGGCTACTCAAAATCTTTTTGTTGTTGAAGGATTTTGTTTCACCTCCAGGGAGTTCACTGAAAGCCAAAGTGTTAGTAATGGATTGGAGTGTGGTTTGTTGTCTGGATTAGTGGTGGTTGGGGCAGTTAGGAAATTACCCATGGGTGAAGTTAATTTTACTCCTAGGTGATGATTTGGCTGGAGTGAAAGTTATAGCTTTGCCTACGATCGCAGAAATTTTAAGTGAGGCTAAAAATCGGAATAGTTGCAAGAACAGGTTCTGAATATTTTTTTCCTGAGTAGTGAGCAGAGCAGTAGCTAAACAAAGTGCATCATTGGAGTTCAACATAATACCACAAGTAGATGTTAAGAGTGTCAGAATCTCCTCTTAAGAATTAGGATAATTTGAAAGAAGTTTTTGGCATGCTTTTGATAATATAGGCTGTGAAAGTAGATCTAAAATTAAAGAAGTTAGCAGAGTCAGCTCACACTGAAATGGAGACTGAAAGAGTCCTGGCGTTCTAGTGTATTAAATACTGAGCTCTGTTGAGGAAGTGGAGCTGTGCTCACAGACATAGATGAAGAATGGATGGTTGTTTATCAGCTGATGGAAAACCCAGACATGGTAAGGAGATACGGTGAGCGACGCATGAAATTCCTATGGCAGGACATCTGGCAGTATGGAAAACACTATTGTTAAATCGATATTTTACCTGGCTAAGACTTCATGAGAATATTGTGCAATGCTAGGTAGTAGACAAGCCTCAACATGTAATTAAATCAGCATCTTTGATACCAATATCAGACTTTTAAGAACTATTCAGTCGAGTGTTAGTAGATTGTATAGGACCACTACCAAAAATGAAAGAAGGTCACCAGTATATCCTCACAACTATGGATGTGGCAACCCCATTTCCAGAAGTTATCCCTTTAAGGACCATTACATCTAAGATAGCAGTGAAAAAGTTAACTTAGTTTTTTGCTCATTCTGGCCCACTCATTGAAGTTCAGTCTGATCAAGGTTCTTACTTTTGTCTAGTATTTTCCAGGGCATAAATGGAAATTTGGGTATAAAACAATTGAAGCATTTCATCTGCAAATGGTTTTTATTATTTGCCACCAGAGATCCTTAGAATGACTCTTCGGAGTTTTTTTCCATTTGAATTGATCTATGGCCATGATATAAGAGGTTCATTAAAATTGAAAATTAAAAATTTAAAAGTTTTTGAGACAAAATGACAAATCCTCAATGTTGGATTTCATGTCCACATTTCTAGAAAGCTGCACAGAAGCATATAAGATAAAATGATTTTATTTATTATTGTCATATGTACTGTGATACAGTGAAAAGTATTGTATTTCGTGCTAACCAGACAAATCATACCTTACGTAAGTACATCAGAGTAATAGAACAGATTGTAGAATATAGTGTTACAGCTACAGAGAAGGTCCAGAGAAAGATCGACTCTACAATATGAGAGATCTGTTCATTATTCTGATAACAGCAGGGAAGAAGCTGTTCTCAAATCTGTTGGTACATGTTTTCAAACTTTTGTATTTTCTGCCTGATGAAATGCCATTTCAAAATGCATATCATCACAAGAAGTGTGACATCTAAAGTATTAGATGTACATTCATTATACCTCATTCCCCACTTGTACAAAAGACTTTTAGAATTATCATCTCTTAAATCCTTATCTAATAATCTTACTTTTAGGACAAGGCATTCACCATCACACCATCTTGACCAGCAATGTGAATAATCTTTACATTGAATAGTTGGATCAATAGACTCTATTTGAACAGTCTCACATTTCAGGTTTTAAACATTTCAATGCATGCTAATGACTATTATCAGCATAGTTATTTTGTTATCATGCCAGAAAGAGACTTTAAAGTATTGAAGAGCCAATAATCATCAAACAGTTTCCATTTCTATTGTAGAGTACTTCCTCTAATGTTGCTATAGTTTCTTGGAAAATTACTGTACTGGCTTCTCTACACCTGACCCATCATCTTGAAATAAGACTGCACTCCAAGTCACCAGAATCAGTTGCCTTTTAAAGGGTTTGGAAAAAAATAGGGGTGCCAACTCTGATTCATTTATTAGGACTGACTTCAGCTTCTCAAAGGCAGCTTGACATTCAGCTAATAATACTACTTTTGCTTGTTTTCATAACAAAGTTATTAAGGTACAGATATGCTGAATTTACACACAACTTTCCAATAACATCCACACTTTATTAAAAATGTCATGATTTACTTTTTTGCTTTTGGAACAGGGAACATTCCCTCTCACTGTGTTCTTGTCCTTGTTCTACAATTTTTTTATTCACTCGTAAGAGTCACTGGCTGGCCAGCATTTACTGCCATCCCTAATTGCCCTTGAGAAGGTGGTGGTGAGCTGCCTTCTTGAACCACTGCAGCACATGTGCTGTAGGTAAACCCACAAAGCCATTTGGGACGAATTCCATTCCAGTGTTCGAGGTAAGTTATCCTTGCTTTTATGAATTCACTTTTGGTGAAATTCATTACTATGCCTGCTAACAGCAATTGCAAAATTAGGTCTTCTAATTGCCTTACATGCTCTGCACATGTGTTATATTACAATATTGTCTAAATAAACTACAGTTAGGTATTTCAGTTACAACTTGATTCACAAGTGTTTGGAATGTTGGGGTGGCGGGGTGGTGGTGGTCTTCAACAGAAATGGCATGACTCGACATTTGTTACGCTAAATGGGTTATACCAAAGTGGTGGCAATGACACTTATCAGCATCACCTCAATAGACCAGTCTCAGAAAAAGAGGCACTGTCAACACTATTGGTACTACCTTTTAATCGTGGAATTGAGTTCAAATCTGCTTTTGTGGCTGCATTTCATTTTCTATAGAACCTATCTGATCCACCCAGTTTAGGAAACAACACTACTAATGAATTCTAACTGCTTTGGTTAGGTTTTATTAACTGTTTTCCAGCATGTATCAAATCTTTGCTTCTAAGCAAATGTTAGGCAAAGGTATTAAGGGATATGGGCCAAAGGCAAGTATATGGAATTGAGCCACAGATCATCTATGATCTCATTGAATGGTGGAACAAACTGAAGGAACTGAATGGCCTACTGCTATTCCTATGCTCTACCTGAGCTTGCTTTCCTGGGCGAAACCGATAACAATTTTGTTTCATCAGTACTGACTCTCCCACGTTCACCTCATGCCTAGCTAACGTGGTACATCTGAGTGTTTCTCTACAGATGCATCCACGGTCTTACTAGATCTTCTCAAAGTTCTACCTCCAAATATGAGAACAGAGTGTCAAACTGTCCCAGTATTTCTGTGTTGGCTTGTCAAATTGTAGGAAGTTCATTTTGAGAAGTGTCTGATTCTCCTTTTACTTCACTCATCATCTGTCATCCTCACTGCTGTTACATCTGACACACTTGTTGCTTCATATCCCTGTGATGACATTGTTCCAACGTGTTTGTGTCATAACCGATTCCACTTCTGACAATCAGAAGGAGCTATTAGATATATCAGTGAAATGATGTTGCCTGCCCCGACAGCGTTGGGTGTACCTGTACCCAGTCACTGCCACAAACATCAGATCAGACCGCTATCATACTGGTGCCAAAGAAATGCCTTAATGACCACTGCCCGGTGGCTCTGGCATCCATCGTTAAGAAGTGTTTCAGGAGGTTAGTAATGGTACACATCAACTCCAGTCTCCCAGCTTGCCTTGACCCACTACAATTTGCCTACTCTTACAATCGATCCACAGCAGGTGCCATCTCCCTGGGCCTACATTCTCCCTTTGATGCCACCACTGTAGTGGGTTGGATCTCCAAACAACAATGAGACAGAAAGAGAGACAGCTTAGTGGCATGGTACAAAGACAGTCTGTCCCTCAATGTCAGCAAAATGAAGGAGCTGATCATTGACTTCAGGAAGTGGAGTAAATGACATGCCCCTGTCTGTATCAATGGTGCTGAGGTGGAGGTGGTCAAGAGCTTCAAGATCCTAAGAGTAAATATTACCAACAATCTGTCCTGCTCTATCCACATTGACACTAAAGTCAAGAATGCACACCAATGCCTCTACTCCTTCAGAAGGCTAAAAAAAATTCAGCATGTCCATAATCACTCTTAGCAATTTTTATAGGTGCACCAGAGAAAGCATCCTATCCAGATGCATCACAGCTTGATATGACAACTGCTGTGCCCAAGACCACAAGAAATTAGAGTTGTGAACACAGCCCAATCCATCTCACAAGCCAACCTTCTTTCCCTTGAATCTGAATCCTGCTGCTTCAGGAAAACAACCAACATAATCAGAGACCTCTCCCATCCTATTTGTACTGTTTTCCACCCTCTTCCATCAGGCAGAAGATACAAAAAGTTTGAAAACACATACCAACAGATTTCAGACTTGTGAATGGACCTGTTGCATACTAGAGTTGATCTTTTTCTGCATCTTCTCTGTAGCTGTAACACTATAGTCTGCATTCTGTTCTATTACCCTGATGTACTTATGTAAGGTATGATTTATCTAGTTAGCATGCAAAACAATGCTTGTCACAGTATCTTGGTACCTGTGACAATAAAAAATCAAAAAATTGAAAAGTACCGTTAAAGCCATTTGAAACAAATTCTCCACATCACCTGGGAGGACAGGCGTACTAACATCATCTTTGAAGGAGCCAATAGCACCAGCATCAAGGCCGTGATTACCTAAAACCAAATTGGAATGCCTGCGATCAGACTGCCAAAACAAATCATCTTTACCCAGCTCAAAGAAGGGAATTGAACGAGAGGAGATCAAAGGAAGTGTTTCAAAGACTCATAGAATCCCTACAGTGTGGAGCCAGGTCACTTGGCCCAACAAGTCTGTACCACCCCTCTGAAGAGCATCTCACCTAGACCCATCCCCTTACCCTGTATTTCCCATGGCTAATCCACCTAATTTACATGTCCCTGGACACTATGGGAAACTTAGCATGGCCAATCCACTTAATCTACACATCTTCAGACTGTGGGAGGAAACCAGACTACCCAACAGAAACAGGGAGAATATGCAAACTCCACACAGACAGTCACCCAAGGCTGGAATTGAACCCACTGAGGCAGCAGTGCTAACCGCTAAGCCATCATGACTCCTTGAAGGCTTCCCTCAAGAAATGCAACATAGATGTCGATGTGTGGGAGACCTTCCTTCAGAAGAAACTGACTTGGAGGAACCTCTTCTACTATGGGACACAATTCTTTGAGAATACCGGTCAGCAAAGTATGGATAAGCAACCGGAAAAAGGAATGCCAGCGATCTTGAGGCCAACGACCAATTCTGACTCCTGGAAACACCTTGCCATGTGTTGCTGGAGGTGCGGATTTAGGATTGGGCTCATCAGCCACACAAGTACCCACAAGATCCGTGACCAGTGACATGGAATTTCCTAGGTGGACAATCTTAGCCATTAGCGAATGATCACTGACAATGACGACCATTAACAAAATGCCCTACAAGGAACTCCAGTCCCAGTTCTGTTCAGGTGCAGCCTGCCTAAGGAAATCTAAGGCCCCCGTCATTGCACCATCTTTCCACCCACACATTTGTCTGTCTTATCCTGCTATTTCTGTATTCACTTGTGCATGACTGTGGGCATACTCTGGAGATTACTACTTTTGAAGTCCTGTTTGCTAATTTTCTTCCAAGGTCCCTAAATTCTGACTGCAGGTCCACACTTACCACTTCCTATCTGTTTTGTTAGTGCCAATGATCACGTTCTGGCGCACTCAATGGCTCAAAGGGCCATTTCCTGTGCTGTAGACCTTACGACCTCTGGCCAATCACCTTCCCTCAGAAGAATGTCGTACAGTTGCTAATCCAATGCAACATCTTGTCCACACTGTGGACCGATTTTAAAAGCAGCCCGTAGGAGCAAAAATGTGATTAGCAATTCATGTACGAAAGGTTAGAGAGTGAATTGTTAAAGCCTAATGAATATTGTAAAATGCAGTAAAAAATGGAATTGTATAGAGTATTCTAAAATGTGCAATTTAAAACCAACTTCCACAACAGATTTGTTCCATTAACCACAGTAAATACATTGATTTTTGTCAATTTTATACACACCTGCTGAACCAGATCTAATCACATGATCTGGAATATTATGCAACTGACTTTCCTGATATTTAACAAGTTTCTGGTCTCAATAATCTGCTTTTACTCAACAACGCCCAGCATTCATCTGAGCTTGACTGAAAAAACTGTTAAGGTGCACTTTGAGAGATTCAGACTGGAGGTTATGTTGGACTGTTGCATTAGTTAAGGCACATCAACATATATTTAGCAGCAATATTGTGGTTTAATACTTTGTTTTCTATATCTCCAGCAGAGGCATGATGAGGAGGCTGTGGTAGATCAAGGTGGAACAAGTTCAATTCTCAATATTCACTATGAAAAAGAGGAGCTAGAAGGTAAGTGAGTGAATGTGATAGCTTACAAATTAGTGACGCTCCTAACATCTTCAAAATGTTTTCTCACATTCCCACACAACACCTGTCAATAAGCAGTGGACCATATGCTGTTGATCAGTGAGCATTCCATTTCCACAGCACTTCATTATAAGTTGTTACTCTAGAAATAATTTGGTGTACATAGTCAAAGAAGCATGAAGGTGATTGATAAAAAATCAGTTTTGATCATCCTTGGGCTCTGATAATTGCTATATAAATAGTTCTTATTTTGCCTACAACAGGGATAAAAATTTTTTGGCAGGGATTCAACTTCTTGATTACAGAATTCCATCCTTTGAAATGTTTTTCTGACCATTGCCTCCCCCTCTGTGTAGTCTTTCATTTCTCTTCATATGTACTGTACTCAGTTTTTGTCCAATGTGTGCAGGAGGGTTTCCTGACACAGTATGTAGATAGGCCAACAAGAGGCGAGGCCACATTGGATTTGGTACTGGGTAATGAACCAGGCCAGGTGTTAGATTTGGAGGTAGGAGAGCACTTTGGTGATAGTGACCACAATTCGGTTACGTTTACTTTAGCGATGGAAAGGGATCAATATATAAAGCAGGGCAAGAGTTATAGCTGGGGGAAAGGCAATTATGAGGCGATGAGGCAAGATTTAGGATGCATAGGATGGAGAAGGAAACTGCAGGGGCTGGGCACAATTGAAATGTGGAGCTTGTTCAAGGAACAGCTACTGCGTGTCCTTGAGAAGTATGTACCTGTCAGGCAGGGAGGAAGTGGTCGAGCGAGGGAACCGTGGTTTATTAAAGAAGTTGAATCTCTTGTCAAGAGGAAGAAGGAGGCTTATGTAGAGATGAGGCGTGAAGGCTCAGTGAGGGCGCTTGAGAGTTACAAGTTAGCCAGGAAGGACCTAAAGAGAGAGCTAAGAAGAGCCAGGAGGGGACATGAGAAGTCTTTAGCAGGTAGGATCAAGGAAAACCCTAAAGCTTTCTATAGGTATGTCAGGAATAAAAGAATGACTAGAGTAAGATTAGGGCCGGTCAAGGACAGTAGTGGGGAGTTGTGCGTGGAGTCCGAAGAGATAGGAGAGGTGCTAAATGATTATTTTTCGTCAGTATTCACATGGGAAAAAGACAATGTAGTCGAGGAGAATACTGAGATACAGTCTATTAGACTAGACGGGATTGAGGTTCATAAGGAGGAGGTGTTAGCAATTCTGGAAGGTGTGAAAATAGATAAGTCCCCTGGGCCGGATGGGATTTATCCTAGGATTCTCTGGGAAGCTAGAGAGGAGATTGCAGAGCCTTTGGCTTTGATCTTTATGTCGTCATTGTCTTCAGGAATAGTGCCAGAAGACTGGAGACTAGCAAATGTTGTCCCCTTGTTCAAGAAGGGGAGTAGAGACAACCCTGGTAATTATAGACCAGTGAGCCTTACTTCGGTTGTGGGTAAAGTGTTGGAAAGGATTATAAGAGATAGGATTTATAATCATCTAGAAAGGAATAATTTGATTAGGGATAGTCAACACGGTTTTGTGAAGGGTAGGTCATGCCTCACAAACCTTATTGAGTTCTTCGAGAAGGTGACCAAACAGGTGGATGAGGGTAAAGCGGTTGATGTGGTGTATTTGGATTTCAGTAAAGCGTTTGATAAGGTTCCCCATGGTAGGCTATTGCAGAAAATACGGAGGCATGGGATTGAGGGTGATTTAGCGGTTTGGATCAGAAATTGGCTAGCTGTAAGAAGACAGAGGGTGGTGGTTGATGGGAAATGTTCATCCTGGAGTTCAGTTACTAGTGGTGTACTTCAAGGATCTGTTTTGGGGCCACTGCTGTTTGTCATTTTTATAAATGACCTGGATGAGGGCGTAGAAGGATGGGTTAGTAAATTTGCGGATGACACCAAAGTCGGTGGAGTTGTGGATAGTGCGGAAGGATGTGGCAGGTTACAGAGGGACATAGATAAGCTGCAGAGCTGGGCTGAGAGGTGGCAAATGGAGTTTAATGCGGAAAAGTGTGAGGTGATTCACTTTGGAAGGAGTAACAGGAATACAGAGTACTGGGCTAATGGTAAGATTCTTGGTAGTGTGGATGAGCAGAAAGATCTCGGTGTCCATGTGCATAGATCACTGAAAGTTGCCACCCAGGTTGATAGCGTTGTTAAGAAGGCGTACAGTATGTTAGGTTTTATTGGTAGAGGGATTGAGTTTCGGAGCCATGAGGTCATGTTGCAGCTGTACAAAACTCTGGTGCGGCCGCACTTGGAGTATTGCGTACAGTTCTGGTCACCGCATTATAGGAAGGATGTGGAAGCATTGGAAAGGGTGCAGAGGAGATTTACCAGGATGTTGCCTGGTATGGAGGGAAGGTCTTATGAGGAAAGGCTGAGGGTTTTGAGGCTGTTTTCGTTAGAGAGAAGAAGGTTAAGAGGTGACTTGATAGAGACATCCAAGATGATCAGAGGATTAGATAGGGTGGACAGTGGGAGCCTTTTTCCTCGGATGGTGATGGCTAGCACGAGGGGACATAGCTTTAAATTGAGGGGTGATAGATATAGGACAGATGTCAGAGGTAGGTTCTTTACTCAGAGAGTAGTAAGGGCGTGGAATGCCCTGCCTGCAAAAATAGTAGACTCGCCCACTTTAAGGGCATTTAAATGGTCATTGGATAAACATATGGATGATAATGGAATAGTTTAGGTTAGATGGGCTTCAGATTGGTTTCACAGGTCGGCGCAACATCGAGGACCGAAGGGCCTGTACTGCGCTGTAATGTTCTATGTTCTATGTTCTATAATCCAGCAAGGTTCCTTTGTTAGTATGAATGTCATTCTGTATTACTTGAAATAACTGTATTTTATACAGAAAATGCCAAGGTCATTTTGGTGATTCGATATAAATGAATTGATCCACAGACTTGTCAGTAGTAGAAAGTAAACCAAGGAAAAATTAATATTTCTACCCACTTTAAGTCTAATAATTTCCACTCATTTGAAGTGGCATACTGTTACACCTCACTGGGATCGGAAGCTGGAAATCAAGCCCCATTCTTCCTGGAGTCACTACAAAACTTTAAAAAAGAAATATCAAAGTCCCCAATTTACCTGTCTGATAGATTTGAGTTAGCAGAAAACATGGACCAGGATTCTGTACTTAACAAAACCAGTATTTATTACAAATAAACAGATTCTAACCACAGATAAGCAGCTATGAACTGTTGAATTATAACTCTACTAGTTAAAACTCTAAGCCCCTTCTCAAACCTTTTTATACACACATGCAGACAGACAAAAAATATTGGTGTAATAGCGGAAAGAAGAAAAAGTACTGGGAAAACAGTTCAATAGCACTAATGCACATCATTTGCTGAGATGATCCTTTTGTTTGCCAGGACCTTCTGTTCTTTTTGCTTCTTCACAGGAGGCACAGTTGGTATACTAACTGCAAAGTTTCTTAATTGCTGGTTAAAGATCCCAGCTTATAGCAACTAGTAAGAGAAAATAACTGGCTTTCTTCAGATGTCTGGAGGGAGAGACACACCAAAGGTCTGGGAGCTTCTCACTGTATCATTTACAACTGCAAGCTCTTCAGCTATCTAGCAGCCAATCAGAGTTGTTGTCAGGCTGATGACCTGTGACACCCACAAACAGTTACAATTCCTCAAACTAATTAGCAATCTGTTGGGCTGTGAATCTCACTTTGTATACTGTGACATAAACTGTGGAGTTTATATGTATAATTTTTAATGTCATTTGTTGTGAGTTTGGGTTTCTAGTTTTTGAGTTAGTAACTGGCAGTCTAAAGTTAATAATTAATTTAAATATTTTTATCACTAGGTGATTTCTTTTAAAGGCAGTTTTTTGAAGAGTGACTTTAGAATTAATGGATTCTATGCAGTACTAATGGACTTTAGGGATTATAGAATCATGCAGTACAGAAGCAGCCTTTCAGCCCACTGAGTCTGCACTATGCCAAATCAACACGAGTCCCACTTTGCAGTGCTTGGCCCGTAGCCTTGAATGTTACGGCATTTGAAGTGCCCATTCAAGCATATTTTAAAGGTTGGGGTTTCCAGTCTCTATTTACCCTCCCAGGCAGTACATTCCAGACCTCCACCACCCTCTGAGTGACAACATTTTCCCTCAAATCTCCTCAACCTCCTGCCTTCCATCTTAGAATTATGTACCTTGTGTTTGACCCTTCAACTGAGGAGAACAGCTGCTTTCTAATCCACCCTGCCCATGTCCCTCATAGTCTTATACACCTCAATCAGGTATTCCCTCTCAGCTCCAAAGGAAACGACCCGATCTTACCCAGCCTCTCTTCATAGCTAAATTACTCCATTCCAGGCAACATCCTGGTGAATCTCCTCTGCACCCCTTCCAGCACAATCCTCCCTATAGTGCAGTAACCAGAACTGCACACAGTACTCCATCTGTGACCTAACCAAAAGTTTGGACAACTCCAACATAACCTTTCTGCTCTTATAATCTCTGCCAAACTGATAAAGGCAATTGCCCTATTTGCCACCTTAACCATACTATTAACCTGTCCTGCTGCCTTCAGGGACAAGCACCCCAAGATCCCTCTCCCTCTGAGCTTTGTAGTGTCTGCCATTCTTTTGAGTGCTGCAATGCCTTGTTACTTCTTCCAAAGAGCACCACCTCAATTTTCAGGTTAAATTCCATCTGTGACTGATCTACCCATCTGACTAACCCGTCTGTATTCTCAAGTAACCTAAGACCACGTTCCTCACTGTGAACCACCCGGCCAAAGTTCATGTCATCCGCAAACTTACTTATCCCCATCACATTTTCTTCTATATTGTTTATGTATAAAATGAATGATAAGGGACCCAGCACTGATCCCTGTGGTACACCACTGGACACCAACCTCCTGTCACTCAAAGTCTTCTACCACCACCACCACATCTCCTACCACTAACTCAATTTTGGATCCAACTTGCCAAGCTAGCCTGGACCCCAACCTTGTCAAAGGCTTTACTGAAATCCTTATAAAATACATCAACTGCACTACCCTCATCTACACACCTGGTTACCACTTCTCAAAAGTCAATCAAATTTTTGAAGCATGATTTCCCTCTGATAAAGCTATGCTGATTATCCTTGCCTTTCTGCGTGGAGATTAATTCTCTCCTTCAGAATCCTCTCAAATATTTTCCCTACCGCTGATGTGAGTCCACTGGTCTGTAATTCCTTGGTTTATTTCTATGGCCCCTTCTTGAAAAGTGGAACTGCATTAGCTGTCTGCCAGTCCTCTGGCACTTCCCTGTGGCCAGAGAGGAATTAAAAATTTAGGTCAGAGCCCTTGTAATTTTCTCCGTCATCTCCCACAGCAGTCTGGGATACAATTCATCCAGACCTGGGGATTTGTCCACTTTTAAGCTCACCAAAACCTCCGATATCTCCTCATTCCCTATGCCAACCTGCTGAAGAGCCTCTCAGTTCCTCTTCTGAAATTCTGTACCTCTACCCTCGTCCTGAGTGAGGACAGATAAGAAGTACTCATTTAACACCCCACCAATGTCCTCTGCCTCCATACACAGGTTATCTTCTTGGTCCCTAAGGGGCCCTACTCATTGCCTGATTATCTCCTTCACCTGAATATACTTAGAATTTCTTGGGATTCTCTGTAATTTTACCCATCAGTGTTTTTCCATGCCCCCCTGTTGGCTCTCCCAATTGCTTTCTTATGTTCCCCCTGCACTTTATATACACTGAGGGCCTTCATTGGTTTGCTTCCTTTGTATCTACTAAAAGTCTTTATTTTCTTTTTTCATCCAGTCTTGAATTGCCCTAGACATCCAGGGTTCTCTGGGCTTGTTGCTTCTACATTTCACCCTAAAGGAACATGTTGGGTCTATGCTCTTGCCAGTTTTATTTTGAACTCCACCCCTCCCTCAACCACATCTGTGATGGCAGCAACATTGCAGTTCCATATGTCAGTCCATGCCCTGAACGCACCTGTCTTGCCTATAATACTTCTAGCCTTCCAGTCTTGCCTTACTCACTTGAAACTTAACATGGTTGAAGTCTCTCTGCCTTGGTTATTGTCATAGTCATAGTGTCACACAGCACAGAAACAGACCCTTTGGTCCAACCAGTCCATGCCGACCATAATCTCAAACTAAACTAGTCCCACCTGCCTGCGCTTGGCCCATATCCCTCCAAGCACTTCTTCTTCATGTACTTATCTAAATGTCTGTTAAATGTTGTAACTGTACCTGCATCCATTACTTCCTCAGGAAGTTCATTCCACATGAACCACACTCTGTGTAAAAACATCGCCCCAATGTTTTTTTTTTATCTTTATTCCTTCATCTTAAAAGTATGCCCCTGATCTTGAAATCCCCCACCCTGTGTAAAAGAGACCTGCCATTCACCTTATCTGTACCCCTTACGATTTTATAAACTCGAAGGATCACCCCTCAACCTCCTATACTCCAGTGGAAAAAGACCCAGCCTATCCAGCCTCTCCTTATAACTCAAACTCACCATTCCCAGCAACATCATGGTAAATCTCTTCTGAACCCTTTCCAGCTTAAAATATCCGTCCTATAACAGGACATCCAGAACTGGACACAGTACTCCAAAAGAGGCCTCACCAACCTCCTGTACAACCTCAACATAATGTCCCAACTCCTATACTCAAAGGTCTGAGCAATGAAGGCAAGCGTACAAAATGCCTTCTCAACCACCCTATCTATCTGGTTCCTTTACTAAAGTATGCTGTGTCCCTATTTTATGAACACAGTGTCCCCTCTCCCTGCCGAACTAATTTAAATTCCTTACAATGGCACTAGCACACCCATCCGCAATGTTGTTGATCCCATTCAGGTGCAGATCATCGCGCTTGTACAAATCCCACCTTCACCAGAAACAGTCCAGTGATCCAGGAATGAAAAATCCTCTCTCCTGCACCAACTCTTGAGCTAGGTGTTCATCTGTCATATTGTATTTCTGTACTTGCTGCCATGTGGCACCAGGAGTAATCCAGAGATTATGATCTTTTGAGGCCTTGCTCTTCAGTCTACCACCTAGCTCCCTAAATTCTAGATGCAATACCTCATCCCTCATTCTCCCTATATCATTGGTACTAATGTGCACCATGATCTCTGTCTTGTTACCCACCCCCTTCAGGATGTCCTGCAGATGCTCAGTGACATCCTTGACAACACACCATCCCAGAGTCACATTTGTGGCCATAGAAACAGCTGTCTGTTCCCCTAATTAATGAATCCCCTATCACCATCATCCTGCTCCCCTCCTGTACAGTCAGGCTGTTTGTGCCGGAAGCTTGGCTCTATCTGCACTGCCTTGAGGAACGTGTGCCCTAATCAGTTTCCAGAATGGAAAACCGATTTTTGAGCAGTACTCCAGGGGGCTTCTGCACGACCTGCCTGCTTCTCTTTGCCTGCCTGGTGGTCACCCTTCGGTCCTCCAGTCCCTTCAGCTGTGGCATGACCACCTCTCTAAACATGCTATTCACATTGCTCTCAGCTTCACAGTTGTGCCACAGTGTCTCCAGATGTCACTGAAGCTCCAAAACATGTAGCTTAAAATTCTGCAGTTGGGAAAACATCCTGCAAACATTATCTAGGATGCCAGTAGGGTCCATGACTTTCTACATATATGACAGGTCACACATTCCACTTAACTTGACCTCACGTGGCATGATTTCCACTCGAACTTAGTCTTTCTTATAACTTTTCAAATTAAATATATTCCCTTTACCTTAACTTTAGTCTTGTTCTTAGTCTCTGACTATTACTGATGCTTTCCAGTTAATTCCTTTAATCTCCCAGCTGTTGTGCCTTGGTCTGCTCCTGCCCCCACTGGTCTGTAAAAGTAGTTAAAGAAAACAAGACTGCAGAAAAGAGAAAAACATCTCTCCCCTACTTCACCTAATTCTCTCACTAGGCAAACTGCAAACTCCACTCTACAGGTTGGGCAGAAGTCTGTCTTTTTTTTTAAACATACCCTGTCTCAGTTGTTTCAGGAATTGGTTTCTGTATTGCTTGTAGCCAAGTGAGCCAAATGGACCTCTAGAATATGAGTTCCCTGATTGGGGCTGTTAATTTGGTCTAATCAGGAAGCTCTGAGATAGCAAGAACTGCAGATGCTGGAGTCAGAGACAACACAGTGTGGAGCTGGAGGAACACAGCAGGTCAGGCAGCATCAGAGGAGCAGGAAAGTTGACGTTTCGGGTCAGGACCCTTCTTCAGAATCAGGACGCGCTACCTAATAGAGGGGTGCCAGACATTCTGGTACACTGAGAGCAGACTCTAAAGAGGCAGAACCAGAGACAAGGACTGTTCATGTGTAAATAAGGTGAGTTGGTGACAGGATACTGGCCACTGTGGAGTTATTTCAGTGGAGATGAGAGCAAAGCATGATCCTGAAGAAACTTGCTCGCAACCGTTGTCTTTGAGTTGGGGTAAGCATTTCTTACATCATGCCATTATAAAGCTTGACTCATTTGACCCTGCTGTTGAGGACTGGGCCCGGTATGTGGAAAGAATGTGTTTTTTTTCCAGGCAAATGACATTGGGGCAGATGAAAAGCAACAAATAATTCTCCTGACAACTTGTGGAGCTGCAGCTTTTCCTGTTATTAGGAGCTTAACTTTCCCCGATTACACCTGATACTAAAACCTTCCCAGAATCAACGGACATCATTAAGGAATATTACAAATGCAAGCCTACCCTAATTCTGACACACTATTATTTTTTACTCGCCAATTTGAGAACCAGGGGAATCAGTATCAGGATTTTTGACTAGGTTAAGATGACTCGCAGAAGCATGTAACTTAGGTTTAACCCTTAAGGAGATGCTCAGAGACCTTTTGGTATGTGGAATTAATGGTGTTACTATGCAAAAAATGCCTACTAGCTGAAGCCCAACTGGATTCAAACTGGCACTACAACTGGCTTTATCATTGGAAAATGTGGCAGGTGGAGTATGAGTTGCAGGGTACTCCGATGGAAGTGGACACCCTCACCGGTCTGACTGAGCTTGTGGAACACCACTTGAGTGAAGACAATTACATAGTCTCATTCAGGACATATCCTGAACAGAGGGACTCTAGGTCAGCCCACAGCAAAACCCCAAAACAAAGCCAAGCCTCAGCCAAATGGTTAAAATTTTCTTCAGGATCCTGGCTGGCAAGCCATTGTAGTCACTGCCGATATGCAGACTCAAGACAGAAAAAAGGTCCGTATTATGGGGACCCGAGGTTCAAATCCTGCCATGGCAGATGGTGGAATTTGAATTCAACAAATATCTTGAATTAAGAATCTAATGATGACCATGAATCCATTGTTGATTGTTGGAAAAACCCATCTCATTCATTAATGTCCTTTAGGAAAGGAAAGTGCCATCCTTACCTGCTCTGGCAGGTGGACATGTGTTTCCAGACCTACAGCAATGTGGTTGACTCTTAACAGCCCTCTGGGCAATTGGGGATGGGCAATAAATGCTGGCCTAGCCAGCGATGCCCTAATCCTGTAAATGAATTAAAAAAAACTCATTGGCAGACATCCAGGAGAGTTCATATGCTGGAAAGTTCACCCACATCTGGTTTGGAACTGTTAAATCGCTTAGCAATATCCAAATTGGAACCAATCAAAATAAGCATCTGGTTAAATGGTCATCCAGTTCTAATGGAGATTGATACCTGCGCAGCCATATCAGTGATCAGTGATCAGTCTTTAACAAAATTCGCTCTGGACTCCAACCCTTAAGTTTGCGCAAGACCCGGCTAGGCTGAGAACCTGTACCGGGGAACCTTTATAGATTAAGGGTACAACTTCAATCTGGTCTTTTATGAGAAGCAGCTGGGTCAGTTACCAGAGATTGTAGTAAAAAGTTCAGGCTCAGGTTTGATGGGCAAAATTGGTTGAGAAAGATTCACCTACATTGGGTCAACATTTTTCAACTAGAAAATGGCTGCCTGAGAGTGACTTCATAATTATATACCCAGAAGTCCTCCAGGAAGGTCTAGGGACTATCAGAAGAACCAAGGCTACCTTACGTGTTGACCAGGAAGCAATTCCACGATTCTGTAAGGCCCACCCAGTGCCATTTGCCTTATGCGCAAAAGGAGAGACGGAAATCAGGAGGCTGGCAAGCGAAGGAATCATCAAACCAGTCCAGTGTGTGGAATTGGCAGCACTGGGTCAAGTTCCGATACGGGTGGCATGTAACGCACGAGAGCTTATCTCTTGCAGCAGGAGAGCCTCAATAGGATTTAACTGTCTTCTTCCAGCAGCAAAGGTGTCAATGCGGCTACATCAGTCATGTCCATCGCTTATTCAAAGGACTCGCCAATGCTTGACGGAGAGGATAATTCCATGGGTTTCGGTAGCTTTTCTGACTGTTCTGAGCAGCCAGGCACGTTTTGCTCCCACACTGTTTGCAAATTTGCAGCTTTCATATGGCTCACATGCTTGTTCAGGAGCATCGCACTGACCTGAACTTTATACGTCACTGATCCTGACCTCATGCTGACCATGCCTATTAGCCATGTGGGGCTATTTCCGTGATTCTTACATGAAACATCATCCCCCTGTATCAAACGTCTCTCTTCTCTTGGCGGAGTCTTGTGTCTGGCATTGGCGATACTGATGCCATTTCAGTGTACATCAGCTTAACATTTTGCCCCAGTTAAATATCCAAGCTGCAGCAGCTCACCCATGAGGAGAGATTGTCTTGACTCTCCTCAGCCTTAAAAGAGACATAACTGTCTACCCTTGAGAATTAAACCCTACTAAATATTGATGTCATCAAAGAACTAGCAGTAATTAGTATTATACTCTCAGGTAAGAGAGCAATTCTCAAACTGCGACAATGAACTCTGCAGGTTGCATTCTGTGTGTTTTATTTTGTTCATTTTAGGTGGTTTGCTTATTTGATTTTATCTTTATTTCTTTTGTTAATAAACATTGTTTTATTGTTAAAGCAAAATATTCAGCATTGTGTGCTCATGTTTCAGCATCAGACCACTTTGTTAAATCCAAAACAAATAAAATATGATCT
>NC_063372.1:4620859-4625235 GCF_021869965.1 Rhincodon typus
AACAGGTTGAAAAGCAACAGTATAAACACAACTTGCAATGAATTTCAGCAACTTGCTTTTTGAAAATACAGCAATTCCTTCCTCAGTCCTTTGTTGTGAAACAGTTATCTTCCCAATTCAGTCCACAGTAAAAAATAAAATCAAATAAAAATATGGCCTTTACATTGAAGCATCTGCATTTGACAACAGATCATAAAAAGCACTACAAATTTCCAACTCTTAAAATTGCAGTGACTTTACTGCTTTGCGCTACAATATGTAGATGAGTCTTGTCACAAAATATGTGCAGATATTTTTGTCTTCACCCACTCATCCTTGTTAGAACTATAAGAGTAATACTTAATGATATCTCAAGTGCAGTCACAATATAATATGATGGTGCTAATGATAATATTCTTAAGACAGCCATTGTCCAGTTGTTGATTCTACGCTTTAAACTATTGGTCATATCAAGCTAAAATGTACAGGAATTAAAATGTGTGACCCGAAACGTCAACTTTCCTGCTCCTCAGATGCTGCCTGGCCTGCTGTGCTCCACCAGCTCCACACTGTGTTATCTTTAACTCAAGACTTCTACAATGTTTCCAAAACTTCTATAAATCTCGAATCTGGACTAAATATTGTGTTTTTTGGCTAAGTGTCAATTCATCAAGTCTTACAGAGGGTTTCATTCCACAAGGCTGAGTGAGATCCTTCACTGTAGAGTACCAAACTATCCTCATTATCCATGTAATCCTCCCCTATGGAAACTCTGTCATCCAATTCTCACCCCATTCCACTACTTGCTATTGTCGGAACAATTCGCCACTGCCAGGATTTCTCAGAATTGACTGGCATCCCTGGTACTGGTACCATCTTTAAAAGCCCATTGTTTACCCAGACAAGCACTGTCAGTCTGGAGTTGCCTGGCATAGTTCCTGACATTTACCCTGGACATGACAGAGAAGGTGAATTTGGTGCCTTTCTTTGCAGACAGGCACCTGAAGCCCCTGCTGAACAAGGTGGCGCACAGGTGCAATGTCCTCTTCTACAGGACAGGCAAAAGAGGTCACCATCCCAGACTAAGCCAGCCTGATCTGTGATTGCCACCTGGTTCAGTGCAGTCTCAGCCATCTGGAGGAATGCCCAGCAGTGTAAGAAAGTGAATTACCTTATCATTTCCCTGCTACTTCACACTGCCAGCTACTGTATCTCTACCTGCATTGCTCCTCTCAGGGGAGGTGATGGTCTAGTGGTATTATCACCAGACTATAAATCCAGAGTCCAGGTAATGATTGGGACCTAGGCTTGAATCTTACCATGGGAGAATTCCCATGGTTTCTTTATTCATTCACGAGATGAGGGTGTTGCCGGCTAGGCCAGCATTTATTGCCCACCCCTAATTGCCCAGAGGGCTGTTAAGAGTTAACCACATTGCTGTGGGTCTGGAGTCACGTGTAGGCCAGACTAGGTAAGGATGGCAGTTTCCTTCCCTAAAGGACATTAGTGACCCAGATGGATTTTTCTGACAATGGACAATGGATTCACGGTCATCATTAGACCCTTAATTCCAGATATTTATTGAATTCAAATTCCACCATCTGCCATGGCGGGATTTGAACCTCGTGTCGCCAGAACATTATCTGGGGCTCTGGTTAACAGTCCAGTGATGATACCACGAGATCATCGCCTCCCCTCACTCTGCTGGTTAGGGTCATACCTGGCACATAGAAAGATGGGTGTGTGTGTGGGTGTGGGTGTGTGTGTGGTAGTGTGAGGGGGGTCATCGATGACCTTCCTAACATCATAAGGGTCAGAAGTGGGGACTTTTTGATGATTAGTACTGAAAATTGTGCATTCATGACTCCTCAGATACTGAAGCAGTCCATGTCTAAATGTAACAAGATCTGAACAATATCCAGGCTTGGGCTGATAAGTGGCAAGTAACCTTTGTGGTATACAAATGCCAGGCAATGACCATTTCCAATAAGAGACAATCTACCCACTGCCCCATGACATTCAATGGTGTTACTGTTACCGGACTAACCATATACAGTGACTAAAAGAGCAGGTCAAAAGCCAGAAATACTGCAGTGATACTCCCCAAAGTCTGTCCATCATTTACAAGGCACAAGTCAGGAGTGTGATGGAAAACTCCCCACTTGCCTGGGGATGGGTGCAGCTTCAACAACACTCAAGAAGCTTCACACCATCCAGGACAAAGCATCCCATTTGATTGGCACCACAAACATAAACATCCACTCCCTCTAGTAACTTCTCCAATAATGACTGGGACTCCCTTGCAGCAAGAGGCTTAGACTGGGCAGAATTTGTGAACTGCATCCAAGAAGGTTTCTTGAAAAAAATATGTGGACAGTCCAACTGGAAGAAGGGGCCATACTGGACCTTTTATTGGCTAATGAGCCTGGCTGGGTGACTGACCTTTCAGTGGGAGAGCATTTTGGAAACAGTGATCACAACTCCTTAAGTTTTAAGATAGCTATGAATAAGGATAAGTCAGGACTTTGCAGGAAGGTACTAAATTGGGCGAGGCCAAATTATGTCAGTATTAGGCAGGAACTAGGGAGTGTTAAATGGGAGGAACTGTTATCAGGCAAGTCCACATTTGAGACGTGGGAGTTGTTTAAAAGCTGATCAAAGTTCAGGATCACCAATAAGGAGGAAGGACAAGGATAGCAAGGTGAGGGACTCTTGGATAATGAGGGAGGTTGTGAATTTAGTCAAAAGGGAAAAAGAATTATATGTGAAGTTTAGAAAGCTAAAATCAGACAGGACCAGTGAGGAATATATTAAAAAAAGCAGAAAAGAACTCAAGCAGGGAATTAGGAGAACAAGAAGGGGCCATGAAATGATCTTGGCAAGTAGTTTTAAAGAGAATACCAAGGAATTCTATAGATACATTAAAAATAAGAGGATAATTAAGGAGAAGGTAGGACCACTCAAGGATAAAGGAGGGAATGTGTGTTTGGAGACGGAGGATGTGGGCGAGATCCTAAATGAGTACTTTGCAACGGCATTCATCCAGGAGAAGGATATGGAGGATAGCGCGATTAGTGTGGATCATGCTAATATGCTAAGGCATTTTGAGATCAAAAATGAAGTGGCGTTAGGTCTCTTGAAGAGCATTAAGGTGGATAAGTCCCCAGGGCCCAATGATCTCTATACCGGGTTATTGGGAGGGCCAAGACAGGAGATTGCTGGGGATGTGACCAAGATCTTTGTATCCTTGATATACACTGGTGAGGTCCCAGAGGACTGGCAAGTAGCTAATGTTGTTCCTCTGTTCAAGAAGGGAAATAGGGATAATCCAGGAAACTATAGACTGATGAGTCTCCATTGGTGGTTGGGAAGCTATTAGAGAGAATTCTTAGGGATAAGATTTATGTGCATTTGGAAAAACATGGCCTAATTAGGGACAGTCAGCATGGCTTTGTGCAGGACAGATCATTTCTTACTAACTTGATTGAATTTTTCAAGGAGGTGACAAAGGTGATCAATGAGGTTAGAGCAATGGATGTTGTCCAAATGGATATTTAGTAAGACTTTGGACAAGGTCCATCATGGTAGGCTCATCCAGAAGATTAAGATGCATGGGATCCATGGTGACTTAGCCATGTGGATTCAAAATTGGCTTGCTCATAGAAGGAAAAGGGTAGTGTTGGAGGGTTTTATTTTAGGTTGGAGGTCCGTGACTGGGATCCATACTGGGACCTCTACTGTTTGTGATATATGTAAATGACTTGGATGAAAATGGGTAGGTTAGCAGGTTTGTAGACGATACATATCTGTGGAGTTGTGAATAGTGTAGTAGGTCGTCAAAGGATATTGAAATAGATCAGTTGCAGAAATGGGTGGAGAAATGGCAGATGGAGTTTAATCCATGCAAGTGTGAGGTCCTGCACTAGGAGAGATCAAATGTTAAGGAAAAGTATACAGTTAATGGTAGGACTGTGAACAGCATTGATGTACAGAGGGATCTTGGGGTTCAAGTCCATAGTCCCCTGAAAGTGGCCACTCAAGTAGATAGGGTGGTAAAGAAGGCATTTGGCATACTTGCCTTTATTGGTTGGGGAATTGAGTACAAGAGTCAAGATTTCAGTTTCCAGCTTTATAAGACTTTGGTTGGGCCACACTTAGAGTATTGCGTTCAATTCTGGTCACCACATTACAGGAAGGATGTGGAGGTTTTGGAGAGGGTGCAGAAGAGGTTTACCAGGATGCTGCCTGGATTAGAGTGTATGAGCTGTAAGGAGAGGCTAGGAAAACCCAGGTTGTTTTCTCTGGAGAGGCGGAGGCTGAGGGGAGACTTGATAGAAGTCTATAAAATTATGAGATGCATAGATAGGGTTGATGATCAGAATCTTTTTCCCAGAGTT
>NC_063372.1:4625635-4675052 GCF_021869965.1 Rhincodon typus
GTGAGGGCAAGTTTTTTACACAGAGTGGTAGGAGTCTGGAACGCGCTGCCTGCGGTGGTGGTGAAGACAAATATGATAGGGGCGTTTAAGGGTCTTTTAGATAAGCACATGAATATGGAAGGATATGGACTGAGGGCAGGCAGAAGGGATTAGTTTCATTTGGTGTCATATTCGGCACAGCATTGTGGGCTGAGGGGCCTGTTCCTGTGCTGTACAGTTCTATGTTCTAAGTTCCATTGTGCATCACATGGACTGCAGCAGTTCAAGAAGGCAACTCAGTGCCGTCTTCTCAAGGGCAACTAAAGGATGCACAATAAATATTGTCCCAGCCAATGACACCCGTGTCCCATGAGTGAATACAAGAACTACTTACCTCCAACTTCATGCTCTGATTCTTGCTGATGGATGCAATGTCCGAATTTGCTCTCACCCACTCCATACTTCTCCTCCGTACTTCCACCACTATTAACCCCATGACTTCTGTGCTGCGTACTCACTTGCTTGGGGCAATTATGCTTGGTTTAAGCAGAATGCCAGTGGTGTAGTGTCACTTCTCCGTCAGCCCCAGATGTGCCTGTTTCCTCTGTCACCACTGCCAATGTCAGATCAATCTTAGAACAAAGAACAATACAGCACAAGAATAGGCCATTCGGCCCTCCGAGCCCACGCCAACATATTTCACCCTTCCATAGTAAGACTGTCTTCACTTACAGGATCTGTATCCCTCTATTCCCTTCCTGTTCATGTATTCATCCAGGTGTTTCTTGAATGCTGCTATTGTGTCTGCTTCCACCACCTCCTCTGGCAACACGTTCCAGGCACTCACCACCCATTGTGTGAAAAACGTGCCCTGCACATCTGTTTTAAACTTCGCACACTCCCTCCACCTGACCCCTGCACCTTGAATCTGTGTCCCTCAGTGATTGATCCCTCTACCCTGGAAAAAAACCTCATACTTTCCACTGTATCCATGCCATTCACAATGTTTTAAATTTCTATCAGGTCTTCTTGAGTAAACAAAAGGAAAGCGACTGGCGCAGGCAGAATCCACGGCCATGCAGTCAGATTCTGTGTGGACCAGCTGGAGGAAGTATTTACTGACATCTTTAACCTCTCCCTCCTACAAGCCAAAGTCCCCACCTGCTTCAAGAAAACCACCATCATCCCAGTACCAAAGAAAACACCTGCAACGTGCGTCAACAACTACCGGCCAGTGGCTCTGATCTCCATAATTATGAAGTACTTCAAGAGGCTGATCATGGCCCACATCCACTCTAGCCTCCCAGCTTGCCTTGATCCCCTGCAATTTGCCTACTGGCAAAACAGGTCCACGGCAGACACCATTTCCCTCGCCCTACACGCATCCCTGAAATATCTGGATAACAAGGACACCTGTGTCAGGGTCCTACTTATTGACTACAGCTCGGCCTTCAACGCTATAATTCCTATCAAACTAATCTCAAAACTCCAAGACCTCAGCCTCTGCTCCACCCTTAGCTTCCTGACCCACAGACTGCAATCAGTGAAGATAGTCAACATCACCTCCTCCACAATAATCCTCAAGAGTGGCACTCTGCAAGGATGCATACTCAGCCGCCTACTGTACTCCCTGTACACTCATGACTGTGTAGCCAAATTTCATATGAACACCATTTACAAGTTTGCTGATGACACCACCGCGGTAGGCTGGATATCAAACAACGATGAGTCAGAGTACAGGAAGGAGGTAGAGTGCTTGGTGTTGTGGTGCAGTGATAACAATCTCTCTCTCAATGTCGGCAAAACAAAAAGAACTGATCATCGACTTCAGGAAGAAAGGAGGAGGACACACCCCTATCTACATCAACAGAGCTGAGCTGGAGAGGGTTGAAAGCGTCAAGTTCCTAGGAATGACCATAACCGGCAATCTGTCCTGGGCCTCCCATGTAGATGCGACGGTCAAGAAGGCACAACAACGCCTCTTCTTCCTCAGTACGCTTAGGAAATTCAGCATGCCCATAAGGACCCACACCAACTTTTACAGATGCACGATAGAAAGCTTTCTATCCGAGTGCATAACAGCCTGGTATGGCAACTGCTCTGCCCAGGATCGTAAGAAACTACAGAAAGTTGTGTGCGCAGCCCAGACCATCACGTGAGCCAACCTTCCATCCATGGACTCCATCTACACTTCTTGGTGCCTTGGAAAGGCTGCCAACATCATCAAAGTCCTCTCTCACCCTGGTAATACTCTCTTCCAACCTCTTGCATCAGACAGAAGATACAGAAGCTTGAACACACGCAGCAATGTTTCAAGAACAGCTTCTTCCCTGCTTTTATTAGACGGCTAAATGGATCTCTCTAATTTCAAATTTAATGTTGACGTTGCTTTTGTGCACCTCCTGTGCAGTTGTAGCCTTATAAGCCTCGCTCTGTCTAAGCACCCTGTGATTTGTATGTCCTTGTTTGTTATGATCTGCCTATACTGCTCGCAAAACAAAACTTTTCACTGTGTTTAGGTACACTTGACAGCAATAAATCAAATCAAATCAAATCAAACCACCTCCCACCGCCCAGCTGCACCAGTGAAAACAATTGAGCCACCCACATTCATCTCATTCAATCCCTCCCTTTCTCTCATCCCAGAAGTAAACAGCCCACAATATGGTAGAAGGAGTCAAGACGGTGCTAGGCTGCCCAACATTCTGCTCTTGCACCCTTCAATGGAGAGGGTCCTGACCATGACCGCCCGAGCGGATGACTGATTATGTTCAAGCCCATGGACTGGTATTGGAGACTACTTAGACATACTATGCTAGGACCTCATGGCCCATTTTGTTTCCCTGTGGTGGGTGCTGATAGGAAGCTGCATATTAATGAGGTGAGATTTGCAGTTAATTAGGATGATAGCCCTTTAATAGACATCTCAACACTCCCTAGTGAGAATTTCATCTTGACACCCATGACTTGGCTGGAAAATGCAGCTAGTTGCTCCCGATGTCAAGATATGCCTTGCCCCCACTTGATTTCTCCCAGCTTTCTCACTATTGTCTATGCCATTCAGGCCCCTACAAGATTCTGCCCTGAGACCTGCATTATATGTGTCAACCAAGGCCAATTGCCTCAGTAGAAGTGTTGTAATGGTTCCATGTGGGAAAGAGTGTAATTACATAGCGACAAGTTTTCATAGGTAGCTTCCATTAGAACTGTGGACATCGAGCTACAACCCTGATGGAAACAGTGCACTGGAACTCAAACCCCACTATTCCATGAGTTGCCACAAGTGTGAAAATGAGCACTTTAATCACTAGAATGGGTAATTTACCTGACTGTGACCACTATGTAAGATGAAAGAAACTTGCACCAGATTTCAATGAACAAGAAAATAAAAATATTTAGTATTACAAACTTTCCTATGATGTGGAAAAAGCATTATTAATATGCAAACTTAAACGATGACCCTTTACATCTAAATACAGACACACGCTCTCACATAAATAGGATGAAAAAAAGACAATTTGCAGAAATATTGTGAGTGGTAAAATATAGGCAAAAGGGAACAAAGTCTGTGGATTAAATGTCCAAATCACAAGGTTGTGTGGTGAGGACGGAGGAGGTGGCAGAAGAACTGAGATGGCTTTCTCAGTTCTTTTGTTTTTTTGCTGCCAGTATCACATTGTTGATGACCAAGGTGATCCTCACTTTGGTAGCCGGTCATTTGGACTTGGGTTTTTGCTTGAATTAGAAGTTCTTTTCAGAATAGTTTAGTGCTGGTTTTCTTTCACTTAAAGGAAGAGATTTGTTTTGCTTTTGGATGTCTAAGTATGATTGTTGTCTCACCAGCTCTGTGATAAAACTGCCACTTAAAACCAGTCTAAGAGCTGTTGCTAAGCATTCATTTTTCAACCCAAAGGGACCTGGTGCCAACTAGTGTCTCAAAAGTTTCAAATCCAGCTTCTCCAAAAGTTTCACATGCTCTTGTGTAACCAATGAGTGAGCATCATACAGTTCTACTTTTTCTTCAAGTTGTTTAAAAAAAGTTATTAGTTGCAACACAGCAGACCAAGTTTCCACTTTCCACTTTATAGTTCAAGTAAAATATATGTAGTCCTTACAATAGTAATTTATAATGGAAAAAAATTGACAGGAATACACAGATGTAAGATTTATGATGATTTTTTTGTTGCTCAAGGCATAATACATCAGTGTTAGTTTTGTAGCTTTTCATTCCCACTGATAGCCGTGTCAGGTTAAACATGTGGAAAATCTGTATAGTTGAATAAATTACTAAAGCCTTCCGTTATAGTTCTAACCTCTTAATCAGAATTACCGTGGTCTTAGAAAAACTTCTTCCTTGACTTTGTTTTTTCTTGGCTCTTCTGGGGACCACTGGCAAGATCAGTATTTATTGCCCATGCCTAATTGCCCTTGAGAAGGCTGTAATGAACCATTTTCTTGAAACACTTGGTCCATTTGTTCTAGATACACCCTCTGTGCTATTTTTCCTGTGGTGGTTTCTTACATTTAAGTGGCTTGCTACACTATTTCGGAGGGCAATCTTTTCCATGTTAGTGCTTCAAAGCTCAAGATAGCTCTGGTGAAAGTTCTGCTGCGTCCATCTCCCAAGGGGGAGAAGAGGAAACACCAGAAGAGTTTGGTGAATAATTCCAACTCCTCCTTGGATGTCAGATGTCTCATTTGCCTCACAATCACTATGGTGTTCAGCCAAACACAGACTGTAGTGCTGTGTTGGATGCTGTACTGCACGTTGTCAGCTCAATGGTGGGAAGGCTAGATTATCAGAAGGCTGTTCCTTCAGAAGAAAGTGACACTAAAATAAAGGTTGGCATCTCAGGATTAGTGAGACTACCTGCACTTCTGGCAATCAGGGAACTGGTGAGGGATACAGACTTGCTTCCCTGAGATCTGGTTTGCAGAAAAAGGTGTTGTATCATTGTCCTGTAGCTTTACCCATCTGGTTTACATAAACTTTTTTGGATCTTCTGCTGGTATTGAGTTATCTGTTAGAATTGTCAAATAAAATGTAATATTAAAAAAAAAACCATGTTGCTCTGGAACTGGAGTCATGTGTAGGCTAGATTGAGTAAAGATGGCAGATTTTCTCCCCTGAAGGAAATTATGATGGGCTTTTATGATAGTGTGGTACTTTCATGATCATTAATATTGAGACTCTCATTTTATGCCAGATATAATAATTAAATGATTTTAAATTAAATCCCTGAGTGGGATTTGAGCTTCTTTTTCTGGAGATGCTTATTCCCTGTTCAAAGTGCCACATTGTAACTTTCTCCCTTTCACCAACACCAGCACAATCTACAAGTTTTCAGTTTTGTTTTGTTGACTTTATTTGCTCAGAGTTATAAAGTTCTGTTGCTAGTGGCTGAATGTTAAAGTCAAGTACCTGCTTCCAAATCGCCGTGGAAATGACATATGCTCTAGTCTTGCTGGGTAATCAGGATGACATATATTTTGGTTCTGCTTGCAAGCTTGTGTATCCATCTTTACCCAGTTAAATGAGGCTCCAGAAATGCAAAATGATCTTACTGACTATTGAGGGATGTGAGGATTTATAATTCTGATTGAAGCAAATTTGAGGAATGGGGGATTTAATTGATACTAAACTAAATATTCATTTTTTAAAGCGCTTAAACTAATGTAAATTTGGAAGACTTTAATCGTCAAGGTGTTCAGAAGATGATCTGTTTTGGACAGCGGGCATTTATGGAATCAGGAAGTGAAAAAAGAACATTACAGCCATTAGGTCTAATTGATCCTTCTGTGACAGATGTATAACTAATACTGCTCACCTGGACTATTTAAACCCTACCTGCAACATCTTATTCCTGTCTAATTTGAACATATTGGACTGTGCTAAGCACTATCCTTGTGTTTCTGTTAGAACCCTTGCTGATTTTTCATTTTGTTTTAGTTATTTTTGTTTTGGAACTGTGAGCTGAGAGCAGAGGACTTTCAAGAGTAGGGGACACATTTTTAAGGTGAGAGGTGAAAGTTTTGAAAAAGATATGAGAGACAAATTTTTTATACAGAGGGTGGTTCGCGTGCGGAGTGAACTTCCTGATGAAGTGCTGGATGTGGGTACAATTACAACATTGAAAAGACATTTGGATAGGTACATGAAGAGGAAAGGCTTGAAAGGATATGGGCCAGGGGCAGACAGATGGGACTAGTTTAGTTTGGGATTATGGTCGGCATGGACTGGTTGGACCAACGGGTCTGTTTCTGTGCTGTATGACTATGATTCTGTGACTCTATGATAACGTTTGGACTGTGAGCAGCAGCTGTTTAAAAAGAAAGAGAACGAACTGTTATTTACTTTTAAGAACAGGCCTGAAATTTAATTATAGGTTGTGTCTTGTTAAAAAAATGCTCTATAGATACTTCGACTCCAGGGGGCCTTATGCTCAAACAGATGGCAGATGTTGAATGTTAACTGTGACCTCATATGGAGACAATCAGTCTAAAAAGAGATCAGAGTTTGAATTGGTTTTTTAACTGTATTTTGGGTCAGAAAGATTGTGCCTGCAAGATCTACAGCAGAGAATTTTGATTGTTCCTGGTTGTCTTCTCAGTATAAAATTGTTGAAAATTCTATTCTGGAGAATAAAATCTCAGTTATAAGAATTAAATGAATATTTCTCAGCCTACTGGGAGAATACTGTCAATAGAAACCAAGCAAGATATGTTCCCTTGATGTTACAGATTGTAGAGTCTGCTTAAGTCAACTGGCCAGTTACATTTCATTTATTTTTCCCTTTTGATTTATCCCTGAACTGTTTCAGTTTGTCTGTCTGACTTTGTGACAGAGTGGCGTCTAGAGTCAATGAAGTTTGGGTACACATTAGTAAGATTACCTTGTGGTTTAATGTTGCTCTGCTAAAGCTACTATATAATTAATAAATTGTTAAATCTTTTGTTTACACTATAAACTTTTTTTTCCTTTATTCATTCATGGGATGAGGGCATTGCTGGCTAGGCAGCATTTATTGCCTATCCCTAATTGCCCAGAGGACAGGTAAGAGTCAGCTACATTGCTGTGGGACTGGAGTCACATGTAGGCCAGACCAGGTAAGGATGACAGTTTCCTTCCCTAAAGGACATTAGTGAACTAGGTGGGTTTTTCCCCAACAATTGACAATGGATTCATGGTCATCATTAGACTCTTATTTCCAGATATTTAATGAATTCAAATTCTTCCATGACGAATTTGAACCCAGGTCCCTAGAACATTATCTGGGTCTCTGGATTAATAGTCCAGCGATAATACCACTAAGCCATCGCCTCCCTTAAACTAGACTTGGTGTCAAGTATCAATTAGTCACAAAGTCTGGTACTGGTTATTCAAAAGGTCTGGTTAGGAACCATTGGGGTCAATTTTTAGGATTACTGAGTAATTTAATTTTGCTGTTTTGCAACTACAAGGATAGGGAGGCTGATTTGATTTGATTGTCTCCATGTTGTAATACTTCACATAATACTAGATTTGAAATGAAAGACCTGGGAAAGCCATAATAATCCTTTGTGATCATGATCAGTATGAATAAGCATGAGTTTGAGAGGGGCTGATTTTGTTTTCTTTCGTGAAAATTTACTTAAATTGTGAACGCAGCCATCATATGTTCTAATGATATTGGGCATTTTGTGCCTTTGTTACTCAGCAGCTGTTTTGTATTAAAAGAACAAAACTAAATGTAATGAGGTTTCTTCATCCTAGCCATTTGTAATTTGTGTTTAAACAACAGCAAGAAGACTTTGTGCAAAAGTAAGATAAAAGGTATTTATTCTATATTTATTTCCTGTTAAATTATATGTACACTTAGGGGCAGTCTGCTGTAATGTGTATTATGTATAAGGAGAATCACGAAAGTGCCATATGAATTGGTATTGTCCTGAAATTCCAGTTTTTTTCTCCCCTCTCTCCCTGTGGGGTACGCCCTTCCTCCACATCATAGTAAAGCTCAGAAAATGGATTTTAACCTGTTTTCTGTGTGCTGATGTCACTGTTTTTCATGAGATATCTAAAATGACATTCTCAGAAATTCAACTAGTTATGAATAATGTGCAACAGAGCTCTATAGACGAGGTGGATGTCAAGTTCATTCCCATGTGTTAGCCTTGGCTACTGGAGGCACTCTGTCTTCTTCAGTCAGAAGATTGCAGTTCAAGTCCACTGCAAAGATTCTGGTCAATGATAAACCCCAGGATATTGATAGTGAGAGATTCAGTGATGGTAACACCCCTGAATGTCAGGGATGGTGGTTAAGTTTGTCTCTTTAACATGGTCATTGCCTGGTGCTTGTGTGGCGTGAATGCTACTTGCCACTTATTAGCCCAAGTTTGGATATAGAGCAAAGAACAAAGAAAATTACAGCACAGGAACAGGCCCTTCGGCCCTCCAAGCCTGTGCCGATCCAGAGCCTCTATCTAAACCTGTCGCCTATTTTCCAAGGATCTGTATCCCTCTGCTCCCTGCCCATTCATGTATCTGTCTAGATACATCTTAAATGATGCTATCGTGCCCGCCTCTACCACCTCTGCTGGCAACGCATTCCAGGCACCCATCACCTTCTATGTAAAGAACTATCCACGCATATCTCCCTTAAACTTTTCCCCTCTCACCTTGAAATCGTGACCCCTAGTAATTGAGTCCCCCACTCTGGGAAAAAGCATCTTGCTATCCACCCTGTCTATACCTCTATACCTATTCATATTGTCCAGGTTTAGCTGCATTTGGATATAGACTGCTTCAATGTGGTTGCATAGCCCAATAAGTAAGGTGTCTGACTTCCGTGTTGTCAGGATACTATAAGAAGGTTGCAGGCTCCAGTCCTGTGATAATCATTTAGGGCAGCACTGTGGTTAGCACTGCTGCCGCATAGCACCAGGGACCCGATTAGATTCCACCCTCAGGTGACTGTGTGGAGTTTGCCCATTCTCCCCACATCTGTGTGGGTTTCTTTTGGGTGCTCCAGTTTCCTCCCACAGTCAAAAAATGTGCAGGTTAGTGGATTGGCCATACCACGGATGTGTAGGGTAGGTGAATTAATGATGGAAAATGCAGGGATAGGAAGGCGGTGAGAGTCTGGGTAGGATGCTCTTTAGAGGGTCAGTGTAGACTTGATAAGCTGAATGGCCTCTTTCTGCACTGTTGGGATTCTATGAATGTTTGAGGAGTTGTGAATGGTGCTGAACATTATGCACTCATTGGTGCACAACCCCACTTCTGACCTTATGATGGAGGAAAGGTCATTGGTAAAGCAGCTGAGGATGGTTGAGACACTAACCTGAGGAACTCCTGCAGAGATGTCTTGGAGTTGAGATGACTGACCTCCAACATCCACAACATCTTCTTTTGTACCAGGTATGACTCCAATCTGCAGAAGGTATCCCCGCTGAGTCCCAATGACTCAATTTTTGCTAAGGCTCTGTGATGTCACACTTGGTTAGACATAGCCTTGATGTCAAGGGTAGTCAATCTCAACTCACCCTTGAAATTCAGCTCTTTTGTCTGAGGAGCCTTAGCAAAACAGGAGTCATTGGGACTTGGGGGTGGGGGAGGGATCCCTCTGCTGGTTGGAGTCATTTAATGTTCATTGGTATGAAGGTGAGACTTCATCTCCACAAAACCTGTGTGCTAGTCACTCTTAGTGATACTGTTATGGACAACTGCATCTGCAGTAGGCAGATTCATGTGCATGAGGTCAAATATGTTTTTCCCTCTTGTTGATTCTCTTGCCACATGCCACAGATCCAGTCTGGCAGCAGTGACCTTTTGGAATTGACTCATTCAATCAGTAGTGGTGCTTCCAAGCTACCCTTGGTGGTGGACATTAGAATTCCCACCGAGAGTACTTTCTGTGCCCTTGCCGCTGTGCACAAACCCTCCTCCTGACCCCAGTTTTCCCTCCAAGTTTTATTCAATGTGGAGGAGCACTGATTGACTAGCCGAGGGGAGGACAGTAGTTCTATAAGAGCTTGGAATACACAGTTCCTATTGGACAAAGGAAAACAGTGTTTTATCTCAAGTACTTTTGTCCTTGCAGGAAATGCGCACACTATGTCTGGGAGATGGGAGGAGGGATGGAGTTCCCCTGCCACATCACCTCAAATAGAACAAACAGCAATGGAGATAGGGAGTCAAAGAGGAGGCAGTCATGCCCTGAAGAAATGGGTGCTCTTAGTAGAGTCATAGAGTAATACAGCATGGAAACAGGCCCTTTGGCCCAAACTGGTCCATGCTGACCATGGTGCCCACTCAACTAGTTCCAATTGCCTACATGTGGTCCATATCCCTCTAAACCTTCCCATCCATGTACCTATCCAAATGTGTTTTAAATGTTGCTATTGTACCTGCCTCGACCACTTTCTCTGACAGCCCATTCCATATACGCATCACTCTCTGTGTGAAGAAGTTGCACCTCAGGTCCTTCTTAACTCTTTCCCCTCTCACCTTAAACCTATGCCCTCTATTTTTCAATTCCCCATCCCTGGTAAAAAAAAAGACTATATGCATTCATCCTATCTGTGCCCCTCATGATTTTATACACCTCAATAAGGTCACCCCTCATTTTCCTACGTTCCAAGGGATAAAGCCTTATCCTGGCCAACCTCGCCCTATAACTCAGGCCTACTAGTCCTGGCAACATCCTCATAAATCTTCTTTGCATACTTTCCAGTTTAACTATGTCTTTGCTGTAACAAGGTGACCAAAACTGTACACAATACTCCAAGTGCGGCCTCACCAACGACTTATACAACTGTAACATAACATCCCAACTCCTATGTTCAATGCCTTGACTGATGAAGGCCAGCATGCTAAATGCCTTCTTCACCACACTGTCTACCTGTTACACTGCTTTCAACAAACTATGTACTTGTACTCCTTGGTCCCTCTGTTCCACAACACTCCTCAGGACCTTACCAGTTACTGTATAAGTCAGACCTTGGTTTGACTTTCCAAAGTGCAACACCTCACACTTATCTGTATTGAACTGCATTTGCTAATCCTCAGCCCACTTCCCCATCTGATCAAGATCCCTCTGTAATTTTTGATAACCTTCCTCTCTATCAACAATACCTCCTAATTTTGTATCATCCGCAAACTTACTAATCATGCCTTGTACATTCAAATTCAGATCATTTATGTAAATAACAAATAACAAAGATCCCAGCACCCACCCCTGTGGCACTACTAGTCACATGCCTCCAGTCCTAGACCTAGTTATTACAACAGGCAAAGTGGATATTGAAGCACGGACAATGCACCCCACATAATAGCATGTCACACCTTGAGGAACATTGGGTGTTTTCAGCACTGCAGCGGTTTCTACTCTTCTAGGCTAACTTTCATCATCTGCTGTGTCTCCTACTGGGAAAGATGTCCAACCTTTGGCACTCTTCTTTTCTCTCCCTCAATGGGGACAGAACAGCAAGGAGGAGATGAAGAAGCACTGTCACACCTTACAAATGCAGTGTCGTCCAGCTCAAAAAATTTCATCTCATGTAGATGGGATGGTACAGGTTGATAATCACCTCAGAAGTAAACAGAAAAAGGTATCAGAGGTAGAGGGAAGCTGTTCTCAGTTCATCTTGGAGGTGGGAGGACCAACAAAGCCCTACTCAACTGGGACTAGCTCAGGGCCATAGAAGTCACTGGAAGGGAGAGTCTAGCTTGAGCAGCAGTAGGAGATGAGCCCCCCACCCCGACCCTAATATCAGAGTTCCCCAAGACAGTGTGGAGCCATGGACTGAGAATGGAGAAGTTCATCCCACTCCACAATGGTTCAAAGATTTGAGCCAATGAACTCCTCCACAAAATGGCCAAGGTCTTGGAGCACCATATGCGGAATCATTCAGCTGTGTGCGGGAACTGCATACGGATGTACACAGGATGCACGATATGCTGGGTCACATAGCAAGGGCTGAGAACATTGGTGAGTGTCCTACTCCTCATGAGGAACCTTCATCCTCGTATTCCTCAGATGTAGGTGCAGATTGGGAGCCTGATAGAGGTTGATGCTACAGTGATACATGTACAACAGTCTCTGAAGGTTCCCTCATTGTGCAAGTTGCAATTAAGTTGACCACCATGTGTATCTCAGCTACACACTGGGTGAACAGGCTGTCTCAACCTTCTGAGACCAGAAAGTGAGCATAGTGTCAAGTGACTGAATGTGGAGCCATCTCATTGTGCAGTTGGAACACATCTTTGTTCAACCTTTTCATCTCCACTTCCTCCTCCTCCTCTCTCATCTCCTGCGCCAATTCTTCCCAAATGACATGTCTTCTTCTGTCCTAAGCCAAAGATGCAGATGAGTTTGTCTCCCAACTCAATATACCCTATCAGAAATTCAACAAGAGGACTGGCTTATTCAGTGTATTTTGCCTGCTTCACCATTTTGTTAGCCATGACAAGTCATTTTAGTCTTAATTCCATTCCTGGAGCCATGTTTATACAGAATGCAACAAGCTCCTAAAATGACCAAAGTCCTTGCAGGAGGGTATTGGGGGGCACCACCCAACTGCTCCAGGCACTGGAATTATATTTTCAGGAATTTGAAGGCCTTCTCAATGGCTTTGATTGGTTTTAATAGGGAGGTGGACATGAACACTGTGCCACCTTGCTTAACATAAGGAATGGCATCTCAAAACTAACATGACAAAAATGCAGACAGTGACTTTGCTTCAAAAGTATTTCATCAGCTGTAAAGCATTTTGAGACATCCTGAAGTTGTGAAAGGTGCTGAACAGTTGCAAATTGTTCATTCTTCCTTAGTTTCTGTTGCATTAGCGGATCTGAACTGCAGCAGTTGTAGGGGAGCTACAGTTGGATATGAGTTGAGGACCGGTTCAGGCTTGGTTGTGAATTGTTATCCATGGTTCAGGTTGTACATGGAGCATAATGACTGTGGAAAATGTAATGGAGGGAATCTAGAAGCCAGACCCCATTGAGGAGAAGAAATTTCGTCAGAGAAGGGGAAATAAAAAAGCATACTTCGTCACCTCAGTAAATATGTTTACTTTTTGAGCCAATTCTGCATCATGTTCTCTTTTATTGGCTGCAGGAAGGTACGGTATGGTTCCAAAGACAGTCATCTTGTAGGAACGTAATTCTCAAAGATACCTGGCTATAAGATCACACCCAAAGAATAGTTTGTGATCAATCGCAAATTCCAGGCTGTAGTTGTCACCATCTATAATTTAAATTTAGCCTTGATGGCTGCCAACTATCAAGCTAACTGAAGAATAACGTGTTATAACATTCTTGTTTCAGCAATTTCATGATTTGCTAAAATGTAGCATTTGCACTCTTGATGAAATCAGCATTTCTATTAGTTGGTTTAGACATATTTTAAAAACGAAATAGTGCTGTTTCTTGACATTAACTTTAAAATGTGGTTATGTGTAATGCTTAGATGTGTAACTTCTTTATGAACAGTTTTCAGGGCTTAGCTGGCAATTGAAAGCCACACTTAGTTGCAATATGATGTGTTCTTGGGAATGCTTCAGATTAGCTTTGATGTGTGTGTTTAAATAATTGTATTTCATTGTCAAAGTTAGTTGATTTGCAGATGGTGCTGGAGGATAGAAATTAGTAAACCTTGCATCATTTAAACAGCAGGAAGGGACAAATCAATGAGTTCATTATTAGTGGTAGAAAAACTGCTGGAATTCCATTGAGGATCGAATGAGTGAGTAGTTGGAAAATTGGAATGCACTTAATTACCACTAAGCTAAAGATGCAGATGAGTTTTTCTCCCAGCTCAATATGCCCTATCAGAAATTCAATAATAGGAGTAGCTTTTTCGGTGTATTTTGCGTGCTTCGCCATTTTATTAGCCATGAGAAGTCATTTTAATCTTAATTCTGCTCCCATTCTTCATACTTCTGAAGTAACTGTCTCAATTTTAAATGCCTTAGATGTTGACTAGGTGCAGTATACAGACGAGAGATAGGAGGAGGACATAGAACTAATGTTTCCAAGCTGATGACAAGAGTTAGCTGTTTTTGAGTAGGTAGGAGTGGAACCAACAGAGTGAGTCCTATGGAGCTGGCAATGAAGAAGAAATGTTTTGAGGAGGGTGATATAGTTGATCAGGCTTTTGAGAGGTCAAGGAGAGAGTATGCATCATCATTACAGTCGCATAGATATATAGTTATGTGGGATGAAATTTGAGACTTTAATTAAGGCTGAAGGAGGTGAAAAACTGTGGTTTAGAGGTATTCAAAGAGGAAGCTGTAGTAATGGATGGTGTAGAGGTGGAAGATACTGTTATGTTTCAAGGACCCTGGAGAAAAAAGGTGGAATCATGGAATTGTTACGGTACAGAGCGAGGCTATTCAGCTCATTTTATCTGCAGTGACTCTCTGAGCATCATGAATTAGTGCCATTCTTCCACAGTTTCCCTGTAACCCTGCCTATTCAAATGCTGCCTAGAATGCCTTGAATGAACCTGCCTCCGCCACACTTCCAGGCAATGTATCCAGATCTGAAGTTCTCACTGTGTGAAAAATCTTTTCTTCCCACTGCATTTGCTTCTTTTGCAAATCACTTTTAAAGATGTGCCCTTTTGTTCTTGACCGTTTTACGAGCAGGAACAACCTGCCTGCTTTGTCCAGAACCCACATAATTTTCATAATTTTGAAAACTTCAATCTAATCTTCTCTTAGCCTTCCCTCACTTAAAGAAGAGTCCCAACTTCTTAAATCTATCCTCAGAATTAAAGTTTCTCATCCCTGGAACCATTTCTGTAAACCTCTTCTGCACTTTCTTCAATACATTCCTGAACTGTGGCACCTAGAACTGTATGTAATATTCCAGCTGAAGTCCAACTAGTATCTTATATGGGTTCAACAAATCCTCTCTGCCGTTGCACTCTATGCCTCTATTAATAAAGCCTAGTATACTGTTGATTTATTAACCACCCTCTCCACCTGCCCTTCCCCCTTTAATGACTTATACACACATAATTACTGGGCTTATCCTTCCAACATTTTTTGAACAAGGGTGTAGTGTTTGCAATTCTCTGTTCTGTCCTCTGGCACCTCCCGAATCCAGGAAAGATCAAAAGATTATAGCTAATGATGGCCGAATGGTATTATTGCGAGATTATTAATCCAGAGACCACCCCCCCCAGGTAATGTTCTGAAATGGTGGAATTTGAAATCAATAAAAATCTGTAATTAAGAGTCTAGCTGTTGTCAATTGTCAGAAAAAATCATCAGTTTCACTAGTGTCCTTTAGGGAAGGAAACTGCCATCCTTACCTGGTCTGGCCTACATGTGACTCCAGACCCACAGCAATGTGGTTGACTCTGAACTGCCCTTTGGGTAATTAGGGATGGGCAATAAATGCTGCCTAGCCAGTGACACCTTCAATTCCATGAACAAATCCCACTGAATAAAAGTAAAAACCTCACTTCCTTCAAATCGTTGGATGCCACTCAACTGGTCCACGGTTCTTATCAACTGTAATTACCAAAAACTTATCCAATACCACCACCTTCAAGTGACCGAGTTTCCTCATCTGTCATCATGGCCTAGGTAACAACATTTTGTGTTTTTGGTAAAGACAGATACAAAATATTCATTTAATGCCTCCACTGTGCACCTTGCCTCCAAATATAAAACCCCATTTTGGTCCCCAGCTCCCCCCTACTCCTCTTCTTACCACCCTTTTACTATTGATGTGACTTTTGAAGACTTTGGGATTCCCTTTTATACTAGCTGACAGTCTTTTTTCATAATCCCCTTTTTGCTTATCTTATTTCCCTATTAATCTCCATTCTGAACATGTTGCATTTAGTTTGGTTTTCTATTGTATTTTCTACCTGACACCTGTCATAAGCACAGTTGTGTAGATCAGAGCCTAATGGTATTTGGGAGGAACACAAGAATTAAAGGTTTTGGTTGGGGGGATGACAGTGTTGGTATTGATAGGGAGATGAGAACATTGTTAATGCCAATGAACATGGAGGTTAGGAAGAAAAAATAAAGGCGGTAATAACCAATCGGAGACACACCAAGACGGACCAGACAGTATAAATTCCAAGCGGAGTAGAATAACATCACTTCATTGGAGGCTCCACTGATGATGTCATCTAGCATGGTGATGAAACGTCTCAACAAAAACAAGCCAGCTCAGCGAGCAAGTCAACAACCTAATCTTTTATAATTTTATGAAAACCAATGCAGAATGTTTCGATTTTGTTTATCACGTTATGTGTACCCTTGCCTCAATCTTGCAGTATGAGATAAGGCAGAGGACAGTAGCTGAATAACTGTTTTTTCATGCCATAAACAAAATCAGTAGAATTGATCAATGTCAAACATTTTCGATGCTGGTTCCTAATTGTATATGATGATCCTCCTTTGATGGGTCTGTTTTTTTTTCTGTCAAGGCACTGTCCTATCATCCTGGCAGTATGGCAAGTGTGTGTTTGGCAAGTAACTTTTCAATGTGTGAGAGAAAGAGAGGGGGAGGTTATGGGAAAAGTGTAGTGGTGTGAGGTTATGCACAATGTTAGTTTTGCTCCATGTATTATAGACAAAACACGATTTATATGTTTTCTATGAGTAGTTGATGGCCACACTCAAAATTGCCATTCTTCAATTATATAATGTTTTCATGCATTACAGACCAACCCACATGTAGATCAACACAGTACAATTAATATGGAACTACCACAGTTAAAATTGTTCCTTGAAGCTCTTCCAGGCAGCTATTATGATCCATTGTGTGCCCAGGTCCACTGTTCCCAAAAATGTATTGGGTACTGTTTGCCCATGACCAGCAATAAAAGTAATGTATCACAGATTGGGAATGAGCCCTTACCTCTTCTCTCAAGCTTCATGGATGAGCATGTTTTTACCTATAACCAAATAATCTGGTTACCCAGCAGACAGTAAGCTAAAAGATATTAACTTCAAATATTCTAGTGGAGACACTGTGGAATGCTCCATAAATGTCAGGAATTTCGGCAGGGATCAGACATGCAATTTATAAAAACATGTAATTGATCAGTATGAAATGCTTTCTCTGCTGGTCCCTGCCGAAGTTTCTGACATTTGTGGAGCGTTCCACAGTGTCTTCACTAGACATTGCTTTGATGGATCACTTCCCTGTCAAGACACTGCCCTGTAAAAAGGATCCATCTCTGCCTCCTCTGCAAGTTCTTAGCATCACTACACCAGGCTTCAGCCAATTCTGTTCACTCTACATGATAACAAGAAACAGTTGGTGGAACTGCATACTGCAAAGGCTGTGGGCTCTGGCAACATTCTGGCAATAGTACTGAAGACTTGTGCTCCAGAACTTGCCACTCCCCTAGCCAAGCTGTTCCAGTATAGCTACAACACTGGCATCTACCAACAATGTGGAAAATTGTCCAGGTATGTCCTATACACACAAAGCAGGACAAATCCAACCTGGCTAATAACCACCCCATCAGTCTACTCTCGATTATCGGTAATGTGATGGAGTCGTCAGCAGCGCTAATGAGCAACACTTGTTAGGAATAACCTGCTCACTGATGTTCAAGTGTGCATTCCACCAGGGCTGCTCAGCTCCTGACTTCATCACAGCCTCAGTTCAAACATGGACAAAAGAGCTGAGTTACAGAGGTGAGGAGAGAGTGACTGCCCTTGACATCAAGGTTGCATTTGACTGAGTGTGACATCAAGGAGCCCCAGCACAACTAAAGTCAACGGGGCTCTGGAAACTCTATGCTGATTAGTCATTCATGGTGCAAAGGTTGTGGTTGTTGGAGATCAGTCATCTCAGCTCCAGGACATCTCTGTAGGAGCTCCTCAGGGTAGTGTCCTAGACTCAACGATCTCCAGCTGCTTCATCAATGACCTTCCATCCATCATAAGGTCAGATGTGGGGATTTTCACTAATGATTGCACAGTCATCAGCACCATTTGCAACTCTTCAGATACTTAAGCAGTCTGTGTTCAAATGCAACAAGATCTGGACAAATCCAGACTTGGCTTGACAAGTGGCAAGAAACATTTATGTTATACAGTGTCAAGCAATGACCATCTTCAACAAAAGGTTATCTAGCTATCTATCCTTTGATCCAGTGGCATACTCATTACTGAATCCTGGGGATTACAATTGACAAAAAGCTGAACTGGACTAGCCATATAAACAACGTGACTACAAGAGCAGGTCATTGGCTCGAATTCTTCAGCGAGTAACTCACCTCCTGACCTGTCAATGCCGGTCCATCATCTACAGGGCAAAAGTCAGGAGTTGATAGAATACTCTCTACTTGTCTGGATGAGTGCAGCTCCAACAACACTCAAGAAGCTTTAAACAATCCAGGACAAAGCAGCCCACTTGATTGGCACTACATCCACAAACATTCACTTCCTCCTCCACTGATGCTCAGTAGCAGCAGTACGTACCATCTGCAAGATGCACTGCAGAAATTCACCAAGGCTTCTTAAAATGCAACCTCCAGACCCATGACTACCATCTAGAAAGACAAGGGTAGCAAATACATGGGAACAGCATCAACTGTAAGTACCCCTCCAAGCCAGATACCATCCAGACTTGAAAATAAATCAACCTTTCCTTCAGTGTTGCTGGGTCAAAATCCTTGAACTTCCTTCCTAATGACATTGTAGACATACTTACACCGAATGGACTGCAGCAATTCAAGAAGGCAGCTCACCACCACTCTTGAGATCAACTAGGGACAGAGCTGGCCGAGGTAGTGATGCCCACATCTCATGAGTAAAGAAAAAGGAAACAGACTCTCTTGTATATTAATATTCCAAGCATCCACCATTCTGATAATCCATCAAAGTTCTAAAAGCTATGTAGAAGACATTTCCCATTTTCTAGGTCCTCCTGTCCCATATGTGTAAGGTGATATTCAAGATTAATAGGAGTTTGAGGGCTAGGGAATTGGCTGGCAACCAACAACTGCTGCTTTAAATTCTCTTTTTTTATTCACTCAGGACATGGGTGTTGCTGGCTGGTGTAACAATGCTATCACTTTAAGAGGTTATTTTGTTCTGGTTTTTATTTGAAGAAAGATTTTAAGGCAGAGGTAAAGAGCTGGCTAGTTATACCACTTGAGTAAACAGCTTGGGAGGCCTTGAGATTTTTTTTAAACAGCCTGAATGGGTGTGGCCAGCTCTCTCAGATTAGGATTTCTGGGTATCGATGTTTCAGTAGCTATTGGGGTTTTAACAGAGTTAGAAGCTTCAGTGAATGTCTCCTGGCTGCTACTCTGTCTGAATTTTCTCTTGATTTTTTTTTCCTCTCTCCTGGAAGGGAGAACTGCATGTGAGATTCTGTGTCTGAATCTTCCTTTCTTTGCCAAGGGTTGTGTTTATGGGATGTTGCTATATTGAAATGAATAGGTAATTAGTCATAGTTATTTTCATAGAATCCCTAGAGTGTGGAAACAGGCCCTTCGGCCCAACAAGACCACACCAACCCTCAGAGCACCCACCCAAACCCATCCCTCTATAACCCACCTAATCTACACATCCCTGAACACTAAGGACAATTTAGCATGGCCAATCTACCCTAACCTGCACATCTTTGGACTGTGGGAGAAAACTGGAACACCCGGAGGAAACCCACACAGACACAGGGAGAATGTGCAAACTCCACACCAAGACAATCGCCCAAGGATGGAATTGATCCCGGGTCCCCGGTGCTGTGAGGCAGCAGTGCTAACCACTGTGCCATCGTGTATCTATTATTCTATTAAGTTTTCCAATAGAGTTAAGTTATTCTAAATTCCTCATTCTTTGGTTGTATTTTAACTAGTGTTTAAATAAATTGTGTTTTGCTTAATGTCGAGTAGTTTGACCAGTCACATTGCATCTGGAACAGGCACTTTACATTTGCCTTTAAAATAAGAAAAAGTTAGGGTCTAAGCTACCTTCTTAAAACATTTTGAGGGGGTCTGGTCTTGTCCATAACACTGGCAAGCATTTCTTGCTCATTCCTCATTGCCCTTTAGAAGGTGGTGGTGAGCTGCCTCCTTGAACTGCTGCAGTCCATTTGCTGTGGGTTGACTCACAATGCCCTTAGCGAGGGAATTCCAGGATTTTGACCCAGCAACACTGAAGGAACGGCGATACATTTCCAAGTCAGGATGGTGTGTGGCTTGAAGGGGAACTAGGAGAGGATGGTGTTACCATGTATCTGCTGCCCTTGTCTTTCTAGAAGGAAGTGGTTGTGAGTTTGGAAGGTGCTGTCTGAGGATCTTTGGTAAATTTTTCAGTGCATCTTGTAGATGGTACACTTGCTACTGAGTGTCGGTGGTGAAGGGAATAGATGAAAGAGCATAAATGCAAATAAGTTGTATAGTGAACCTTTATAAAATACTGCTTTGACCTCACTGGATTTTGGCACCTAATTTTGGGTACCAGTCTTTAGGAAAGAGGTAAGAGCATTGGAGAGTGTTCATTGCGTTCAGGAAGTATGCTGTGAAACTTGGAAGGGTACAGGAAGGATTTACAAGGATGTTTCCAGGGTTGGAGGGTTTGAGCTATAGGAAGAGACTGAATAGACTGGGGCTATTTTCCCTGGAGCATCGGAGGCTGAGGGGGTGACCTTATAGAGGTTTATAAAATCATGAGGGGCATGGATAGGGTGAATAGCCAAGGTCTCTTCCCCATGGTAGGGGAGTCCAAGACTAGAGGGCAGAAGTTTAAGGTGAGAGGGGAAAGATTTAAAACGGACCTAAGGGGCAACTTTTTCACTCAGAGGGTGGTACGTGTATGGAATGAGCTGCCCGAGGAAGTGGTGGAGCCTGGTACAATTACAACATTTAAAAGACATCTGGACAGGTACATGAATAGGAAGGGTTTAGAGGGAAATGGGCAAAATGCAGGGACTAATTAGGTTTGGGAAACCTGGTAGGCATGGACAGGTTGGACAAAAACAAAGTTGCTGGAAAAGCTGAGCAGGTCTGGTAGCATCTGTGAAGGAAAAAACAGAGTTAACGTTTCGGGTCCGGTGACCCTTCCTCAGAACTGTTGGACCGAAGGTTCTGTTTCCATGCTGTATGACTCTAAGACTTTATGACTTCCCAGGGCCCTAACGTTGACTGTGTAAGTCATGCTCTGGTTTGACCTACCAAAATGCAATACCTTGCATTTATCTAAATTAAACTCGATCTGCCAATCCTCAGCCCACTGGGCCAGTTGATCAAGATCTCGCTGTATTCCCAGATGAACTTCTTCACTGTCCACTATACCAGATCTTGGTGTCATCTGCAAACTTACAAACTATACCTCCTAAATTCTCATCCAAATCATTTATATAAATGATGAATAACAGTAGACCCAGCACCAGTCCCTGTGGTACACCACTGGTCATAGGCCTCCAGAGGCCTATTGAAAAACAACCCTCTACCACCACCCTCTGTCTTCTATCTTCAAACCCATTTTATATCTAATTGGCTAGCTCTTCTCTAGATTCCATGAGATTTAACCTTACTCAACAACCCACTGTCAAAGGCCTTGCTAAAGTCCATGTAGACAACATCTACCACACATTCCTCACCTACTTTCTTGGTCACCCCTTCAAAAAACTCAATCAAACTTGTGAGACACTATTTCCCATGCACAAAGCAATGCTGATGATCCTAAAAGAGTCCTTGCCTCTCCAAATGCCTGTTGGTCCAGTCTCTCAGACTCCCATAAAGCAATTTACCCATCGCAGAAGTTATGCTCACTGGTCTGTAGTTCCCAGGCATTTCCCTGCAGCCTTTCTTAAATAATGATGCAACATTGGCCACCCACCAATCTTATAATTAACCTCACTCAATTTCCATTTGATTTGATAAAACCCAATAAACCTTGCTCTTAAGGCTCACTTACCACTGGTGGTAACACTAACACATTATCTCCAGCAAAACTACGAATTTTTGATTTCTTGTAAGCTTCCTGTTTCATCACATGCTGTGCTACTTTCAAATGCTCTCTAGCCAACTCACCCACTCTATATAATCTTTCTCTAAACTTTGACACATCGTTCAAATATGTGGTCTTTGAATTCCGACTTCCTAATTTTTCCTTAATTAATTTCATTGGTCCTGCCACCTCATGTCTGAAAACTAATTCAAATGGACTGAATTTAGTTGATTCATTGGGTTCATCCATAATTGCAAAAGGTACAAATGGAATTCCTTTATCCCAATCCTCTGGATAGTCTTGACTATCAGCCCTCAACATGTCTGTTTGAAGTTTGATGCCACCACTCTAATTCTCCTTGCAAGTCTGGATGGTACACAGTTGATTTAAGTTGTTGTATTCCTAAACTATCCATAACTTCCTTGAATAATTTTGGTTAAAATTTGATCCAACTGTATGTGCATTGCATATCTAGTAAAAAATTTGAGGTCGGAAGATGTGCTTGTTAGGTGGATTGGCTGTGCTAAATTGCCCATAGTATCCAGGGATGTGCAGGACATGGTGTGTTAGCCATGGGAAATGCAGGATTACAGGGAATAGGGTAGAAGGTCGGTTTGGGTGGGATGCTGTTTGGAGGGTCTGTGTAGACTTGATGGTCTGAATGGCCTGTTACCGCACTGTATGGATTCTATGCTCCTACTTTCTACCTTTGGCATTTTAAGTCAACTTTCCTCTTTCATTGCCAACTTCTGATGTTCAAAACCTCTCTCTTTTCCCCTCTCTTCTGCTAAGGTGTTCTTTTGTTTTTCTTTTCCCTTTGCTTTTAATCATAACTCAAACTGTTTCATTTGCTTTTTATATTCAAGCTGCTTCATTTGCAATTGAATTTTAGCAATTTCCACTGATTCTGATTGCAATCCTGACAATTGTAAATACAAAATTATTGCCGCAATCATCTCCCCTTTCCTCACGGACAAAGGCAACTCCAACTTCAACTTGTTTGCCAATTCTGAAAGCTTTGCCTTGCTCACTTTCTGTAAAACTCCTGACGTGACTTCTTCCACCCCCACGAAACTCTTCGTGACTGAAAGAGCCATTATTACACAAGGCACACCTGTTTACCAACCAAATACAACACTCACCACTCCCTGTCTTTGAATCTAATAATCCTAAACCAACCTGGAATTAAAGATTTTGATCCTGACAAGAGCCCCCACTTTTTTATGGACCAGACCTAACCCCTTCAAATATATTAAGGACCCTCGACCTTATCTCTTTCTTGTTTAAAGGCAAGTGTAAGGTACTGTGTTCCAGATGTAATTCAATTGGTTACACTAGTTGACTTGCAAAACACACTTTATTCTTACTCTACAGTTAAAATATAAACAAGTGGAATAAGAATTGGTCTAACTTTAACTCCTTTGGAAAACTTAACAGAATAATAGATTATTTAACTGCTAAACAGTTACTGTTCCAATACAGTGACATCCCATAAACACACTGTTGGCAAAGGAAAATTCAGTAAAACAGATTGCCTCGCATGCAATCTGGCAGCAGGAAGAGAACCCCAGCTTTTATCTGTAATATAGAAAAAGATGTAGCAGCTTCCACAATCAGCTTCAAAACACCAGCAACTGCTGAAAATTAAACTGAAATCCCGGTTCTGTGGGAGTCTGTCTCCACCCATTTGTGCTGCTCTTTTGTACCAACACTTAAAACAAAAACCTAAGGCCTTACAAGCCGTTTACTTTATTGGCTTGGAACAGACTGCTCTATACCTCTGTATCAAACTCTCTTCATAAAATAAACCATGACAAAATTCACCTCTTAAAGCCATAGTATCCTCGCAAGGTGCTTGGTTGCTTGAAAGTTGAGTCACAGGTAGACGGGATGGTAGAGAATGCATTTGGCATGCTTGCCTTCATTGATTAGCGCACTGAGTATAGAAATTGGGACGTCATGTGGTGGCTGTACAGGCCATTGATTAAGCCACGTTTAGAATACCGCATTCAATTCTGGTCTCCCTGCTGTAGGAAAGATGTTGTTAAACTTGAATAGGTTCAGAAAAAAATTACAAGGATGTTGCCAGGATTGGAAGGTTTGAGCTATAGGGAGAGGCTGAATAGGCTGAGGCTATTTTCCCTGGAACATCAGAGGCTGAGGGGTGACCTTATGGAGGCTGATAAAATCATGAGGGGCATGGATAGAGTAAATAGCCAAGGTCTTTATCCCAGGATAGGGGAATCCAAAGCTAGAGGGCATAGGTTTAAGGTGAGATGGGAAAGATATTAAAGGGACCTGAGGGACAACCTTTTCATGCAAGGGGTGGTACGTGAATGGAACGAGCTGCCAGAGGAGGTGATGGAGACCAGGTTCAATTATAACATTTAAAAGGAATCTGGATGCATACATCATTAGGAAAGGATAGAGGGATATGGGCCAAATGCTGGCAAATGGGATTAGATCAGTTTAGGATATCTGTTCAGCTTGGACAATTTGGACCGAAGGGTCTGTTTCCATGCTGCATTACTCAATGACTTTCTGCCATGACGAAAAGACCTTTAATGCAATGACTAAACAGGATCTGGAATACATTTCCTGAGAGTCAATTGTGGCTTTCAAAAGAGAATTGAAACCTTAGCAGAAGGGAAAAGTTGCAGGACTTAAGGGAGTGGGACTTCTAGAGTTGTTCCCTGGACAGCTGACACAGACATGATGGACTGAATAACCTCCTGTGTTGTTACCATTCTGTGACTCTAGGGGGTACAATTTTCCTCTTCCTGTATGGTGAGAAGGGAAAATAATTGGGTGAGTCGGCTCAGATACTTGCCCCTTTCATGCACCTCAGTAAGTAAACTACTGGGTGAGAAAGGATCAATAAATCTGGGGCCAATCAGGGCAAGGCTGGGGGCACATGGGGTTTTTACTGAAAGCCAACCCCCTACCCTTGCCTCTGAACCCTCAATCTCTATCCTCGCAAGACGTGAAAGAAAAATACTTACCTTCTCTCTGTTGGATCCCCTAAGGGCTTTATCTTCAGTGATGATTTCTATAACCCAGAAGGTGCAAGACTCTGGCCACTGGCTCCTGCCATGGGACTTCAATACTAAGGCCTGTGATTCACCAAGACACTTGACACTCAGCTCTTAACTAGCAGAGAGGCAGTCACTACTGAACACACTCCCCCCATGCCTTATGCTGAGATCTTCCATTTTACAGCATATGTAACAGATGTGTTGAAACATGTGTCCAAAATTAGATACACATAATGAACAATGTAGTAAAGTTTGTCTTGCTGTGGGGCTGGGCTTGATTTACAAGGTACTGTGGTCCTCGATCACCTGGCTAACATGTGGGTGGCATGTCCTCAGCAATTTAATACTGGAAGCAGCATTAAGTTGATTTGAGGTGAGACTTAAGGTGAGCAAGTCCCACTTTAGAGAGCTACCAGCCAATCAGATGGTTAGGCTAGCAGACCTCTGTGAGGGTGGGTGAGCCAGGTTTGAGAGGCTAGAAAGCAGTGGAGGCTGGGTCATTGAATATATTCAAGGCTGAGTTGGATAAGAGTTTTGGAATCCAGGGTTATGGGAGCAGGCAGGAAAGTGGAGTTCAGACTGCAACAAGATCACCATGATCTTAATAAATGGCAGAGCAGGCTTGAAGGACTGAATGGCCTGCTTCTCCTAAGTCCTATATCCCAACAATGCTCACTGAAAGAGTCCAATATGCCCAAAGCCTTCACTGCCCACCCCTTGTAAAATTTGAGACCAATCAGGTGCAGGCACTGAACAGGCCACATGCTACAATACTTTCAAACCTAATAGTGGGCATTAAGTACAGCCCCAGACCCTGTGACATTATAAATACTCTTTTAAGACCTTGCAGTATAGTGACTGTCAATCTACTGTCACACCATGCAGCTCAGCCTGCTGTTTTCCTCACTCTACTGTCAGTTTTCAATCACCGGTCAAATTTTCAGGACATTCTCCATCACCATGTAAAAGTAAATGCGTGACCATTCTTTTGCAATTTTTGGAATATATTACAATCTTCAACTACTAATTGATTAAGTTTTGTTTTCACAAATTGACAATATCTAACTCTCATAATTATGTTACATTCCTATAATGTTCACTTTTGTGTCTGATACTAATGGATTCTCCTATGGTGTTGCCTGCAGAAAGTCAGGATGAGGCAGATTTGTGGGTATAGTCTTGGGGATCTGGAACTTATGAATGTGCATCTAGTGGTGCAACAGCAGGTTGGATATGCTTTATAATGTGGAAATTCCTATAATTCTCCATTTAGAAGTGTGAAAGAATCATCATAAATGCCAATTGTTGTAATATTACCTTTAATGTAATAAACTATTCTAACATGCCCAAATAAGGATTGCACAACATATGTCTCAAATTTCATATTCTAGAAGCTGGGAATTCTCTTGTGCTTTCACATAGCTCTCTGACTCCCATCTCTTTAGAGAACTAATGTACTTAGATGCAGTGAAGGTGTTGTATTCCAGTTCTGGAGTTGTCATTGTTCATGAGAATCGAATCTATCTTTGCAGATCCTGTGCTTGTAGGCCAGTTTCAAACTTGATAATAGCTGCTAATTTGTATTTCATTTTGAATTTTTTTTAAAGTACAAATGTGATGTAATGTTTTGTGAAGGTATTAAAGGATCGTTGCAAGATACTGAAGTGTCTCCATTGTCCAGGACATTTCAAGGACATGACATTTCTGTAAACAGTGAATCCTTTAAAAGGGCATAGTCTTCATTTTAAAATATGTGCCAGTTGAAACAGTTCGTATTTGTCTGCAAAAACATGATGTACATCCCAAATACGTAATTGTGCAGCTTGCAACTTGAAATTATTGGTGAAGGAAGGACATGTTGCTCATGTAACTCCCTCCCCAAATGAAAAAATATTGGGCTGAATCTTTCCTTCTTTGGATAAGCCTGAGTTGTGTTGATTTTGAGAGTTTTTCACCACAAGATCTAGCGAGATTTCCTGCCCTACCTTCTCAAATCCACCTTATTAATTGCCTACCTTGTCCTTACAGTGTCTCTCACATCCGATATTTGCCCCATCTTACCACACACCATTCCCACAACAATTTGCCACTCAGCACATATCTGCTGAACTGCCAGCATTACTGTGCCATGTCTAAAAGGATGCTGTGTACCTGGTTGAGTGCTGGATTCCAAAACTGCCATGTTTATTGATGGACAGAGTATGAACATGCTGGAGAAGTGGAAGAAGAGGGTCAACTTGCCTCTGACAAAAAGACCCTTGGCATATCTGGCTCATCTAGACATGTGACCCTGGGTCACCCTATCCAAAGCTTCAAGGCCAATGTGCTCAAGAGCTGAGTAGGTTCCTTCGACTCCAGAAGCTGAACCAGAGAGTACACAGCAATGCAGTGGGAGGGAGAGAAAAAAGAAAAGGTACTGAGGGTACTTTGGTGGTGCAAGTGTAAAAGGCTTGTCCAGCAGTCTGTTTATGCATAAATTTTCCTGATATTAACTTTCATGTGTCTATGAGTGTCTCAGTGTAGATGCTAAATGCATCTTCTTCCATCCGGCAGTACTATGTGGCTACAGACAAGGCTCGAGCAATAGGGCTGTGTGCTGGGAGCTAAGTCACCATCTGGAAGTGGGGGAACAATGTACATACATGGCATTGGCCATAATGACACCTTTATCCCTCTCTGTTCAACATTCCTACTGCTTGCTCCCTCTGTGCACAAAGTTGTAACTGTTGAGGAGTTGTCCATCAGTGTCTGTGCCAGGGAGGTGTAACAGAGGGTTAATGCTGTAGTTTGACAAGAGAATAGGTGGCTTGTGTTCCTGTATGCTGTACATTGTATGGGCTTGGTCTTTCTCTTTAGAAGCTCTACAATTGGTATTTGTTGCAGCCTCCTCCCTCATAGGTTGAGTCACATTCCACCCCTACTGATTGTGCTCACAGTCATTTGTGTCCCCATTGTGCACATGCAGTTTCCAACACAATGGAAGGTGGCAGTGAATGCTCCTGGATTAGTGAGCTCCAGCCTCAGGCTGAATATCCTGGTGAGCCCTCAAATATCCATATCCCTTTCTTAGCAGCCCATCCTGTTAACCCCACAGGCTTTGCACTTCCCTACATTCCCAACTACCAGCCTAATGTACCCACACTTGCCTACCTTTCCCACCAGCCATTGGCATATGAAGTGACTATTCCTGGTGTACTCATTCACTACACTACCCCACCTTGAATGTAGGATGCTTGTGCCCGTGAATGACACCCCTTTTCTGCATTAAACCCTTTCCAGCCGTGTGTTACCATATTCCATCTTTGCCAATCCTGCTACCTTCTTGACAGTTGAACTGCACTCTTGCCCAGAGCCTGCAGTCCCCAGTCACTGAGATTAATCTGCTGAGGCTCAGTCCTGCAGCAATGGCCACACTTTCCCACCCACTCGCCCCATTCCTCTCCCCTTCCCACTAAGTTTCTGTGGACAGACCTGATACTGACCGTAGATAAACAGGAGGCTGGAAGAATACAGCAAGCCAGGCAGCATCTAGTGGAAAGGAACAGTCAATGTTTCGGGTATTACCCTTCTTCAGGACTGGATGTGGGGGTAGGGGAGCTGCTAATAAAGGGTGGGGGGAAGGGGTGGAGGTGGAACAGTGGTGATTGGTGGACACCAGTAGTAGGTACGACCTGGTTGGTCAATGGGAGTGATGAATCCGGTTGGTGGCCGGAAAGGAGGGTCAGTAGTTGGAATGGAAGGAAGGAGGTGGGGCTGGAAAGGGAGCCAGGGGATGGGTGGGAAGGTTATTTAAAATTGGAGAACTCAATGTTGAGACCTCTGGGCTGTAAGGTGCCCAGGTGGAAGATAAGGTATTGTTCTTCGAATTTGAGTTCTGAGTCACTGTGACACTGGAGGAGCAGAGGACGGACATGTTGGAGGGGGAACCTTCCAGCCCCACCTCCTCCCTTCCATTCCACCTTCTGACCCTCCCTTCCAGCCACCAACCAGATTCATCCCTCCCATTGACCAACCAGGTCGTATCTACTACCAGTGTCCACCTATCACCACCATTCCACCTCCACCCCTTCCCCCCTCTTTATATGCAGCTTGAAGAAGGGTTATACCCGAAATGTTGACTGCTCCTTTCCTCCAGATGCAGCCTGTGTTCTTCCAGCCTCCTGTTTTTCTAGCTTGGATTCCAGCATCTGCAGTTTTTTTTTGTCTCTAACCTGATACTGACCATGGCCCACTCCTCAAATGGCATGATCAGACAGCCCTAAGTAAGACTTGCCCAGACCCCTGACTAGTGCCAATGCATCTCCCTGATTGCATTAGCTCTACCCTCTGGACATGGTGCAGTTGTAAGATGGACAAAGCACATTGCCATGTGGCAAGATGTGCACCCCCTAGACTGAAGACTGCTTAGCAGCAAGGCAAGCTGCCCATGCTAATGACATGTCAAGGCAAGGCAGGGATTCTGTGAGCAGGCAGGTAGGTGCTAAGGGAGCAAGTGAGCAGCCCTGGGTTACGGCCTGCTGCAGTCATTGAGCTGGTTGCCTGTCTCTGTGTGCAGAGTGCCCTGCTGCAGCCTGTCAATGCTTGCTTCGAGAGTGTTGCGTGATGCAAATCTGTGCTTCCAGAGCACATTGACAGTGCATAGTAAAAGTGCCAGGATGGTTGTGGTAGCTTGGCAGATGCCGGATGCCAATATCAATGAAGGAGACATGTGTGTACCTGGTGCCCATTGATTGTGCTTTGGGCTGTGGTTTGGTCAGAGGCAACGTGGAGGTTGTTGGAGTAAGTGGCAAGCTGAATCTGCCAGGTACCTATTCTGGTTTCCTTGCTGAAGCTGATCTTGTCATCACCTCACTATCCATATGCACAAGCTTACAGTTGGGGGGCTGGCTGGATATTTGTTAGCAACCAGATTGTTAGCCGATTACCCCCTCCCAAACTTGGTGTGTTGAGGCCAGCCAACTGTTAATTTGCAATCCAGTTTACATCAGCGAGCTCAGCACAGATCAGGAATTCCTCTGTTTGACGCAGCTTTACTCACTGGGGGAAGCAATTGTGCTTCTGCTGAGGAACAATTCATGCTTCATAGCAACAAATGAGCGTGAATAATTGTTGACAGATAGGCATATTTCTTCTACTATATTGAATCCAGTAAGATTTAACATAATGTAATCTGTGTTTGTTAGTAGTGTTAGAGACCATTTTTGGAGTATTGCACACAATTCTGGTCTCCCTCCTATAGGAAGGACTAGAAACTAGAAAGGGTACAGAAGAGATTTACAAGGATGTTGCCAGGGTTCGAGGGCTTGAGCTATAGGGAGAGACTGAATAGACTGGGGCTATTTTCCCTAGACCGTCAGAGGCTGAGGGGTGACTTTTATAGAGGTTTATAAGATCATGAGTGGCATGGATAGAGTGAATAGACAAGGTCTTTTCCTTGGGGTGGGGGAGTCCAAAACTAGAGGGCATAGGTTTAAGGTGAGAGGGGAAAGATTTAAAAGGGACCTGAGCAGTAACTTTTTCACATGCAGAGGGTGGTGCGTGTATGGAATGAGCTGCCAGAGGAAGTGGTGGAGGCTGGTACAATTACTACGTTTAAAAGGCATCTGGATGTGTACATGAATAGGAAGGGTTTAGAGTGATATGGGCCAAATGCTGGCAAACGGGACTAGATTAATTTAGGATATCTGGTCAGCATGGACGAGTTGGACCGAAGGGTCTGTTTCTGTTCTGTACAGCTCTATGACTCTATTAGCGTCTGGTAAACAGTGTGTGCTCTCAATTGGGAGAAGGAAAGGCTCCCTGCAGACTGATGGATTAATTTACATGGATCATTTCCCACTCCAGAGATATTAACTGTCATTCCTCAGTGTTTGATGATCACTCAGTAGAAAGATACTGAAAAACCACCTGATTTATGGAGAAATTGTTATTAGGATCTAACTGTTTTAATGGAATTGAGATATTTGCCAACTGCAGTCTTGTCTGCATTATTAAGCAATGCATCGAAATTATTGATTGTTGCTCTCCTACATGAACTTAATAACATGATAATTGTTTTTATTTCAGTTCAACAATTAATTGATATGGTATATCCAAATATGGTATTCCAAGTAAGTGAATGCAGTCCATTTTCTGATTTACTTGTTCATTAAAGCCAATTTGGATGAGATGTAAGCTACTAAATCTAAATTTTGAAAGGTCACCAAATATCACACACCAAGTCCACATGAACTACGGAATGCTTTAAGAATCTAAAAGGTGTTACAGAATGCCAGATGTTTCCTCTGTATTAATTTATGTCCTTTGTAATACAGTATGTCAGGTCAGTTTAAACTGTCCATTAGTTTGGACCAACATTCCTATACTGTTGAATATCTTATACACCTTGATTGGTATCTATTTTGAAAGTCTAAGTTGAAGGCTTAACATTTAGTGATAGCTGATTTTCTGATTCCAAGCTGGGAATTAGTACTGTAAATTAATTTTGTTTTTAAAGTGACGTTTTTGTAATAAAACAACCAAACAAAATAAAAGCAAATGAGTAGTCCAGAATATGACCTATGGAGTCTTTGTATATGGTTCACCAGACCTCATCCAAGACACTTGGAAGAACAAGAAAGTTGAATTAAAATTTGGTCTAGACCTGCAATTCCAACCACAAGCCACTTCCCTCCTGCATTTTTTGCTTTTGAGTTCACTGTGATTGAAGGAGCAGCACACAATGAAGGTGCACGATTTCTCTTTAGTTTCTGCAGTGTCCAGTGGGTGTTAGTTAAATCTAAAGCCTTACTTGGCCTCTGACTCCACATACGTCCCTGATGATCAGACCTTTGGGCCTAGTCTCTCTCTCTCTCTAGTTTTGCTTCTCAAGTGAAAAGGTAAAAATGGCTTTATTTGTTAGCTCTGCTGCTTGCCACTTTATAGTGTTTATTAATTTTAATTACTTTTTGGATCATCAGTTTATTGTTTTTGCATTTTTAAACTTCATGTTTAATGTTGTGCTCATCTTTATCTTTCTGAAATCTGCTCATGAGCTTCTTGAGTAGGAAAAAAAACATTGAAATATGGCCCCACACTTGCAAAGGTTGGACAATCCTGCTGTAGAGGCAGGCCTTTTAGGCATGAGCCAATGCCAACAATAGAATGCAGCAGAGAGACACGTGCTGCATGTATATTGTTGGCGATTATAGGTTCCTCACAGTAACTACTTCCATATTCTTCAATCTGTCTCCTAAACTGTTTGGGTTTTTAGAACCAAGTGATACTTCCGTGGTTCTGATGAAAGGTTATTAACCTGAAACATTGGGCTATATTTTCTGGCCTCCAGATCACCAGAAACCAGATGTATGATGAAAGATGCGCATCGGAATCTTGTAGAGGTCCTGACATATGGACCTGTGTGGAAATTGCTTGGGAAGTGTAAGCTTCCATTTGATATTACCTCTGCTCCCAGAAACCCTCTACAAATGTCTCTGGATCAGAGTTGAAAACTTCGGAGAGTGCAGAAACTTAACTGAGTAATTACCCAAGAGATATTGGATTAAACCTAGTCTTAACATCTGGGTAATGTCAGAACTGCACCCCACCCCCCAGCTGTGCTCCCAACTAGACATAATTCAACTACCATCTGACTAGACCCAACTACACCACCTGTCTGACTACTGACCCTAACCACCTTCCTGACTGGACCTGAATGTTATACTTCCAAAGATAATTGAAATAATTCCACAGAGGCCAGTAGCCTGTCACCAAGTCACCCCTTATTTACACATGAAGAGTCCTTGATACTTACTCAGAGTGAACAGAACCTCTAACACTCCTGTTTATATCTGTCAGCCAGGTCTCCCTAATTGGACCAGATTAACAGCCCCAATCAGGGAACTCATATTCTATGAGGTCCATCTGGCTAATCTCTTTACAATCACTACATCTGTCCCACTCTGAGTTCGAGGACATAGGCTCTTTCTTCATTTGTATCTCCTCCTGGGGCATTTCAGCACCATGTCAGGTTCTTCCAACTCTGCCTCTGATATGGGCAGCATGTAATGCACAGCAGCTTGCCTCTTGTGCCTGGAGCATTTCAGAAGAAATCCTCTTCTTCAGGCAGCAAGGGCATTGAGGCAGTGACGTCCGCCGTGTCCATCTCCGATTCCGAGGTGTCTTCCATTTTTAATCAAAAAATGTTGAGCCAATCAAGGTGAATCTTTTTCAACCAATTCCACCCCATCAGGCTTGGACCTGAGCCTTTTACTACAATCAGTGGGAACTGAACAAGCTGCTTCTCATACGAGACCAGAACCAAAGTTATACCCTTAATCTGTAAAAGTTCCCTGGTATAGGATCTCAGCCTAGCTGAGGTCTTACGCAAACCTAAGGATTGGATGCCAGACCAAAATTTGGTTAAAGACTGGTTCTGCAATCGCTAAAACAGCCACACTGGTATCGACCTCCATCAGAACCAGGTGACCATTTAACCTGATGTTTATTTTGATTGATTCTGATTTGGATGTTGTTAAGCAATTTAACTGTTCCAAACCAGATGTAGGTGGACTTTCCAGGGTGTTCACTCTCCTGGATACCGGCCCATGAGTTCTCTCACTCAATTTAGATCTAGTGGAACTTTCTTGCTGTCTCGAGTCTGCATACTGGCAGCAACTACAATGGCTTACCGGCCTGGATCCTGAAGAAAATTTTAACCGTTTGGCTGAGGCTTGGCTTTGTTTTGGGGTTTTGCTGTAGGAGGACCTACAGTCCCTCTGTTCAAGATATGTCCTGAGTGAGGCTATGCAATTGCCTACACTCAAGTGGTATTCCCGAAGCTCAGTCAGACTGGCAAGGGTGTCCGCTTCCATTGGAATACCCTGTAACTCATAAGCTCCACTTGCTGCGTTTTCCAATGATAAAGCCAGTTGTAGTGCCTGTTTGAAGTTCAGTTGGGCTTCGGCTAGTAGGTGCTTTTGCACAGTTACATCATGAATTTCATATACCAAATGGTCTCTCAGCATCTCATTAAGGGTTAAACCAAAGTCACATGACTCTGCCAGTCGTCTTCACCTTGTCAAAAATACCGATATGGATTCCCCTGGTTCTTGAACTGCTGAGTAAAACTGATCGAATTCTCAGAATTAGAGGAGGTTTGGGGTCATAATATTCCTTAACTAAATCTTCAACTCTTGAAAGGTTTCAGTATCTAGTGCCTTAGGGAAAGTTAGGCTTCTAATAACTGAAAAAGCGGCGGGTCCACAAGCTGTCAAGAAGATTACTTGTTGCTTTTCATCTGCTTCAATGTCATTTGCCTGGAAAAAAAAACACATTCTTTCCACTTACTGGGTCCGTCTTCAACAGCAGGATAGAACAAGTCAAGCTTCCCAAATAATGGCATGATGCCAGGAATGCTTACACCAACTCAAAGATGACTATTGTGAATGACTTTCTTCAGGAGTGTGTTTTTCTCTCATCGTCACTGAAATAACTCCACAGTATTCTGTCACCAAATTATGTTATTGTCCAGACCAAACCCCTTCAAAATATTAAGAAGATAGCTGAGACCCTAACTTTTTCTTATTTTAAAGGAAAGTGCCAGGTGTTGCACTCTGGGTGCAATTTGGTTGGTCAAACCACTATTCTTGAAGCAAAACCCTCTTCATTCATACATTATAGTCAAAAGACTACAAAAGAAAGAAGAAATTGGAATAAACTCTATTCGAAAACTTAATAGACTAATAGATTATTTAACAACTAAACAGTAACTGTTCCAACATAGTAACATTCCATAAACACATGCTTGACAAAGGTAAATTCAGTAAAATAGATTATCTCACATACAGTCTAGCAGCAGGAAGAGAACTCCAGCTTTTAGCTGTAACAGAGAGGATAAACAGTTTCCACATCCAGCTTCAAGACACCAGCAGCAACTGCTGCTGAAAAACTTAAACTAAAAAATCCTGGTCCTGTGGGAGCTTAACCCCATCCATTCAGGCTGCTTCTATTGTTCCAACTTTAAAAAACCCAAGACATCACAAACTGTTTAATTTATTGGCCCACAGTAGGCTGTTCAGCTCCTATCTCTCAATCTTTCTTCCTAAAAAAAGGATAAAATATACCTCTTAAAGCCATAATGTCATCACAGTCACCCTTTATTTACACGTGGAGAGTCCTTGACATTGATCCAGCTCCCGCAGAGCCAGCACTGAGTGAACAGAACCTCTGACACTCCTGTTTATATTTGTCAGGCAGGGCTCCCTGATTGGACCAGATTAACAGCCCCAATCAGGGAACTCATATTCTATGAGGTCCATCTGGCTGACCTCGTTACAATCACTACTGTAAATCTTGAAACACAGTTCTCTATTTTTTATTTTTTCAATGTTTTGTTTGCCTGAATAATATCTTTCACCTTGGAACTTCTCATAGTTGTACACAAATCTAATACTTCAAATCTGGCACCTGGCCTTGTTTGGGCGCCCAGTCAAGTCATCTACCCAATTAGACTTTGCAAATCCTCCACTTCAGTTTTGGAACACACTGCATCTTTTTGCAATCCCTGCTTTTACTAATAGCAATGGGGCTAACATCTTCCAAATAAGATTATTTGTTACATCTATCTTATCTGTTATTAATTATTATAATTAATTTTTTATAACCATTACAACATTTAGGTAGCATTTAGATGAACACTTGAAACATCATAACATACAAACCTATGGACCAAGTGCTGGGAAATGTAATTAAAGTATAGTTACCTGATGACTGGCGAGGACTGAATGGGGTGAAGGGTCTTTTTCTGTGCTGAAAAGCTCTGACTTGGAGATTGCTGATGCAAAGTGATACTTGTTCTATTCTGCTTGATTTCCAATCCAGTGTATTTAATGCCTCAGAGGTTTGGCTTCCAATTTTGAATTCTGCTTTAAGCCCAATAATGACTGTATTTTCAAATTCACTTCTCCCACTCCACAAAAAAAATGTATATGCATCATAAAGAGATTTAGCCTAAAGAGATAGGAGAGGTCCTTAATGAATACTTTTCTTTGGTATTCACAACTGAGAGGGACCTAGTTGCAGAGGAGGACAGTGTGAAACAGGCTGGTAGGCTAGAGGAGGTCGATGTTAGTAAGGAAGATGTACTAGGAATTTTGAGGAACTTGAAGATAGATAAGTCCCCCAGGCCTGATGGGATTTATCCAAGGATTCTATGGGAAGTGAGGGAAGAGATCGCAGGGCCTTTGGCGATGATCTTTTCGTCCTCACTGTCCACGGGTATAGTGCCAGAAGATTGGAGAGAGGCAAACGTCATTCCCTTGTTAAAAAAAGCGAATTGGGATAACCCTGGAAATTACAGGCCAGTTAGTCTTTCGTCAGTGGTGGGCAAATTATTGGAAAGGGCTCTGAGAGATAGGATTTATGATCACTTGGAAAGGCACAGTTTGATTTGTGATAGTCAGCATGGATCTGTGAGAGGTAGATCATGCCTCACAAACCTTATTGAATTCTTTGAAAAGGTGACCAAACACGTGGATGAAGATAGAGCAGTGGATGTGGTATACATGGATTTAAGTAAGGCGTTTGATAAGGTTCCCCATGGTAGGCTCATGCAGAAGGTAAGGAGGCATGGGATAGGGGGAAATGTGGCAGATTGGATTCAGAATTGGCTGACCCTTAGAAGACAAAGGGTGGTAGTGGACAGAAAATATTCAACATGGTGCTCAGTTGTGAGTGGTGTACCACAAGGATCTGTTCTGGGTCCTCTTCTATTTGTGATTTTTGTAAATGATTTGGATGAAGAAGTGGAAGGGTGGATAAGTAAGTTCACGGACGATACGAAGGTGGGTCGCGTTGTGGACAGTGCGAGGGCAGTTCTAGTTTACAAAGGGACATTCGTAGGATGCAGAGCTGGGCTGAGAAGTGGCAGATGGAGTTTAACCCTGAAAAGTGTGAGGTGATTCATTTTGGAAGGACAAACTTGAAAGCAGAAAGGTTAACGGAAAGATTCTTGGCAGTGTGGAGGAGCGGAGGGATCTTGGGGTTCATGTCCACAGTTCCCTGAAAGCTGCCACCCAGGTGGATAGAGTTGTTAAGAAGGCGTATGGTGTGTTAGCTTTCATTAATAGAGGGATTGAGTTCAAGAGCCATGAAGATATGCTCCAGGTATACAAAAGCCTGGTTCAGCCACATCTGGAGTATTGTGTCCAGTTCTGGTTGCCTCATTACAGGAAAGATGTGGAAGCGTTGGAAAAGGTGCAGAGGAGATTTGCCAGGATGTTGCCTGGAATGGAGGGAAGGTCTTACGAGGAAAGGTTGAGAGAGCTAGGGCTTTTCTCTTTAGAACAACGAAGGATGAGAGGTGACTTGATAGAGGTGTACAAAATGATCAGAGGTATAGATAAAGTAGACAGCCAGAGACTTTTTCCTAGGGTGGAGGTAGCTATTACGAGGGGGCATAGTTTTAAAGTGAATGGAGTTAGATATAGGGGAGACGTCAGAAGTAGGTTCTTTACTCAGAGAGTGGTCGGGGCATGGAATGCATTGCCGGAGAGGGTAGTAGAGTTGGCCTCATTAGGGGCATTTAAGCGGCTATTAGATAGGTATATGGATGATAGTATAAGGTAGGAGTGGAGGTTAGATAGACCTTAGGATTAGGGTCAACATCATGGGCCGAAGGGCCTGTACTGTGCTATGCTGTTCTTTGTTCTATGTTCTATGTTCTAAAGATGCCTGAAAGCTGCCTCTAAAGATGCTAGTTAAAAATGATTGGGTCTGCCTTTAACAGAAGGCAACATCCGAATTTTAACAAGACAGACCTTACTGAGAAATACTAAATTTTTTGAGACTTTGGCTTTAATGAAAGTCTTCTGCCTTCATGCAGTGCAATCAAGTACTCTGAAAACATAGAGCTAATTGTAGCCCCTTACTAAGCTTGGGGATGATCAATTATTACTAACGGAACTTTAGGATTCCTACCAAAAATTAACTGATCTCCCACCATCTTCAGCTTCATCAATGACTTTCCCTCCATCACCATCATCAACATCAGCAGTTGAGATGTTTGCTGATGGCTGCACAATATTCAGCATGATTCGTGATTACTTAGATATTGAAGTTAAGTCCATGCACAAATATGACAAGATCTGGATAATATAAAGGCTGAGGCTTCCAAATGGCAAGTAACATTCACGTCACAAAAGTGCCAGGCAATGACCGTCTCCAGTAAGAGACAATCTAATCACTGCCTCTTGACATCGCTATTCCTTCAATGGCTCATCACAGGAGTTTTATTATCTAACATGGTCTGAAGAAATGCCTGAGGCCTAATGGAATGTGGAAACAGGTGATGGATATATTAATTAAAGAAGTAATTGGGTTTGAATTGGTTGTATAGCATAAAGGAAAAATAATGAATATGGATTACCTCCACAACAATCCACTGGGAAAGAAAAGATTAGATTCATAAAGATCTTAAGTGAGGTTGACTGATTATATTAGAAAGGACTATGGAATTTAATTAGTTTAATAACAAGGATTCATTTGTACAGTTCATTTTATTCCCATTTGGTTGCATTAAGAAAGGTTTCTGTGTCAAACTGCACACACAGGCACTACCCAGCTAAAATGTTGATGTGGCCAATACACTGACCCTGCAGCTAAGTGCATACATTGCTGGTCTTTATCAGCAGCTTGAGTGCCTAGTGACCTCAATGTTGATCTGAAATTCTTTACTGGACTGTAATGTCAATCCTTTAACTGTGTTATAACTATCTTACTTCTAACTTACTTTTTAGATGCTGTAAGTAATGCTACTACTTTTCCTTTTATTCCTCTTTTTTATCCAGGATTTGCCCCTAGATGCTTGTACCTAAGATGGCACCATTAGAGGCAGCCGTTGTAAAATCTTTTCACTGTATTCATGTACTTCTATACTGGAGTACACTTGGCAATAAAGGATATTCTTTTCTATACCACTCTGAGCTGCTCAGCAACATGATATTGTAGATAAAGCTAGCCTTATGAGGCTACAGGATTAGCACAGTAATAAAAAGCAGGTTCCAGAAGAAAGATTAGGGCAGGATCTGGAAGATAGGGATGGTAGCTAAGACCAGGAGTAGCAGACACCCTGCCTCCTAGGAATCTGCAACAGACGTATTTTGCATAATGTAAACCTAAAACAGACCATGTTGGAATTCAAGTAATCTATTGTCTACGTGTTTCCCAGTGTATATATATCTGATGATTTCTTGGTTGGGCAGAGTCCTGCTTCAGAATCTTTCTGAGGTAGAGCTCTCCCAACATGTTGGCAAAATAAACAATCATAACCTGTACCTGAGGTTCCTGAGATTATTTTGTACAATAATATACCACAGCAAGAACGATGGGGAGCTAGTAAACAGCAGGGGTGAGTTTTTTTTTATGGAGCATGATTAATTCAAATACAACTCTCACTAAGAGTGTGGACTTGAATTATGCTTAAATACTATTATCTTTTGGAATATAATATCATAGCAGTGAATGGTTGGGTCAAATTGTAAAGTTTTGGGGTATGATTACCCACCCTGTTTTCTGAAAGCCTTATGGCCAGTGGAGGAATGAGGTTACAGTGTGGACCTGGGTTAGTTCTCTTCCAAAGAGGAAACAAGGTATGGGCTTTGTGCTTCCATTACCACACAGAAGCAAAACAATTGTGAATGTGTAAGTACATACCTTAATATTCCAGGGTTTATTGCATCAGAACATCAGCAAGATCTGTCATTTGTCCAGCACAGATTCTGAGTTTCCACATAAAGTTCTTCAAATAGTTGTTATTTCACAAAATTATACTAATTTTTACTCCATTATAGAGACTGCTTAAAGAACATGGAAACAAAAGCAGCTTCATGTTGACTCATTTTCGCCCAGTCTTAATTGTATGTTTTGTATTCGGTGTTTAGCACTAAGATTTGATAGAAAGTTTGGTCTTGTGTAATGTTTTAAGGGTTTACAGAGCCTCATGAAAATGGCAGAGAATTTTTGACTGGATAAATCACAGGGTTGGTATGTTGAGTATGCAAAATAATTTCCTTCTCATAATTAGATTCTTAATCCAATGGCAGGATGCAGTTGACTTGTCAAATGTAACAAGAAATTTGGCATATTCTTAACAGATAAACCTGTTCCCATGATAATTATGATGAAGAAGACAGTTTAGCCTATTTAATTCATCACTTCAATGAGATCTAATCTTCCTTTCCAATTGCTTCTGAAATTATTCCAAGGTTTATTGCATCCAACATTATCTGGAGGATTATTCCTGGTCTTGATCACACCTTGAGTGAAGAATTTCCTGATATCAGCTCTAAAGTTGTCTTTTGTCAGTTCTCTTTTATAGTTTGTAAAGACTAAGTTTCTGAAGTGTTTTCTTTGTAACTCAGATACTTAACACTAGGATAAACTATCTCCAATGTTTGAGTGTTTCCCCAATTTCTTGTTAAAATAAGCTAAATAATTTGGATGTGAACACAGGAGGTATGGTTAATAAAAACCAAAAGAACTGCGGATGCTGTAAATCAGGAACAAAAACAAAGTTGCTGGAAAAGCTGAGCAGGTCCGGCAGCATCTGTGGAGGAGAAAACAGAGTTAACGTTTCAGGTCCGGTGACCCTTCCTCAGAAGCTGCATTTTGGAAAGACAAATCAGGGCAGGACTTATACACTTAATGGTAAGGTCCTGGGAAGTGTTGCTGAACGAAGAGACCTTGGAGTGCAGGTTCATAGTTCCTTGAAAGTAGAGTTGCAGGTAGATAGGATAGTGAAGAAGGCATTTGGTATTGTTGCCTTTATTCGTCAGTGCATTGAGTATAGGAGTTGGGAGGTCATTTTGCGGCTGTACAGGATAATGGTTAGGCCACTTTTGGAATACTGCGTTCAGCTCTGGTCTCCTTGCTATAGGAAGGATGCTGTGAAACTTGAACGGGTTCAGGAAAGATTTACAAGGATGTTTCCAGGGTTGGAGGGTTTGAGCTATAGGGAGAGACTGAATAGACTGGGGCTATTTTCCCTGGAACGTCGGAGGCTGAGGGGTGATCTTATAGTGGTAATGTACTGTCCAAATCATGAGGGGCATGGATAGGGTGAACAGCCAAGGTCTCTTCCCCATGGTAGGGGAGTCCAAGACTAGAGGGCATAGGTTTAAGGTGAGCGGGGAAAGAATTAAAAGGGACCTAAGGGGCAACTTTTTCACACAGAGGGTGGTGCGTGTATGCAATGAGCTGCCAGAGGAAGTGGTGGAGCCTGGTACAATTACAACATTTAAAAGACATCTGGATGGGTACATGAATAGGAAGGGTTTTGAGGGAAATGGGCTAAATGCTGGCAAATGGGACTAGATTAATTTAGGATATCTGGCCGGCATGGACGAGTTGGACCAAAAGGTCTGTTTCTGTGCTGTACATCTCGATGACCCTGTGACTCTAGATGTCATTTCTGGTCTAACTAGAGTGCCACAAATTTTGATTGTTACTTCCTATCACTTGTGTTCTGTTGTTTTGTCTATATATTTCAACTTCTTATTGGTTTTGATTGCTGTTCTTCATTGGTTAAACGCTGTTCTGTATTGGTTAAAACTTCTAAATTGCTTTTAGCATCACTGTTTCTGCAGCATTTGCTCAACACATAATATCTACTTTCCTCCTTTCAAGTATATTTTTAATGAACCTGCCCTGTTGTGGCACATCTCTTTGGTAGGTGGTACTTGAACCCAGACATTCTGGACCAGTGGTAGAGACACTACCACTGTGCTACATAAGCTCCCCACTTTTTTCAAGTGTTTGACTGCTGCTTCCCTATCATCCAATTGTTGATTGGGTCCTATACTTTGCATTTCTATGCTGAGCCCATTTTTGTCATCATGATTCTGGAAGGAGGACTACGGGAGATTTCCATTTTGATTTTTCGTAATGATGATTGCCGTAAAACATCTAATGGATAGTGGAAACTAAAGTGTGGATAATAGTTACACTTGTTAGTTGATGGTCATTCGTTGGCACATGCTAGTGGATGGTCAAGTCTGAGCAACGGGAGGAGCAATGTTAAGAGAGATAGTCAAAAGCTGTGACAGATTTTTAAAGAAATGGGGAGAGATATAGAAAGATGAAGATATGTGAGAAGAGAATTGAATTTTGCAATATAGTGAGAATGTGTGGGTCACACATCACAGCCTGTCAATACAGTTCAACTGTATCCTAATTCACATTGTGATCGTTGTATTTAGAATTGATCGTGCTTTTATGTATGATTTTTATGTGTTTCCCCTTGTGATTATAGGACACAGGACCTTGTATGTTGGTGTGCGTATGCCTCTGGGTAGACAAAGCCACCGACACCACAGGACCCATGGATCAAAGCACAAGAAGCGAGAGAAAGTGAAAGGTACCGGCCAGGAAGAAGGAAAGGACAATCTCACTTATGGTGAGATACATTTCAGCTTTTACTTTCACTGTAAAAGTTTGAGTTGAGTACCCACTTTCTGACATCAAAATTTCAAATCAATGAATATTGTACACAAATATCAAAATATATCTTAGATATGATCCTTTTCTGGATTATACATGGAGAGATATTTTATTTGGAGATTCATTGTAATTCTAGAAACACAAAATAATCCAATGTTTTTTTCTTCTGTTTCTACTTCAGTACAGTGAAACCCTGTTATTTGGAAATATTGAAGTAGAAATGTAAACTGCAGGGTAACCAATGATGAAGCCTGCAGGCTTCATTGTCTGTTTTTCATACCTGTACACAGAAACACAGTATTTTACATAATTACTCTGACATACCAGCTCAAAATTGAGAAGTTAGAGTGAATGCAGGCCCCTTTAGAAAATGAGGCTGGGGAAAGAATGGGGAACCAGGAAATGGCAGACAGGTTGAATAAATACTTTTGCATCTGTCTTCACAGTAGAAAATATTAATAGCATCCCAAATTTACTCAATATGCAAGGGGTAAAATGATAGGAAATAAATATAATAACTATCACTGGAGAAAAGGTGCCAGGGAAACTAATGGGGCCAAAGATTGATAAATACCCTGGACCTGTTGGGTTGTATCCTCGGATATTAAGGGATATAGTTGGATGCACTGGAAATAATCTTTCAGGTATCCTTGAATCTGGAAAAGTCTCGGGGGATTGGAAAACAGTCAATGTAACACCCTTATTTAAAACGGGAAGGAGACATAAAAGCCGGTAACTATAGGTCAGTTAACTTAACATATGTTTTATGGGGATATGTTCAAGTCTGTTATAAAGGACATAATACCAGAGCATTTTGAAATGCATAATACGATCAAGCAGAGTCAGCATGGCTCAGTGAAGGGGAAATCATGCCTGACAAATTTACTAGAATTCTTTGAGGCAGTGTCAAGCAGGATAGATTAAGGGGAAGCAGTGGATATAATACGTGTGGATTTTCAGAAGGCATTTGATAAGGTACCAGACATCAGGCTGCTTAACAAGAGCACATGGTGTTGAAGATAGTGTATTAATAATGGAGAGATGATTAGCTAACTAGTAGAGACAGAAACAAAAACGAAATTGCTGGAAAAATGCAGCAGGTGTGGCAGCATCACTGGACCCAAAACATTAACTCTGCTTTCTCCCCACTGATGCTACCAGACTTGCTGAGTTTTTTCAATAACTACTGTTTTTGTTTCTGATTTCCAGATCCACAGTTCTTTAGTTTTTTCTGTTTAATAGAAGACAGAGTTGGGATAAGGGAAGCATTTTCAGGCTGGTAACCTGTAACCATAATGGTATGCCACAGGGATCACTGCTGGGTCCACAATTATTTACAACATATGTTAATGATTTGGATGAGGAAAGTGAAAATGCTACAGCCAAGTTCATGGATGACACAATAATAGGTGGGAATGCAGGTGGTGAGAATGACAGAGTCTGCAGAGGGCTATAGGCAGGTTAAGTGAATGGCTAAAAACTTGGCAGAAGTAGTGAAGTGGAGAAATGTGAAGATATGCATTTTTGCAGGAAGAATAGAAGAGCTGAATATTACTTAAATAGAGGACTATAGAAAGCCACAGAACAGAGGATTTGGGAGTCCTTATCCACAAATCTCAAAAATACTCGCATCCAAGTTTAGCAGGCAAATAGAAATGTTGGCCTTTATTTCAAAGGGAATGGAGTGTAAAAGTAGGGAGGTATTGCTAAAACTATACAAGACACTAGTCAAACCACAACTGGAATTCAGTGAACTGTTTTGGGCCACTTATCTAAGGAAAGATAGACTGTCATTGGAGGCAGTCCAGAGAAGGTCCACTAGGCTGATCCTGGGTATTGACAGACTGTCTTATGAGGAGATTCTGAGTTGATTGGGCTTCTACTTGTTGGAATGTAGAGGAATGAGAGATGACTTTGTTGAAATATACATGATTATTAGGGGACTTGACAGGGTAGATGCAGAAAGTTTGTTTCACCTTGCGGGAGCCATAAGCACTTGTGATGCTGGGGAGCTCTGGAGGAGGCTGAGATGGATTATCACTAGGCACTTTTGGCTCAGGATTGTTACAAATATTTCAGCCTTGACTTTTGCAAATTGCATATTAGGAGGATAATAAAAGAGATGCAGCAATAATCTTTGGGGACTTCCTGCTTCACTATGAGTGCTTAAAAAGAAAACCAACATAATCTAAGCCAGACATTCCGATACCTTGTTGACGAAGCGCTAGAGGATATTTTATAAATGACAGTACGTTTTGAAGTACAATTAAATATCACTGCCTATTCCATAATGAACTAAAATATGTCTTGCTTATAGAAGTTTTCAGGCTGGTAAATCAGAATGGAAGACATCCTTAAAACTGAAAGTACTTTGTTGTGAGTTAGCTGGAACATATGGAATAGGCCAGGATAGTGGCAACTTGATCAACAGTAGGGGCACTGTTTCAATATTGGGAAATAGCCTTGCATATGAAACTAGGGAATGAGAAAAGACCATTTGGCCCATCAAGCCCATTCCCTCAAGTACCACACACATTTACACTATCACAGCAGCTGCCCACCCTGATCCAACAGTTCCTGAAAGATGGTTTGGATCAGTTAAAACTTCCCTACTCTTCAAAACAAAGTAAATGCAATATGTTTCCTCAGAAACGTCCTGACATGCCTGAATAGTATACACCTGAATATTTCTGTAGTTTAATCACCTCAGCCTAAATTAGTTCCTGGTCCTTCAATTCCACTTCTTACCAGGTAAACATGATGTGGAGGTGCCAATGTTGGACTGGGGTGGATAAAAATTATAGTTCAACACGTTTATTTGAAATCACAAGTTTTCGGAGCGCAACAAAAATATAAGTTGCTGGAAAACTCAGCAAGTCTGGCAGTATCTGTGAAGAAAAATCAGATTAACATTTCGAGTCTGGTGACCCTTCCTCTGAACACAGACACAGTCACTGAGGAATGTGATATGGCTGTGGAAACGAGTTTTAGCAAATACCTGGTCAAACACCAGGAGTGACAGTGAAATTAATGTCAGTGGACAAGAAGAAAGATTGGAACGGAAATCCCGTCGGAGTGAGGAGCAGAACTTCTTCAAGGTGGGCATGCCTAGAAGAGATGTGGCCGTGAGTTAAATACTAAATAAAAACTGAAAGAACTGCAGATGCTGTAAATCAGGAACAAAAACAGAAGTTGCTGGAATAGCTCAGCAGGTCTGGCAGCATGTGTGAAGAAAAATCAGAGTTAACGTTTCGGGTCCGGTTCTGAGGAAGGGTCACCGGACCCGAAACATTAACTCTGATTTTTGTTCGCAGATGCTGCCAGACCTGCTGAGTTTTTCAGCAACTTCTGTTTTTGTTCCTGATTTACAGCATCAACAGTTCTTTCGGTTTTTATTTAGCTTTCAGAGTACGCTCCTTCATCAGGTGAAGTCAGTTAAACAACCAATCTTGTTAAAGTAGCTTCATTAATTAATGCAGATTATCTCTGGCTGTCCAAACATTCAATACTTCAATCACTCTGAAGGAAACAAATTGTTTGCTACTATGCCCAATAGAAATTAATGTGAGGAGAAAAAGTTTTGCCCTGTTTTCTGGTCCTGACCCAAAAAATGAAGGATCCAGAAATTTGATTGCATCTGAAAATCTGTGTTCTCCATGGACACTTCCATGTGGTTGCAGAAATCATGCTGAATTGGTGCTTGCAGCTCATTATTTTGAACCACATGGCAGCCAGCACAACCAATACTATTTATTGGAGACGGCTGGGGCAAGGGGGATAGTGGTGCAGGAAATTAGCTTCACTGAGACCTCTTAAAGACAGCCATTACTCTCACAGTAAGAAGCACACTGTGAAGTACTTGTGGGAGAGAAACAGCTGCAGGAGGTCCAGCGAGGGCACGTAAGCTTTCTGATGCTGTACTAACATCTGACCAGAAGGAGTTGGATCTTGTTTACCATGAATTGGAGGGGTTGATGGTAGAAAGTCTTTGAGGCAACATCTGTCACCAGGAGATGACTGCAGTCTTGAAAGAAACTTAATAACCTCCAACAGAATTCCCTTGATAATATTCTTAAAGTTCACCTCAATAACAGTTTCCTTACACCAGACATAGTCTCTCTACTCAATTCACTCCTCCCCTGCTTCCCTTCAGTTTTCTACAATCACTGCACCGTGCTTCACTCTATTGCCTTCATCTCTCACTCATTGCTATTGTCACTATGATTATAACTATGTTTCACACCTCACACCACATATAAACTATTCAATTATGACAGGCACATACACAAAACACCTCACGATACCAATAACATATCCATTTCTTGCAGGAGAAAGTCATACACAACTTGAAAGGAAGCTATAACTGGAGGAGGCTGGGTCCATTAGCACATTCTCTCCCTGATGAAAGAAAATGTGCTGGCCACTGCGGGCAGGTAGACAGCCATGGTAGAGGAGACATCATGCTTCCAAATTAAGCTACATACTCTGCATGACATGCTGGCAACTATTACTAGCAATCATTTCTCTCTCTGCTGTCCCTCAAACTAAAAACTAACCCTTTTCCCTGTCTTCCATTTCAGGTGCTGAATGTGTGATTACCACTATTCTGTGTGACCTGATCTAACTTGCTCAAGACTGATACCATGCATACTTGACACCCACCATGATGCTGATAGCTGGTGCTGATAGCTTGGTCAGCCACCATTGAAAATCTTGTTCCTGCCACGGAAGCGCAGATGACTTTCATATGGGCCCTGGGCACTAGTATTGACCAGGCCTTTCAGAATGTCATATCATTCATATGTACTGTGTTCTCAAACAGAGTTGTAGGAATGCTGAGATGCAATCCCAGAAGAGTGGCTTAGATTCCTGAGAGAAGCACTTGCTGCCCTTTCTTAGGAATACACATGCCTACTCCTTTGCCAGCCACTTAAATTCTCCAGTGTAACACAGCCACCTGGGTTAGGCTGCCCGAGCCCAGGCCGAAATTCTTCAGTTGAGCTCTTATGGCCCAGAGCTGCTGGCTTGCCCACCACAGCCATCTGAAGCATCCTAAATGGAAGTTTAAGAGCCTTTCACATCTCTAGCTGTAATCACTAAGGATATGTTTCACGCAAGAGTACTATAAGTTAACAAGTACATACGGTAGACAATAAGGGGTTGAATAAAGGTGATTCTTATTTACTTATTTTGTGTATTTGGTGTGCACGTTCTACCCTACACTTTTAAATATGAACTCAGTTTTTTAAAATATTCATTCAGGGATGTGGGCTTTGCTGGCTGGACCAGCATTTATTGATCTGAAGAGGGCGATGGTGAACCACTTTCTTGAACCACGGCAATCCTTTTGATGTAGATACACCTACTATGTTGTCAGGGAGGGAGTTCCAGGATTTTGACCCAGCAACACTGAAGGCACAGCGATAAATTTCCAAGCAAGGATGATGAGTGGGCAGCTGAGGAACTTGAAAGTTAAGATATTCCCATGTATCTGTTGCTCTTGTCCTTTTACATAGTAGTGATTGTGGGTTTAGAAGGTGCTGTCAATGGAGACTTGGTGAATTTCTTCAATGCATCTTGTAGGTGGTACAAACTACTGTGACTGGGCATCAGTAGTGGAGAGAATGAATTTTGTGGATGCGTGATATCAACCCAAGTGGGCTGCTTTGAGTTGAATGGTGTCAAGCTTCTTGAGTATTGTTAGAGCTGCACTCATCCAGGCAAGTGGAGAGTATTCCATCACACTTCTGACTTGTGCCTTGCAGATGGTGGACAGGCTTTGGGGAGTCAGGAGAGGAGTTACTTGCTGCAATATTCCTAGTCTCAGACTTGCTCTTGTAGCCACTGTATTTATATGGCTAGTCCAGTTAAGTTTCTGGTCAACGATAATCCCCAGGATGTTGACAGTGAGGAATCCAGTGATGGTAATGCCATTGAATGTTAGGTGTTAATGGTTAGATTCTCTCCTGTTTGAGTCAGTCATTGTCTGGCATTTGTGTGGCACAATTACTTGTAACTTGTTCAGCCCAAGATTGGATATCATACAGGTCTTGCTGCATTTGGACTTTGTATCTTCAGTATGCTTCAGTATCTAATCTATCTGACTGCTTTGCTATCTGCATCCAAAGGATTGTAATCCACCATTTCCATCACCTCCAGCAGGATGCAGAGGCTGGTGGGTGGTAGGTGGTGAGTGGTGATGGACAATTAAACAACTCACTGGAGGAGGAGACTCCACAAATGTCCCCATCCTCAATAAGGGAAGAACCCAACGCATCAGTGGAAAAGATAAGACTGAGGAATTTGCAACAATATTCAGTCAGAAGTGCCAAGTGGATGATCCAATCAACCTCCTCCAGAGGATCCCAACATTACAGATGCCAGTGTTCAGCCAATTCAATTCAGACACATATTCTCCTCCCCTCCCTTGTCAGCATTCCGTAGGGACCATTCCCTCTGGGATACACTGATCCACTCCTCCTCCACTCCCAACACCTCCTCACACCCCAGTGGCACCTTCCCATGCAATTGCACAAGGTGTAAGACCTGCCGTTTATCTCCTCCCTCCTCACCAACCAAAGCCTCAGCCATACCTTCCAGGTGAAGCAGCAATTTACCTATACTTCATTCAGTCTAGTCTGTTGTATTTGCTGTTCACAGTGTGGTCTCCTCTACATTAGGGAGCTTTGCAGAGCATCTACATTCTGTCTGTGAAAATCACCCTGAGCTTCCAGTTGTCTGCTACTTCAACACACCAGTGTTCCCAGGCCAACATTTCTGTCACAGGTTTGCTGCAGTGTTCCAATGAGCCTCAACGCGTGCTCAAAGAACAACATCTCATTTTCCACTTGGGCACCCTGCAGCATCAAGTTCAATAACTTTAGAGCCTGATTCCATTCTTCCATTTTTTTTTTACCCACCCCACACCTGGTCCTATTATGACATGGGTTGCTTTCAGCACATTCATCCATTGTCACCTTCTCATCAGCCTATTATCACAT
>NC_063372.1:4700052-4703182 GCF_021869965.1 Rhincodon typus
TTAGGTCCTTTCAGACCTAAGTGGTAAGTGTAGCAACAAATGGGAACAAAGAATAATAAGTGCAGAGATAATTTAAAAAACGTTTAGAAGTTACAACGGATCCTGAAAACACTGGCATCCTGTAGCAAGCACTTAGCCTGGCTGGGCCTCTGAATTATATCTGTGGTGAGATTAGTCTTGCTGACAATTAAGCTTGTGTCTGGAACTGAAGTGAGTGATTCAAAAAGCGTCCTTTGTGCTGGGTATCTCTCCCCTCCTGGAGACTAGTTGACAACAGCATAACTTGAGACAGGCTCTCCAATATGACAAGTGAATACTTTTCAAAGTTGAAGCTCTTTCAAGTGGGTAAGAAGCACAAATGTATAGGTGACAAGTGTAAATCACATTCCCGCTTTTAATCCAAAGCTGTATCACTAGTTTTTGTCATTTTCATATTTTACCTGTAGTGTGAAGCTATAGCTCAACCTGGACATCAAAATAAGGGCCTCGATCTTACGGTCCTAATAGCTGTGAACACTGAGAGGTTTGCTGCTACTGAAGGCTACAACAGCACTACAGCGTCCAGGAAGCCCACTTACATTTGAATCCCAAAGTTGCAATGTGCCTGAATGAACTCTGGGAAACCCAGGCTAATGGGCTGCCAGAAACTGTCAGTGTGAAAACTTGATTGCCCTGTATTTATCCCCCAGCATTTACGTTGATTTGTGTGGGGCTGCTAGGAGTGTGAACTCTGGTAGCTCTTCTCTACCCTGGCTCCTGGCTCCTCAGTGCTGCTAACATTGGAGAAGAGCTGGGGTATGTTGATGGTGTGTTTACCAAAAGACTGTAGATGGTCTGTTATTGAAACCTGTTATTGAGCTAGAAACAGACCTCAAGGAGTGTTATTTCAGGTCTTGATTTCAGAGGGGTATTGCTTCACTAGGAATGAAGACACCACTTAGCCTTCCCAGTCACCTCTCCAATGGATGCACTCTGTAGATAGGAGAGCAAGTTCCCACTGCAGCCTACAACCAGTGCAGGGCAGTAGTTTTTCATGTGGTTAGTGGCATATGCCTCTGCTTTGCCACTGACTGCAAAATCCAGGCTTGTTTACTGTATGTATTGAATTCCACATCAAAGCCAGTGTTATCCTAAATGAAAGCAAATGGAATTGTTATCAAGATGAACTAAGTAACTTGATAAAATCATTTCTGTTAGTGCTCATTTTAAATACTAAATGTTGAGAGCAGATGCTCAGGTGTCCTGATATCTGATTAAAAGTTGAAACTTGAGTATGTTAGTATATTATATTATATGTTAGTATATTATATCCAAATTCCCCTGGAGCAAGTGAAGTATCAAATATAAAATAGCAGTTTACTTTGTTATGGCGTTAAAGTGTTTAAAGATTGATTTTGATCAGTGTTTCTCTAACATTAGGTAATGTTGCTTAGTTGATCCCTTCCAGTACTGATGCTGCCTTTGCCTGCTGAAACAGCACAGCTATCACTGCCCAGTTCTGGGGATGTAGGAGAAATGTTACAGAAGATACAGATGGCAAGCCAGTGGCACAGTATATTCATTTAATGCACAATGCTAAAAGAGAGCATATAGGTTAATTTGCTCCATGATTCCTCAGTTGGTACTTGAATCTCAACATGCTGTACAAACGATTGACATATGAATCTGAGGAACAATTATTTGTGATGACAAGTAAATATGGTATGGTTTGGGAAACTTGCTTGGAGAGGTTTTAGAGAAGCTCTGGCAGAGCATAAGCGTAAAAAACCTCATATACTTATAATAGTCCACATAATAAACTAACTTTTGAAAAAGAAACTAGGGGCAAAATCTTACAAGGCTCTAAGACATATGGGCTATGGTGAGCTGAGTGCTGGAATCCTTCTCAATGTCGAGATCCTCTCACCCGATTGTCCTTATGTTGCTTGAGTGATGTGGTGAGATCCTTGCCAGGAGGCAATTTCAAAATTGACACCATTGTTGATTGGTAAATGCCTCATCACTAGTCCAACTCACCATGTGTTATGATCTTACCAAACTTGCCAAACAAACTAGCCTTTGGGAAGAGATAGTAGGAACTGCCGATGCTGGAGTCTGAGAATAACAAGGTGTGGAGCTGGAGGAACACAGCAGGTCAGGCAGCATCAGAGGAGCAGGAAAGTTGACGTTTCAGGTCTGGACCCTTCTTCAGAAATGGGGGAGGGGAATGGGGCTCTGAAATAAATAGAGAGGGGTGGGTGGTGATAGAAGCTAGTAAAGGTGAGTGTAGGTAAGTAGTTGGGATGGGGGTTGGTCAGTGAGGAGGGAGGGGCGGATAGGTGGGAGGGAAGATGGATAGATCAAGGAGGCGGGGATGAAGCTAGTAGAGGTAAGTGTAGGTAGGAAGTGGGGGTGGGGGTTGGTCAATGAGGTGGGAGGAGCAGATAGGTGGAAGAGAAGATGGACAGGTCAAGGAGGCAGGGATGAGAGGGGGGTGCTGGTCTTGGGATGAGGTCGGGTGTGGAGAGATTTTGAAGCTGGTAAAGTCGACATTGAGACAATTGGGTTGTAGGGTTCCAAGGCGGAATATGAGGTGCTGCTCCTCTGGTTTTCGGGTGGCATCGTTGTGGCACTGGAGGAGGCCCAGGATGGACATGTTGTCCAGGGAGTGGGAGTGGGAGGGGGAGTTGAAGTGGTTCATGACTGAGAGATGTTGTCGTTTGTCGCGAACCGAGCGTAGGTGCTCTACAAAGCGGTCTCTGAGCCTCCGCTTGGTCTCCCTGATGTAGAGGAGGCCACAACGGGAACAGCGGACACAATAGACCACATTAGTGGATGTGCAGGTGAACATCTGTTTAATGTGGAAGGTCTTCTTGGGGCCTGGGATGGGGGTGAGGGGGGAGATGTAGGGGCAGGTGTAGCACTTCCTGCGGTTGCAGGAAAAAGTGCCAGGGGTGGTGGGGCTAGTGGGGAGTGTGGAGCGGACAAGGGAGTCACGGAGAGAACGGTCCTCCGGAAGGCAGATAAAGGGTGGGGAGGGAAATATATCCTTCGTCGTGGGGTCAGATTGCAGGTTTTGGGAAAGCTTGACATGGAAACTAGAGTGGGCACCTTGTTGTCTTGGATTCTATATGGATTCAACTCATTGTTA
>NC_063372.1:4703282-4703948 GCF_021869965.1 Rhincodon typus
AGATCCAAAAGATTTCCACGCTGGACATCAAGCACGCTCCATGGGAGCAGGCCACACGCACCCCACATTCCTACACATTGGCATTGGGCATGTGGCAGCATCTATGAACCCTTATGGTTCGTCTCCGATCCAGTAACAGAATGTTCTGCACTTCAGTACCTCAACTCAGGCTGCACTAGCTTCTATCATTGAAATGCTAGAAATTTTGTACTGAAGGATGCATACCCAGCACATAGACTGGACCAGGCTGTATCTCTGGTCTCTTCACTCACTGTCATTGCCCTCACTCTGAGTCTACGTGGAGGCTTGCAGCATCCTTGCATTGCATTGCTGTTTTGTGCATTGCACCCTCAGCCAGAAATACCTTCTATTATTGATAACAAGGTGTAGAGCTGGATGAACACAGCAGGCCAAGCAGCATCAGAGGAGCAGGAAGGCTGACGTTTCGGGCTTAGACCCTTCTTCAGAAATGGGGGAGGGGAAGGGGGTTCTCAAATAAATAGGGAGAAAGGGGGAGGCGGATAGAAGATGGATAGAAGAGAAGATAGGTGGAGAGGAGACAGACAGGTCAAAGAGGCGGGGATGGAGCCAGTAAAGGTGAGTGTAGGTGGCGAGTTAAGGAGGGGATAGGTCAGTCCAGGGAGGACGGACAGGTCAAGGGGGCGG
>NC_063372.1:4704048-4726493 GCF_021869965.1 Rhincodon typus
GGCGGGGACAAGCTGGGCTGGTTTTGGGATGCGGTTGGGGGAGGGGAGACTTTGAAGCTTGTGAAGTCCACATTGATACCATTGGGCTGCAGGGTTCCCAAGCAGAATATGAGGTGCTGTTCCTGCAACCTTCGGGTGGCATCGTTGTGGCACTGCAGGAGGCCCAGGATGGACATGTCGTCTGAGGAATGGGAGGGGGAGTTGAAATGGTTTGCGACTGGGAGGTGCAGTTGTTTAGTGCGAACCGAGTGTAGGTGTTCTGCAAAGCGGTCCCCGAAGCTCCACTTGGTTTCCCCGATGTAGAGGAGGCCACAACGGGAACAGCGGATACAGTATACCACATTAGCAGATGTGCAGGTGAACATCTGCTTGATGTGGAAAGTCTTCTTGGGGCCTGGGATGGGGGTGAGAGGGGAGGTGTAGACGACATGTCCATCCTGGGCCTCCTGCAGTGCCACAACGATGCCACCCGAAAGTTGCAGGAACAGCACCTCATATTCCGCTTGGGAACCCTGCAGCCCAATGGTATCAATGTGGACTTCACAAGCTTCAAAATCTCCCCTCCCGCTACCGCATCCCAAAACCAGCCCAGCTTGTCCCCGCCTCCCTAACCTGTCCTTCCTCCCACCTATCCCCTCCTCCCACCTCAAGCCCCACCCCCATCTCCTACCTACTAACCTCATCCCGTCCCCTTGACCTGTCCGTCTTCCCTGGACTGTCCTGTCCCCTCCCTACCTCCCCACCTACACTCACCTTTACTGGCTCCATCCCCGCCCCTTTGACCTGTCTATCTCCTCTCCACCCATCTTCTCCTCTACCCATCTTCTATCCGCCTCCCCCTCTCTCCCTATTTATTTCAGAACCCACCTCCCCTCCCCCATTTCTGAAGAAGGGTCTAAGCCCGAAACGTCAGCCTTCCTGCTCCTCTGATGCTGCTTGGTCTGCTGTGTTCATCCAGCTCTCCACCTTGTTATCTCAGATTTTCCAGCATCTGCAGTTCCTACTATCTCTCTACTTTCTATTATTGATGTCTTGCCATGCTGTTTAATGCAGACACAAAGCCAAGAAGCTTGGCACAATTGACAACAGGCCTTGGTCCACTCAGGTGGGAATACATTTGCTCAGGGAATCCCAGCACAGTAAGTCAAGCACAACCTCCTATACCAGTCCAGCCCTACTCAGGACAGTCAGAGTTGGATCCTCTCTTCAAAAGAGGTGAGGAGCCAAAGGACGGGCAGCACACCACCAATTTTCACTCTTTATGTCCTATTGTGTGGTGTTTTGCTGCTGGAATGAGAGAGAGGCAGGCATTTCAGAGGATAAAATTGGGTAGCACAGCTGTTACTGTTGGTGCAAGCGGGGAGCTTCCTGAACAAATGTGCACGCAGGGTTGGTGGTGTCACAGTTTGGTGTGGGTGAGAAAATGTGTGGAAAATGTTGTAGGCAATAGTGAGAATGGTTGAGCTTGGTGTGAGGTGGGTACAGTAGCAGAGATAGAATGAGTGTGAGGTATCGGAGAGAAAATGGTAGCACATATACTGGCAGAGTGGAGAAGCACATTGACTTCTTTTCCACAATAATGGGCATTCCTTCAAATGCTGAGATTGTTTTAACTAGGCTGACATCCTTAGATCAGCTGGCATCGTCTGGTGTCATGGCATCACTGGTGGTCCTGGGGAAGTGGGCATCTTGTGACAGCACCATCCCATCCAGCAGGAGCACCAGGACCATGCCCGCAAAACAAGACACTACTTTTTCCCTTGTCTGCCACATTCAGGGCGAATATCAGGAACTATGCAGGACAGTTATGGACTGACAGTGCTTGTCTCATGTACAATGACCTTTTAAAGGTGATGTCGACACCAGGGATGCTTATCAATTCCAGGCTGTCTGATACCTGTGAGGGCTCAAACGGCAATTAACACGATGAGTTTGGTAAGATATGGTGAAGAAACTTGCTTGACCTCATGGCAAGAATCATTCTATCAAAAAAAGGAAAGGATTCTGCCATAAGTTTGAGTTGGGATTTTTGAAAAATAGAAATTCATTCCAATTCCATTTCTCTTGCCATCCAAATATTCTTTTCTCTCCAAGTTGCTCATTTTTGTTGTCCTCCTCAGGTCAAATGCTGTCCCCACAATCTCTTCCGACTCATCTTGAAGCTAAAAATGGAGTCAACCAAGACAACGTAAATTTTGAGTCAGGCAAGGTAAAATGATCACTTTGGTTTATCATGTTATATGATGCCTGCAGTTCAGAAATATCCTTTTGTGCATTATGATCAAGCCACACAAAGTTCTAACTCTAAAGTTATGATTTTTTTTTCCTAAGGAGGTCCAGTAGTATACCACAGAGCAGTTGAGTATGGGGTCCTTTGCAACTTTGTAGTATTAGCTGGGCTGTTGGGAAAAGTGTTGAATTTCCTAGAATTTTGAAAAAGCCTTGGAATTGGAAGGCAGCAAACATAACTTAGCTATTCAAGAAAGAAGAAAGTAAGCTGGAAACTGTAGACCAGCTGGAATGTCATCAGAATTAGGGACACTGCTAGAATGTAACATTTAAGCACTTTAAATTATAATTTTATTGGCAGAGTTGACTCTCATTTCACAGAATCACAGAAGCGATATGGTGCAGATGGAGACCATTTGGCATATCACATCTGCAGCAGCACTCCAAATGAGTATTATGACTTCATGCCATTCTCCTGCCTTTTCCAATACCTTTTCACATTGATTCTATTCAAATAATAATTTATTGCCCTCTTGAATGCCTCAGATGAACCTGCCTCCACCATACTACAGGCAGTGCTTTCCAGACCTGAACCACTCATCTGCACAAGTGTTTTCTCCCATGTCACATTTGCTATTTTTGTAAATCACTCTAAATCTGTGCCTTCTCGTACCCAGTTGTTTTAAACGGAAACAGTTTCTCACTGTCTACTCTATTCAGCCTTTGTGATTTTTAAAACTTCTATCAGACCTTATGTTATCCTTTTTCTTTCCAAGGAGAACAATCCCAATCTCTCGAATCCATCATCATAACTGAAGTTCCTCATTCCTAGAACCTTGTAAACCGCTCCTGCACATTCTCCAATGTGTTCACATTCTTCCTAAAGTGTGATAGTTAGAACTGCACACAAAACTCCAAGTGAAGTCTAATTGGTGCTTGTATAGTTTCAGCATAACCTCTTTGCTCTTATACTCTATGAATAAATAACTTATTTTATTTACTGCTATATGCTTTCTCTGCCTGTCCTGCCATCTTCAATCATCTATGCACGTGCACACCTAGATTCTTCTGCTTCTGCACCACCTTAAGAATAGTACCGCTCATTTTATATTGTCTGTCAATGTTCTCTGTACCAAAGTGCATCACTTTACACTTCTCTGCATTAAACTTCATCTGCTACCTATCTGCCCACTCCACCAACTTGCCAATGTCCTTTTTGAAGCTCTGCACCTTGCTCCCCTCAGTTTACAATTCTTATAAGTTTCATACCATCCACAAACTTAATTGCCTCCTGCACACCACGACTCTGATCACGACTATATATCAGGGAAAGCAAGGGTACCAATACTAACCCGTGGGGAATTCCACTCAAAAGCTTTCTCCAGCACAAAATATATCCATTGACTACTACTCTGTTTTTCACTAGTCAGCCAATTTTGTATCCACATTTCTATTGTCCTTTTTATCCCGTGACCTACAACTTTCAACACATGTCTGTTGTGTTGCACTGCATCAAATACCTTCTGGAATCAATGTATACCACATCAACACCATTTCCCTAATTGACCCTTTCTGTTACCTCTTCAAAAAATTCCAGCAAATTAGTTAACACGATTTCCCCTTTATCTATGCTGGCTCTTCCTAATCAATCCACATTTTTCCATATGACTATTAATCCTATCCCAAATATTTGCTTCTAGAAACTTCCCTGACACTGGTTTTAAACTGACCTGGAGTTGCTAGACATATCCTTACACTCTGTTTTTGAACAAGGGCATAATGTCTGCAATTCTCCAGTCTTCTGGCATCACTCAGGGAAGATTGAAAGATTAAAAACCAAAAGAACTGCAGATGCTGTAAATCAGGAACAAAAACAAAGATGCTGGAAAAGTTCAGCAGGTCTGGCAGCATCTGTGAAGGAGAAAAAAGTTAACATTTCGGGTCCGGTGACCCTTCCTCAGAAGATTGAGAGATTATTATCAGTGCCCTTGAAATTTACACTCTCACTACTTCCAATATTCTTGGATTCATCTCATCTGGTCCTGCTACCTCGTCAACTGTATGTACTGACGGTCTATACAACATTCCTCCTTAACAATTTTGAGCCCTTTGTTTAGCTACCATAGCCTAGTATCCACTCCTTGGTAAAGACAGGTGCAAAGTATTCATTTAAAACATTTGCAATGTCCTATGCCTCCATGTGTAAATTCCCTTTGTTTGTCTCTTATCAATCATTTTACCACCCGTTTACTGTTTATGTGCATATAGCAAACTTTGGGACTGCCTTTTATTTTGGCCACCAGTCTTTTCTCATAATCCCTCTTCACCCTTTAATATGTTTTATCACCTCCCTTCTGGGATTTCTATATTCAGCTTGGTTCTCAATTTTATTTTCTGCCTGAAACTTGTCATTAAGCACACATTTATTTCTTTAATTTGTACCTCATTTGTCATCCAGGGAGCTCCAGAGTTGTTTGCCCTCTCTTTTGAGGGAAAATACCTTAACCACTCTTGAAACATCCCCTCTTTGAAGGTAGCCCATTATTCAGCTACAATTTTGCTATCAACCTTTTGTTTCAGTCTATCCAGCCCAGCTCTGTTCTTGCCCCATTGAAGTCGCTGTCCCCAGCTCTTGCTCTGGATTGCTCATTGCCCTTTTCTATCATCGTCATAAACATTGAGATCAATTATCATTGTCTCCTAAGTGTTCCCCTACTGACACTTGATATTTATGAAAAGGAAATAATGAACCTATTTAAACTCGATTGAAGCTGTAATAAATAGAGTAGATGAGAAGGAAACAGTGAACATAGTGATTTTAATTTTCAAAAGGCATTGAATAAAATGCTACACAAGAAGTTATTACACAAAATTAGGACTCATGGAGGGATTCATTAACAGAAAAGTCATTTTCACAATTACAGCTATAATTAATGCAGTGTTGCAATGATCAGTGCTGAGGTTTAAGGTAATTACAATTAGTATCAATAACTTAGATGAGAGGCTGCTTGTGATATGTCAAAGCTTCCTGCTGATATGAAGATAGAGGGAAAGTAAGCTGTGAGGAGGCTGCAAGGAAACCGCAAGAGATTAGATAGGTTAAGTAAGTGGGCAAGAGTGCAGCCGATGGAAAATAATGTGGAGAAATGTGAAGTTATTAACATTGTTAAGAAAAATAGAAGAACAGAATATTTTGTAAAAGATAAAAGCCTGAGAAATATTGGTATTTAGAGGGATCTGGTTGTTGTTGTATATGATTCACACAAAGTTAATATGTAGGTACATCAAGCAGTTAGGCAAACAGTGAAATATTAGCCTTTATTACAAAAAATTTGGACTTTCTGCAATTGTAAAAGGTCTTAGTGAGACTATAACTGGAATATTGTAACACAAATAAAGTGATTCTGAGGGTCTGACAGTGTCTGTGAAGAGAGAAACAGAGTTCATTTTTCGAGTCCAGATTTTCTGGCAACAGTGGTTACCAATGCATCTAAACTGCTTTTGGTTGGTATTTTAATGTGATGACCTAGCTAAAACAAGCAGGTGAATGACTGCATCAAAGAGAATCTTTTCACAGGAATGGGTTAATAAGTTCACTACGCAGTAAATGAAACTCAACCTGCCTCATTGTGTGTGGATACTGGAGTCTGTTTATGAAGTAAAAACTGAAATTGCTGGAGAAACGCAGTAGGTCTGGCAGCATCTGTGGAGGGAAATCAGAGTTAACGTTTTGGGTCCAGAGACCCTTCTTCAGAACTGTTAACTCTGCTTTTCTCTTCACAGATGCTGCCAGGCCTACTGAGTTTCTCCAGCAACTTCACTTTTGTTTCAGATTTCCAGCATCTGCAGTCTTTGTTTTATTTCTGGTTATGAAGTACTGTTTTCTAATCTAATGTTTTAAACATTAAGAAATTAGTAACTTAAATGTGAAATATCAGCATTAAAGTTCCGTAAGTTTGGAAACTTGGCTGGTGTCTTTAGAGTCTGGCACATGACATTCTGTGTTGAGTATAATGCAAGCTTGATGACAAGTACAACTCCTTACACCTTACTGTGTCTCTGATGCCAGAAAGAAAAGCCCCCATAACACTCTTATGGCATTTCAATTTCTTCTCAGCAGTATTCTGTAGGAGTTTTGAGTGACACACCTAATTTATACCAAATAAAGGTAATTTCTAGGCATTTCACGCTGTAAATCTGAAAGCACTAAGATCTAGATTAGGGGCTCCTCAAAGTCAATACACAAGACACTTTCTTTCTGGTAAAAGAACAGTACTAACTAGCATTAACCTGATTTTTGCACAAAGAAAAACGTTTTCACATAATTCTGTGTGAGACCATGACAAAGATTACCTTTTCTCAGGCCAATGTCCACCTCTTTAATTGGCTCAAACTGATGGGTAAGGATGTGCTTTATTGTCCAGTGTTCCTTTTTGCATTGCGAAAGAAAATACCTCAATTCGAATTTGTATCCTTCTCCACTTTTTTGGCTGGGATCAGGGTTACATTTGGTGGAAAATTATAAATCTATACCATATTGTCCTTATGACCCATTTAATCACATTTTTTCTTTGCTAAGCAGGTTGGAAGTCCAACCTCTCTCTCAATCCTTCTTTTTAATACAAGAAAGTCCAAACTGATGTATCTTCTCACTAAATTTCAGCTCTGGAGCACAATTTCCAGGTTAGCAGCTAAATGGCATTATTATTGTTCAGGTACTTCTCTGGGAAAGTAATCTAACAAAGCATATTCTGGAGTTCTTGTGGTACAGTAGTAGTGTCTCTGTCTCTGAGCCAGGTAACCCAGGTTCAAGTCCCACCTGCTCCAGGGATCTGTAATAACATCCCTGAACAGGTCAAGTAGAAAATGCATTCAAAAAAAAGCAAGACCAATTTGGGAATTCTGTAGTTTGCCAATTGCTTGGCTCTGTCAATGGAGAGAGAGCAGATTATCTCAAATCAAGGAAATTCCAAAGACTGTAATTGGTGCTTAGTCTGAAGCATGATAAATATGTCTCAAACTGAATCTGGAATATGCTGAAACTGCATTTATGATTTTTTTCAGAAAAATATTCAATGAAATAATTGCAATATACATTCTTAGATGTTGGCAATTCTAATGAACCTTCCATGTTTGTTTCCTATAAATATCCTTTACAAATGGAAATATTAGTTATCTTGTATCCAGAGAAAGAATAATTTCTGTAACTCCAAGTGATCCATACCTGTGTCAGAGGAGTGAAATAGTGATTGTTTTTGTTTCCATCGGCAAGAATTTTGAAATATGTTGAAGAGGTGACACGTTAGCAAATTGAGGAATTCTAATGAATCTGACTTGTAAGACGAAAGGACCTTACTTTATATTATGAATTTGACAAAATAAGAAAGCCTATCTGAAACTGATCACAGAGTAGATTGACCTTGGATTTACGTGTTTAATAAGCAGTCTTCTATAAATATCCTTTACAAATGGAAGTATTAGTTAGTTAGAGTTCCGACTCCTCTGTGCAGTTTCCAACACTTGTCATTGGATATTTGGAGCCTTGACAGATTTATTTTGTTTTGAGGAGGCCAATTGTATCTTGCTTCAATGAATCACTACTTGTTAAATAATGAATGCAGCATTTGGGCCCTGAGCCATTAGAGCTGACCATTCTTGCAAAGGGGTTTAGTTCAGGTTGGGTCTCTATCCTTTTACTTCTGGAATTCAGTTTCAAATCCAGATGGTTTAGTTTCCAGCTCTTGCTGAGAAACATTTCTGAATAACCACATTTTTTTTGGCAGGTTGACCTCCACTTCATGAAGAAGATACCTACCGGAGCTGAAGCCTCTAATGTCTTGGTTGGCGAGTTAGACTTCCTAAAAAGACCAATTGTAGCTTTTGTGCGTCTTTCTCCAGCTATTCTTCTCACAGGACTTACTGAGGTTCCAATTCCTACCAGGCTAGTTTTTGATTCACTTTTCTGTTCCTTTTCGTGGAATGTTGTCGTGAATGACTTCTGTTAGAGTATTTAACCTTTTATATCTTAAATATTTGCATAGTTAATGATTTTACAAATCTAGTGACTGTTATGGAGCAGTATCCCCCTCACCCCAAACAGCCATATACTGAATTACTGGTTAACCCAATTGTAAGTGGTATTGGTTAAGTTAAGAATATTATCCAAAAACAACCAACTGAAATGGTGCTAGGGTTCTTTTAACATTCTTCTGAACCACTGGAACAAGCAGTATCTATGCGCATTTAGAAGCAAATGGACTTATTAGCAATAGACAGCATGGTTTTGTGTCGGGGAGGTCGTGCCTCACTAATTCGATTGAGTTTTTTTGAGGAGGTAACAAAGATGATCGATGAGCGAAAAGTGGTTGATGTTGTCTGCATGGACTTCAGTAAAGCCTTTGACAAGGTCCCTCATGGCAGACTAGCACAAAAGATGAAGTCACATGGTATCAAGGGTGAGCTGGCAAGATGGATGCAGAACTGGCTTAGTCATAGGAGACAGAGAGTAGAGGTGGAAGGATGCTTTTTGGAATGAAGGGCTGTGACTAGTGGTGCTCCACAGGGATCAGTGCTGGGACCTCTGCTGTTCATAATCTACATAAATGATTTGGAGGAAAACATAGCTGGTCTAATTAGTAAGTTTGCGGATGATACAAAGATTGGTGGAGTTGCAGATAGTGAGGAGGATTGCCAGAGGATACAGCAGAATATAGATCGGTTGGAGGCATGGGCAGAAAAATGGCAGATGGAGTTTAATCCAGACATGTGTGCGGTGATGCATTTTGGAAGATCAAGTACAGGTGGAAATTATACAGTGAATGGCAGAACCGTTAGGAATATTGATATGCAGAGGGACCTGGGTGTGCAGATCCACAGATCACTGAAGGTGGCAGCACAAGTAGATAAGGTAGTAAAAAAGGCCTATGGCATGCTTGCCTTTATTGGAAGGGGCATTGAGTATAAGGATGGACAAGTTATGCTGCAGCTTTGTAGAACTTTAGTTAGGTCACACTTGGAATATTGTGTACAGTTCTGGTCACCACACTACCAGAAGGGTGTGGATGCTTTGGAGACAGTACAGAAAAGGTTCACCAGGATGTTTCCTGGTATGGGGTATTTTAGCTATGAAGAAAGTTTGGATAGACTGGGTTTATTTTCACTGGAACACAGGAGGTTGAGGGGCGACCCAATAGAAGTTTATAAGATTGTGAATGGCATGGGCAGAGTGGAAAGTGTGAGGCTTTTCCAAAGGGTGGAGGGGTCAATTACGGGGACAAAGGTTCAAAGGTGGGAGGGGGGGGGATGTTTAAAAGAGATGTGCGAGGCAGGTTTTTCATAAAAAGGGTAGTGAGTGCCTGGAACGCACTGCCAGAGGAGATGGTAGAAGTAGACACAATAGTAGCATTCAAGAAGCACCTGGATGAATACATGAACAGGAAGGGAATAGAGGGATACAGATCCTGTAAGTGAGGACAGTTTTAGTATGGAAGGGCAAAACGTGACAATGCAGGCTTAGAGGGCCAAAGGGGCTGTTCCTGTGCTGTATTGTTCTTTGTTCTATCTGAAAGACAATACAGCACTGGAGAATCAGCCTTAATATGGACTGAAGTCAAATGTATGCGTCCCTGTGTGAGCCTGCGTACTTGTGTGTATTCATGTATATGTGAGGACCCTTTAATTTGACAATGTCAGGTGTGTATTTGGTTACATTTCTCACAAAGTAGAAGGATAACATTTATAGCTTGTGAATGTTTTTTTCCCCCAAAAACCAATGAAGCCTCCTAATTTAATCCAGAGGCAGAGGCTAATGCTCTGGGGAGATCGATTCAAGTTCTACCACAGCAGCTGGTGGAATTTAAATTCCATTGCGAAATTGAAATTGAATGGTAGTCCCAGTTAACACCCAAAATTCATGGGTGGAATCCACTACCGAAATCTCCAGATTACTCAAAAACATTCACTCACAGGGGGATCAAATCAGAGAAAAGTAGTCCCTATGAATAGAATGGATGGCATTGGTAAGGAGCTGTGGAGTGATTGTAACGAGGTCAGCTAAGTGGATCTCTGATCTCATGGGCCTGTTAATCTGGTCTAATCAGGGAGCCCTGGCTGACAGATATAAATTGGAGTGTCAGAGGTTCTGCTCACTCTGAGAGCTGGCTCAGTGTCAAGGACTCTCCATGTGTAAATAAGGGATGACAGGATACCAGCTTCTGTGGAGTTACTTCAAGCTGCTTCTCCAATTACAGGTATACGTTTCCTTCTGACAGGTTTATCAGTAAACCTAGGAAACACAGGACAGAACCAGTCTGTAATTGGATGAGTGGGGTGAGTGACAGCTGTCAGTGGGGATGGGTGGGGGAGTGGGAGGCAAGACCTCACAGTTGGGTGATGGTGAGGAGTGGAGAGAAGAGCATGAGTAGGGTTAAGGAGGGTCTGCAATGGGTGGAAAAGGTCTGAAAGGGGAGGGATGGGTAGCAGAGAAGGGAAAACAGTTTAAAATTTTTCAACAATGGGATGCTAACTTAAAAAAGAAAAGGAAAAATGAGGTAATGCATTCTTTGCAAATTAACGTGAAGTCTCTCAATTAAAGCTGCAGCAGTTCAGCAAGTGCTACATGGGGAGATATAATGGATGTGATTGTAATCGATGCTGTCGGTTGTGTAGTTTGAACAGTTTTATTTTGTAAATATCTTCATTTTTGTGTTATATCTCAAAGCATCTTGCACACTGAATTGTTTGAGGTGTAATGGCTGAGTTACAGACAATGTATTCTTGATTTCTGTTTTTTTGATTGAGAACTGAAATGGAAAAGGGACTGTTTTACAGCAGAGGATTGTGGAAGGAATTGTTGTGCTTGGGGGGAAGAAAAAGTGATTTACTGAAACTTATTGTGAATTATGTTCACACTGCTGCTTTGTTCAAGTAGTGGAAGATGAACTGCTTGTGGATGTGAATGGTACAGGTAGAAGCCTTTGGATTATTCCTAAACTCTGACCTGCTCTTGTAGCCGCTGTATTTGTATGGCAAATAATTAAGACACTATTGGGTATGTGCAGAATTGTGTTCAATCATAATCTGTAGTTTTGTGACTCAGCATATCTTTCACTCTACCATTGTCATCAAGTTAGGGAATCAACCCTGCTTAAATGAAGAATGTAAGAAACTTGTCATCCATGGGGTGATATTGGCCATCAGCAGAATTGTGTTCAAGCACAGCCTGTAACCTCATGACCTAATGTATCCTTCATTCTACTATTACCATCATTATGAACATGATCTATTATTAATACTTTGTTTGAGGGTTCATATTTAAAATATTGTAGACTGTGGTTTGTTTGAAAAGACTGAGGAGATACCTGTACTTTTTTTTTGAAGGTGTCACTAAGAGGACTCATTGGAACTTTTGTTTTAAAGAGACCTTTCTTGGAAGTCATATGGCTTAAGCTAATCACTTGGACATATTTAATGTAAATCACATGCCTGTAGTTGAGATAGTCTGCTGAGAGCAGCTGCCCACTTCATCCTCTGCTTTTCAGAGACAATCCTGTTACAGATCAAATGTAATCACTAAAAGACTAATCTAATTGTTCTCTTGAAAAGCTTCTGAATATTTCTTGAATGAAACATGTCTACAAAGATCCCAGTGACAACTGCCTCTGTTTTGTTACACCTACCTACATGTTCCAGGATGCTGGCTGAAAGCCATCTTGAACAGTTCAGACCTTTTATCTTTTTCTCCTTCAAGAATTACCAGTAGTTATTGTAACAAGGTCAGCCAGGTGGACCTTTGAGAAAATGAGTTCCTTGAAAGGGGCTGTTAATCTGATCTAATCAGGGAGCACTGGCTGACAGATAAAAAGGGTAAGAGTCAGAGATACTGACACTCTGGTGCCTTTATGTGTAAAGAAAGGGTGACTTGGTGACAGGATAGGGGCCTCTGTGGACTTATTTCAGTGGCAACAAGAGTAAAGCATGATCCTGAAGAAACTTGCTCGCAACAGTCATCTTTGAGTTGGGGTAAGCATTTCTCACATCATACCTTTGTTTGGGAAGCCTGACTTGTTCACGTGCTATCAAGCACCTGCCAGTGTGTGTGTTTTTTTTCCCAGGCAATTAACATTGTGGCAGATGAAAAACGAGTAATTCTGGCAGCCTGTGGAGCTGCAGCTTAGTTTTTGTCATTAGGAGCCTAACTTACCCTGAGACACCAGATACTAATACCTTTCAAGAATTGACAGACATAATTAAGGAATATTATGACCCCAAACTTCCTCTAAATCTGAGACACCATTGCTTTTACTTAGCAATTCAAGATCTAGATGAGTCCATACTGGTGTTTTTTTCACTAGGTTAAGATGACTGACAGAAGCCTATGAATTTGGTTTAATCCTTATTGAGATGCTGAAAGACCATCTGGTATGCAAGATTAGTGATACAGCCATGCAGAAACACCTGTTAGCTGAAGCCCAACTGGACCTCAGACAGGCACTTCACCTGGTTTTATCATTGGAAAATGCGGCAAATGGAGCATGTGTTACAGGGTGTTCCGATGGAAATGGATACCCTTACCAGGCTGACAGAGCTCGGGGAACACCATTTGAATGCAGGCAATTGCATAGCCTCACTCAGGACATATCCTGATTAGAGGGACCATAGGTCAGCCCACAGCAATGCCTCAAAACAATGCCAAGCCTTGGCTAAACAGTTAAAATTTTCTAGGCCATCAAACCGTTGTAATTGCTGCCGGTATGTGAACTTGAGAAAGCAAAAGAGACCTACTAGACCTAAGTAGAATAAGAACACTCAAAGGCCAGTATCCAGGAGAGTTCATACCCTGGAAAGTCCACATACATAATTTGGAATAGTTAAGTTGCTTAGCAACATTAAAATCAGAACCAATCAAGATGATACCTTGATAACAGAAAACTAATAAAGAACATTTAGAGAACTTGGATATGTGCCTAAGGCATTTTTCCAAGGCAGGCATACGCCTAGGAAGGGAAAAAAATGTGTGTTCCAAGCACCCCAAGTGACCTACTTGGACTACAGATTTGACAAACCTGGTTACACCTGTTGGAAAATAAAGTGGACACAATCAAAGGCGCCTGGCTCTCACGTCTGTCCAGGAGCTTAGATCATTTCTTGGGCTGGTAAATTATTTTGGAAAGTTCATACATAACCTGACATCCATCCTTTCCTTCTCCTCAGATACTGTCTGACCTGCTGTGCTTTTCCAGCTTCATATCTATTGATCCATCCTGGCACCTTTGCATCAACTCTTAAAAAAGAGTCTGCCTTGGAAATGGTTGCATAGACAAGCCCTAGATTACAATGAAGTAAAGAAATAGCTATCATCCTCTAAGTTGCTGGCACAATATGATCCCAAGAAAGATCTGGTATTGACATGAAATGCCTCCCTGTATGTCATTGGGGTAGTATTAGCTCATAGGTGGCCCAATGGAGAGGAATGCCCAATAGCATATGTATCATGGACTTTGGCTAAAGTAGAGCGTAAATATGGTCAGATAGAAAAAGAAAGTTTGGTGGACATATTTGGAGTCAGGAAGTTCCACCAATATGTTTATGAACATAAATTTATGATCATCATGGAGCGCAAACCCCTACTTAGTCTGTTCAAAGAGACAAGGCAGTGCTGTCCATTGCTTCGGGCCAAATTCAGCAGTGGGCTATAATACTAATTGCTTATAATTAGAAGTTAGTGCACTGTCCAGGAGGCCGAGTCGCAAATCTGGATGCATTGCACCACCTCCTGCTGGCAGATACACCACCAGTGATACCCCCAATGGAAGAGCCTGTAACAATATTAAATTTTCTGGCCACACTCCCAGCCTACATTATCAGACTTTGGCCACAGAAAGATTCAGTCCTTTCCAAACTGAAACAACTGGTGTTGGTCAGGAAACCAAAGGGTCTTCACAACTAGAATTAAAACCTTTTTGGACACGGAGAGACCAGTTCACAGTACAAAATGGTATATTATTGTGGGGAGCAAGAGTGATTGCCCTGAGCAGAGGTTGCTGTCAAATTCCAAAGGTCACCACTTCCATCTAGAAGGACAAGAGCAGCAGATACATGGGAACATCACCACCTTCAAGTTCCCCTCCAAGCCACTCACCATTCTGACTTGGAAATATATCACTGTTCCTTCACTGTCCTGGGTCAAACTCCTGGATTTCCCTCCATAATAGCATTGTGGGTCAACCCATAGCACATGGACTGCAATGAGTCAAGAAGGCAGTTCTGCACCACTTTCTCAAGGGCAACTAGGGATGGGCAATAAATGCTGGCCCAGCCAGCAATGCCTACATCCCACAAAATGAATTTTAAAAATTACGTACTGGCTGAACTCCAAAGGTCATCCAGGGGTTTCCAAAATGAAGATTTTGGCGAGAAGTTATGTCTGGTGGGTAGGATTGGATGCTGACATAGCTGTGCTGGTAAGGCAGTGCCCAGTGCCAACAAGGAAAAACATTTACTGCTAGCAGCTGCCCCACATTTGTGGGAATGGCCGGGTAACTCTTAGATTTGATGGCATGTTGACTATGCAGGTCCTTTCATCAGGTTCAATGTTCTTAGTCATTGTAGATGCCCACTTAAAGTGGTTGGATGTGCATAGGATCCATTTGTCAAATACTGGGACAATGATAGAAAAACTGCATGCATTTATTGCAACGCACAAAGTCCAGTAAGTGTTGGTCACAAATAACAGGCCATCATTTACCAGCAGGGAATTTGGTTATTTCCAAAAGTAGAATAGGATTTGACATATAAGCACAGCTCTGTACCACTCAACATCCAATGGTCTGGCAGAAGAAGCAGTCTAGCCTTTGAAGGCTGGATTGAAGAAACAGCCTGCAGCCTCACTAGATACCAAGCTATCATGGTTCTTGTCTGATAATAGGACCACCCCACATGCAATTACAGGGATAGCACTGGCAGAGTTGTTAATGGGTAGAAGACTCTGCACCAGGCTAAGTCTGATCTTCCCGGACCTGGGGCCAAGGGTTAAACCACATCAGGAACTCCAATGCTGGACCCAAGACTCCATTAAGCGAGAGAGATGGTTTAATACAAGAGACAATGTTTACTGTAAAAATCACAGAAATGGCCCCACTTGGGTAAGAGGCAAGGTCAACATGAGGTCAGGACCAGTGACATATAAAATTTGGCTAGGTGCGACAGTCCTGAATAAGCATGTGGACTACATGAAAGCCTCATTCTCAAACAGTGCAGGAGTAAAATGTGCCTTGCCCTTCAGAAAATCGGAAAGGCTGCCGGATCCTGCGGGTTCACCCTTTCGGTGAAGCGTTGTCAAGTCCTCAGAATCAGAAATGGACATAAGTTCATAAGTAACAAGATATAGGAGCAGAATTAGGCCATTCAGCCCATCAAAGTCTGCTCCACCATTCGATCATGGCTGATATGCTCCTCACCCCCAATTTCCTGCCTTCTCCTAGAACCCTTCAACCCATTACCAATTAAAAATCTGTCTAACTCCTCCTTAAATTTACTCACTGTCCCAACATCCACCTCACTTTGAGGTAGCAAGTTTCACAGATTCACAACCCTTTAGGAGAAGTAGTTTCTCCTCAACTGTTTTAAATTTGCTACCCCTTATCCTAAGACTATGACCCCTCATCCCAGAATGCCCCACAAGAGGTAGTATCTGCTCCACGTCTATTTATCTATACCTTTTATCATCTTGACTACCTCAGTATGATCTCTCCTCATTCTTCTAAATTCCAGACAGTATAGGCCTAAACTGTTTTATCTCTCTTCATATGAGAAACCCCTCATCTCTGGGATTAATCTAGTGAACGTCCTCTGAACTGCTTCCAATACCACTACATCTTTCCTCAAATAAGGGGACCAGAACTGTGCACATACTCCAGGTATGGTCTCGCCAATGCCGTATATAGTTGCAACAATACTTCCTCACCTTTTCTATTCTCTTCCTTTAGCTATAAAGGCCAACATTCCATTCACTTTCTTTATTACCTGCAGTACCTGCATGCTAGTTTTCTGTGACTCATGAACGAGGACACTCAGATCCCTCTGCACCGGCACACCCTGAAGTCTCTCCCCATTTAGATAATAGGTCGCCTTCCCATTTTTCTGATCAAAATGCATGACCAGACACTTATTCACGTTAAACTCCATCTGCTACATTTTGGCCCACTCTCCTAACCTATATATATCTATTTGTAAGATTCTTATTTCCTCATTGCAATATACCGTACCGCCTATTTTTATGTTGTCCACTAATTTGGCTATAGAGCCTTCTATCCCTGTATCCAAGTCATTGATGTAGATTATAAATAGCTGAGTCCCAGGACCGAACCCTGTGGCACCTCCACTAGTTACTTCTTGCCATCCAGAATAAACCCCATTTATCCCGACTCTCTGTCTTCTGTCCATCAGCCAGTCACCTATTCAAGCTAATAAATTACCCCTAATCCCATATGATCCAACCTTGTGAATTAACCTTTTATGCGGCACCTTATCAAACTCCTTCCGGAAGTCCAAATATATTATATCTACAGGATCCCCATTATCCACTTTGCTTGTTACATCTTTGAAGAACTCTAGAAAATTAGTCAAACATAATTTGCCCTTCATAAAACCATGCTGACTCTGATGGATAGCGTTTTGACTTTCCAAATGCTTGACAGTTGATTCTAACATTTTAACATCTGTTATTGGCAAACTATTTGGTCTGTAATTTCCACATTTTGCCTCCCTCCCTTTTTGAATAAGGGCATTAAATGAGCAGTTTTCCAATCCACAGGAACCTTTCCCATGACCAGGGAATTTTGGAATATTGTAACCAATGGATCTACTATCTCTGGCACCACTTCCTTTAGTACCCTAGGATGTACGCCATCAGGCCCTGTGGACTTGTCTGCCCTCAATCCTAATAGTTTGCTGAGTACTTTTTCCCCATCGATGTTGATTGTTCTAAGTTCTACCCTTTCTATTGCCTCTGACTTGCCCCTTCCAATAGGTACTAGCGTCCTCCATTGTGAAAACTGAGGCAAAGTATTGATGTAGCATCTCTGCCATTTCATTGTTCTGCATTATTAACTCTCCAGTTTCATCTTCTGAGGGACCAACATTCACCTTAGCAACTCTTTTCCCTTTTATATACCAATAGAAGCTTTTGCTATCCTTTTTGATATTTTGAGCTAGTTTTCTTTCGTAACTTACCTTAGCTCTTTTTATTAATTTTTAATATCCCTTTGTTTATGTTTGAAAGTTTCCCAATCCTCCTGCATGCCACTGGCCTTTGAAATATGGTATACCTTGGTTTTGACTACACTGTCCTTGACCTCCTTGTTTAGCCATGGATGTTTTTTACCCCCCTTACCACCTTTCTCCCTCACTATATTTATTTTAGTTGTGAGGAATTGAGTGGCTCCTTCAACAACTGCCACTGCTCAACTGCTGTCTTAGCTTTTAGCCTTCCTGCCCAATCTACTCGGACAAAATCTGTCCTTGTGCCTATGTAATTTCCTTTAATTCTGCACTTTCTCACCCCCAAACTCAATTTTAAATTCTATCATACTATGGTCACTACTCCCTAAAGGATCCTTAACTATCATGTATTCAATTAATCTCTCTTCATTACACAATACTAAATCCAGATTAGCCTGCTCCCTGGTTGGTTCTACAACATACTGCTCCAAGAAACAATCTCTAATACGTTCAATGAATTCTGCCTTCAGGCTACCTTTGCCAATTTGATTCTTCCAATCTATGTGCATGTTAAAATCACCCATAATTATTGCCATACATTTCTTGCAAGCCTCTAATATTTCCTGGTTTATACAGTGTCCCACTGCGGAACTACCGTTTGAGGACCTATAGATTACTCCTACCAAGTACTTCTTCCCTTTGCTATTTCTTATTTCTACCCAGACTGATTCCACATCTTGATTTTCTGTGCTTATGTCATTTCTCATTACAGCACTGATCCCTTCCTTCACCAGCAAAGCTACACCACCTCCTTCTTCCTTTCAGTCTATCCCTCTGAAATGCTGAGTACCCTTGGATATTCAATTCCCAGGCCTGGTCTCCTTGTAACCATGTCTCAGTAATCGCTACCAAATTGTACCCTTTTGTTTTTATTTGCGCCATTAACTCATTAATTTTGTTTTGATGCTTCATGCATTTAGATACAAAGCTTTTAAATTTGTTCTACTGATAAATTTCACCACTTGTTCATAAATCCTTGGTGCATAAAGACAATCACGTCTTTCTGTCCCTCACCTTTATTGTCTAGTAACCATCCGCTACATTGCTAACCTGCACTCTTTACCTCCTCCTTTCATTTGGGTTTTCTAATTTCCCCTACAACTGAACCCTCCAAGCCCAATTTAGTTTAAAGCCCTGTCTACAGCCCTAGTTATACGATTCGCTAGGACTCTGGTCCCAGCACGATTCAGATGAAGACTGTCCGATTGGAACAGGTCTCTTCTTCCCCAAATACTGGTGCCAATGTCCTGTGAATTCAAACCCCTTTCTCCCATGCCAAGCTTTAAGCCATGCATTTACCCACTTAATCTTATTGACCTTATGCCAATTAGCTTGTGACTCAGTTAGTAATCCAGAGATTATTACCTTTTTGGTTCTGCTTTTTAATTTAGCTCCTTGCTGTTCATTATCCCTTAGCAGATCCTCTGTCCTAGTTTTATCTACGTTGTTGGTACCTACATAGACCATGACAATTGGATCTCTACCCTGCCACTCCACGTTCCTCTGCAGCCCAGATGAGATATCCCAAACCCAAGCACCAGGTCGGCAACACTCTGGTCACAGAGAACAGTGTCTATGCCCCTAACTATACCATCCCTAATTACAATTACATTTCTCTTCTCTCTCTCCCCATTTGAATGGCTCCCTGCACCACGGAGCTACAGTCAGTCGGGTCATCCTCTCTGCAGTCCCCATTCCCATCCACACAGGGAGCAAGACTCTTGAACCTGTTGAACAAGGACAAGGACTGAGGCTCCTGCAACTCTACCTCCTGGATCCCTTTACCTGCCTCACTCACGGCCACACCCTCCTGTCCCTGACCACTGGTCAAATTCAAGTTAGTGTAGTTCATGTGTACGCTGTTCATGTGTAAATAAAGGGTGACTTAGTGATGGGATTCCAGCTTTTGTGGAATTGAACAATTGCTGGGCCAAAGTTGTTTGTTTTTTCAAAATTATTCCCAGCAGAGAGAGTTTTTTTTCTTTAGTTGGGGTGTTTATATGTGTATCGAGGAGGGCATGATTATTTGGAAGTGTTTCATAGGTCAAACTGCCTCGATGCCTTTGCCACTGGAAGGAGAGAGTGAAATTCTACTGAAGCACTCCTGGCACAAGAGGTGAGCTCCTGTGCGTTAAATGCCGCCCGTATCGGATGCTGAGTTGGAGGAACCTGACTCACTGCTAAAATACCCCTGGAGGCTCTCCAAGGAAAAGGACCGGCCTACATCCCAGGACTCAGAGGGGGAGGGATGTAGTGATTGTAATGAGGTTAGCCAGGTGGACCTCATAGAATATGAGTTCCCTGATTGGTGCTGTTAACCTGGTCCAATCAGGGAGCCCTGGCTAATAGATATAAACAGGAGCGTCAGAGGTTCTTTTCACTGAGAGCTGGCTCTGAAGGGGCAGTCCTAAAGTCAAGGTCTTCATGTGTAAATAAAGGGTGAATTTGTGATGGGATACCGGTCTCTGTGGAATTAAACTATTGCTGGGTGTAAATTTTTTTTTCAAAATTATTCCCTGCAGAGAATGTTTTTTATTTTTTCTTTAATTGGTATGCTTATGCATGTGTGTGTGTGGAGGAGGGAACAATTATTTAGTGTTCCATAGGTCAAACTGTTAACCTGATTTACATGTTTGTTGATTTAAGTCTGGTTTTATAATAAATCTCTAATTTTGTTATTTATTCTAAATCTACTCTAGACAAAAATATCATTGGTAACTGGATAAAGTTTTTAAATCTATATCATGCCCAGTGACATAGTGAAACTAGAAAGACACAGTTAACACCTGCAGCCTCCATTGTAATATCATCAAGTCAGGGGATCAACCTGGTTAAATGTAGAGTCCACTTTTTCATTAGTATTTGATATTTGTTAAAAAGTAGTTGATGGAAAACATTTCATGGCACAACGACTGAAGAAAGATCTTCCTTTCAGAAACAAAAGGCCTAATCATATCCCAAAAAAAAACTCAAGTCCTTTGAACGCTCACGTTTGTTTTGCATCCACATTCTCAAAACCCTTAAATGTAATCTTTATAATTAATATCACAAAATTCAGTAATTTTTTGATGCCAAAGAAGTGTCCTTGAGAGTCTCTACCCTTTCCCAGGGACCTGTCGCACCCTTCCAAGGATTTAAATCATTCAAATAAACTTTGAATCCTCATACTTTAAAGACTGTGTTTAACCTGTGTACCCCTCAACCACTTTGGTCTCTTGCTAGTAATGTAAAATAAAACTCTTTGCATTGTTTAGATTGGTTAAAGGCAGTGGTGAAGTTTACAGATTCACGAAATGTAGATTATGAATTGACAGTGAATTGTTGCCATTTTGGAAGTGTGAGAGTCAACAGCAAGTAGCTGCAAGTCATTAATGGACTGTGGGTTAATAAAAGGAATGGAAATATTGACATATAAAAATTACAAAACCAATTCTGAGAAATGGCTGGGAATGGTGAGAAGAGCAAGTGGCTTAATTGAGCCTGATTTATGGCTAGATTAAACACCAAGAAATCAGTGAATTTGTAACTCCAGAATCCTAATGGCTATGCTAAGTGGAAACTTTTTCAATATTTCAGATGGCAGTCGAAGAATGCACTCATTTTACAGTCATATTTCCAAAGACCTAAATGACTGAATTTCATTTGGAGGATTTAATTAACATTGGCAAAGATGTTTCTAACTAGCTGTCATGTTGCCTTTTTGAACATCTGTATGATGCATTTCAAATGAATCATGTGGACGCACAAATAAAAGCATTAATTTTCTGATTTGAGAATGAACTCAAGTTTCAGATATTGGTAAACTTCATTTGAAGTGATGGATAATTGGATGCTTTTCCCCTTCCCTTTCTCTTTTGTAGCTCCCAAGCCAGATTCCTGCCCATGAAAGTGTCCTGGGCGAATTTTTTCCAGGAGTGCAGAAAAAGCTGACCTTCACTTGTGAAGAAGTGTCTACCCTCCCAGATCTGAAACATTGAGTGCCTGAAAAGGGTACAAATCCATTTCTCAATACTGACAAGAATATAATTTACATAAAATTAAAATAATGACTTGTGGCCCTCTTGTTTAAATTGATGTTAAACTTAGCAGTAGTGACTATACGTAGCAGTAATTATCTAACGCTTTAGTATATCTAAACTAAAGCTATTCAAAACAAGTGTTAGCTTTGCTCAGTTACCATTATCTAGCATTTGAGAAGGTGATGGCTTAGCGGTATTATCACTAAACTATTACCCCTGATACCTAGGTAATGCCTTGGGGACTTGTGTTCAAATCCTGCCATGCAGATGGTGACAATGAGGACTGGAGAGTAAATGCTGGCCTAGCCAACAATGCCTTCAACCTTTGAATGAATGGTAAAATAAACATGCAATTCATTTGTTTTCAAGTGTATTCACTTTTTTTCTGAGAAAATGTCAGCAAGGTTTGCAAGTGAGGTGAATATGGTTTTAGATGCTGATCAAGGGAGAAATGTTGGCCAAGACCCAGAAGAACTCTATTCCATACATCTCAGTTGTCAATTCCACTCCCGTACATCTCAGTTGTCCTCGTTTTTCAAGGACCGTAACTTCCCCCCCTCGGTGGTCGAGAACGCCCTCAACCGTGTCTCCCACATCTCCCGCACCTCATCCCTCACACCCCGTCCACGCAATAAAAACCAAAAAAGAATCCCCCTCGTCCTCACGTACCACCCCACCAACCTCCGGATCCAACGCATCATCCTCCGACACTTCCGCCATCTGCAATCCGACCCCACCACCAAAGACATTTTTCCCTCCCCACCCTTATCTGCTTTCCGGAGGGACCACTCTCTCTGTGACTCCCTTGTCCGCTCCACACACCACTCCAGCCCCACCACCCCTGGCACTTTTCCCTGCAACCGCAGGAAGTGCTACATCTGCCCCTACACCTCCCCCCTCACCCCCATCCCAGGCCCC
>NC_063372.1:4726893-4743195 GCF_021869965.1 Rhincodon typus
CCTCCCCCTTTTCTGATGAAGGGTCTAGGCCCGAAACGTCAGCCTCTCTGCTCCTATGATGCTGCTTGGCCTGCTGTGTTCATCCAGCCCTGCACCTTGTTGTCTAGAAATCTATTCCTATTTGAATGAGATATTTTACATGGATAAAGTGGTTAAGAAGGCACTTGCCTTTATTAGTAGAGGCATAGAGTTTAAGGGCAGGGAAGTTATGCTGGAACTATATAAGATACTGGTTAGGCCATAGAGTATTGTGTGCAGTTCTGGAATCCACATTATAGGAGTGATATGATTGAGAGGGTGAAGAGATTTACCAGGATGATGCCTGGGCTGGAGACTTTGTTATGAAGAGAGATTCGACAGACGGGTTGTTTTCATTAAGCATAAGAGATTGAGAGGGGACATGATTGAGATGTATAAGATTATGATGGGCATAGGCAGGAAGAAACTTCACCCCTCAATGGGATGGTGTTATGTACATAGTTGGGTGTGTGTTGTCCCCTTGAGAGTGGGTCAGGTGATCCAGCGCAGGAGCTAGGCGAGGGAGTGTAAAACCAACTGTGGAGCTGAGGGCGTGCACAATAAAGTGTTTCCTATTCAAGTTTACCCTTGGTTTATCTCATGTTCTGGTTATAGTTCTAGTGAACCACAAACATAATAGATGGATTAATGACCAAGGGGCATAGATTTATAATAAGAGGCAGAAGGTTTAGAGGAGATGTGAGGAAAAGCTTTTTCATCCAGAGGGTGGTGGGAATCTGAAACTTGCTGCCTGTAAGGGTGGTAGAGGTAGAAACCCCTCATAACATTTAGGAAGTATTCAGATGTACACTTGCAATACCAAGGTGGACAAAGCCATGGACCAAGTGCTGGAAAATGCGAGTAGAGTAGTTAGGTAGCCATTTTTGACTGATGCAGAGGTGTTGGGCTAAAAGGCCTTTTTTTATGCTGTAGACAGCTATGACTCTATCCATTTGGCAAGCCAATTGGGACCCCAGTTCAATGTGTTACTGGACTTCCTGGCATTCATGCCGTCGCCATCATATCTAAAGCTCAGCTGCATCTGAGTTCAAATACTCCAATCCAGGAATAACTCTTCATAGTTCCATTGTAGGAGGATCTCAAAGATAAATGGCTGACAGAGGAGGATTGGTACCCTGCTTTAATGACAGGGACCTGTAGGTCTTGGTAAACAGGAAGGTCTTTTTCTTTCCTCAGGACAATTAGCCTGTTTCCACACTGTAGAGATTCTGTGATGATGATTCTATTCAGCTTCTCCCTATAGCTCAAACCCTCCAGTCCCAGCAAAATCCTTGTAAATCTTTTCTGTGCCTTCTCAAGTTTCACGATATACTTCCTCTAGAAAGGTGACCAGAATTGTATGCAGTATTCTAAAAGTGACCTCACCAATGTCCTGTACGGCCACAACATGACGTCCCAACTCCTATAGTCAATGCACTGACCAATAAAGGCAAGCGTACTAAACAACTTCTTCACTATCCTATCTACCTGCGACTCCACTTTCAAAGAACTATGCACCTGCACCCCTAGGTCTCTTTGTTCGGCAACACTTTCAGGCCCTATCATCACCTGTATTAGTCCTGCCCTTGTTCGCCTTACCAAAATGCAACACATTTTATTTATCTAAATTGAACTCCATTTGCCATTCCTCGGCCCACTGGCCAATCTGATCAAGGTCCTGTTGTACCCTGAGATAACCTTCTTCACTGTCCACTACAACACCTATTTTTGTGCTGGCCAGCAATAAATTGAAATGGGCACATAAACAAAAAGATGCAGCAGGAAGGTTTATCAGAGACACTCAGTAAACGTTGGATCAGTCCACCAAAGCCATCTGTACCATGCTGGCTCTGATATGTGTGCATCTCGGCATCTCGCTGTCTCCATGGACAGATTGCTAGCTGCCGTGAAGAGTCAGGTCCAGCAAAATGCTTATTGGCTGCCAGTGATGTACATAGAGTTACACTGCATTGCTTTAACCATTGGCGATCAACAGAGGGGAACAAACAACTTTGACCTAATCCAGGTGCCCCTTCCCCACAAGGACACTGGGTAGTGCCAGCTGACACCCAGATAGAGGAGGAACTACACAGAGGTGTCCTGCTGAAATCTGCTGTCAGGATGCTCCAGAGGTGCCAGATCCCTTCACCTCCTTCTTGTGTCCCTGTAGAAGTTCAAGCCAAGGAGGGTGAGTCTGCATCTGGCCAGGGGACATTCAGCATATCTGGGAACTCCAAGCACTATTCCCCCTGGGTTATCCACCCAAAGCTCCAAGGGCAACAGGCTCCACTATAGGGCAAGCTCCCTCCACCCCAGCTGTGGACCCTGGGACTGCACCTAGACATAGAATGTTTCCATTTCTCCCTTCCCTTCCACTAAGAGCATTCAGGTTGTACAGGTGACTTTAATCTAAATAGAATCTCACATTTGTAAATGTATTTTCACTTTACATCATGACCTGTCTGTTCAGCTGTCACTCTAGCTACAGCTATAAGACTGATGCTAAAGAGGCTACCTTTCCTTAGCGTCACCCAACGTTAGAACCGTGCCTGAAGTTGTGCTATTAAAACATCAGATTTTGTGAAATAGTTCGTAACTTGAATTTTTATTGCATAACGAGAAAACTGAGCAAAGAACAAACCAAAAAATTGCATTTGCATTTGTGAATAAATAAGGCTGCTTGCCTTTCCAAAATCAACACTTTAACTGTCAATGATTGAGTTCATTCAACTCTTCTGTTGGAAGGGATTGCCAATAAAATCTGTGGACTGTTGCACCTAACACTTCTGTGCTTATATCATGACGAAGGTGATGTTCCTCCAGAGTAATGTCCTCAGCCTGCTCCTCGGAAGAATTCTGCTGCTCCGACTGCTCATCATCCATTACTTTTTGCTAGCTCCAGTTGTCCATTCGCACTGCAAGGAACCCCCAGAGAGTTATAGAGTTGTACAGCATGAAAACAGACCCTTTGGTCCAACTCATCCATGCCGACCAGATATCCTAAATTAATCTAATCCCATTTGCCAGCATTTGGCCCGTATCCTTCTAAACCCTTTTAAATGTTGTAATTGTACCAGCCTCCACCACTTCCTCTGGCAGCTCATTCCATACATGCACCACCCTCTGTGTGAAAACATTGCCTTTCGGGTCTGTTTTAAATCTTACCCTCTCACCTTAAACCTATGCCCTCTAGTTTTGGACTCCCCTACTCTAGGGAAGAGACCTTGGTTATTCACCCCTTTCCATGCCCCTCATGATTTTATAAACTGCTACAAGATCGAAGAACAAAGAACAAAACAGCACAGGAACAGGCCTTCAGCCCTCCAAGCCTGCACTGACACATTTTGCCCTTCCATACTAAAACTGTTTTCACTTACAGGATGCTATTATGTCTGCTTCCACCACCTCCTTTGGCAGCATGTTCCAGGCACTCACCACCCTTTGTGTGAAAAACTTGACTCGCACATCTTTCTGTCTGGATCAAACTCCATCTGCCATTTTTCTGCCCACAAAACCATGCTGTCACCCCTCAGCCTCCGCTGCTCCAGGGAAGATAGCCCCAGCCGATTCAGCCTCTCCCTTTGCTCAAACCTTTCAATTCTGGCAACATCCTTATAAGTCTTTTCTGAACCCTTTCAAGTTTAACAACATCTTTCCTAAAGCAGGGAGACCAGAACTGAACTGCCACCAGCCATTCTTGTTAGGCATGCACCCTTGTAAAGAAGCAAGAACCTGAGAGTTATAATGCTATAGGCATCATGGAACTTTCCAAGGTATCTGTGGCAAACTTCCAAGATGTGATTGCCGTGATAAAAGATGAATTGGACATTGACTTAATGGAACCCTTTTGTAATATGATGTCAGCCATGGTATGATATGGTACGATCACTGCTACCTGTATACAGGCAATAACAACCTACACCTGGAGTGCTCCAACAGATAACACGGGTCTGTTATGGTGTCCTGGGACATCTTAATTGGCGGCAGAGTTGCACCTTGCCCATCTGGAGGATATTCCAAGGCTTCCAGATGCATATGTTTCCTATCAATTTCCGTGGCCAGTTGTAGTTCTGTGGCCACAGAGACGAGAACAATTGCTGTAGCTTGGTCCATTGGCGATGGTTCCGATGAACCTACGTGGGGAATCAAGTCAAGTCACCATGGTCTTACCAGATCATAGGGCTGCTGTCTCATTAGAGAGAGACGACTGGTGGTGATTTATTCTGAGGACCACTACACCTCAGGCAAGGGGAGAGGTTAAGAAGGAGAGTCTTCCATGGTAACCTCAGCCGGTGTGGAAATTGAACCCACGCTGTCAACATCACACTGCTTCACAAACTAACCATCCAGCTAACACAGCTAAACCGACCCCCACATGGGGAATAAAACAGAAACAAAGCAGGTCCCTAGTGATGTCATCAGTTTACCACAGTCCTTCATATGGTGGAAAATGGATGTCTCTACATGAACCTTTCACATAGACCTTACTCCAATTGTATGCTGCACAAGACGTGTCATGCACCTACAGTAGGAGATAGTAAGTGTGGTGGGAACAATCCATCTTCTCCTACCATCCCCACCCCACACCACCCTGCTGCATGACCTAAAAAAGGCAGCATTGTATACAAGAGTTTGATATGAAATATTTGCAGTTCAATGCACGGGGAAAGTAGCTCCAAACCCTTACACAACCTGAGAGACCTTGGAATGCATTTGTAAATTGTGGACCACAAGTGACACTTTGTAGATTTCCTATGATTACTTCTGCTAAACAGAGATTACCAGGATTAAGTTGTAATGATCAATATTATGATCAAGATTGCTTGGGCCCAGGATTTTTAATCGATATAATTGGTTACTGCATGAGCTAAATACGTGAAATTTTGTGATTATAGATGTCTTAAACCTGAAGAAAGGTCACTGAACCTGAAACATTAATTCTGCTTTGTCTCCACAGATGCTGCCTGACCTGCTGAATTTTTCCAGCAATTTCTGTGTTTGTTTCTGATTTCCAGCATCCGCAGTTCTTTGCTTTTTTTTTCAGCTTCCATTGTGATTCGGCCAACAATTTTCTTACAATCAATGCAAGAACAGAAGTAGCAGTTCTGATGAAGAGTCACCAGACTCTAAACGTTAGCTCTGCTTTCTCTCCACGGATGCTGCCAGACCTGCTGAGTTTCACCAGCAATTTCTGTGTATGTGTGTAACATTTCCGAGCTTGTTAATGGCACAAAACAAGGCAGGTGTGTTTGATTTTGTATTCACTCTTGGGATATGGCCATTGCTGGCTGGGTCAGCATTTATTGCCCATCCCTAGTTGTCTTTGCAAGGGTGGTGGTGAGCTGTCTTCTTGAACCACCACAGTCAATCTTTTGTAAGTAGACCCACAATGCTATTAGGGAGGGAATTCCAGGATTTTGATCCAGCAACATTGAAGGAACGATGATATATTTCCAAGTCAGGATGGAGAATGAGTTTGGGGGGGATATTGCAGGTGGTGGTATTCCTGTGTATTAGCTGCCCTTATCCTTCTAAATGGAAGTGGTTATGGGTCTAGAAGTGCTCTCAAAGGAGCCTTGGTGAATTTCTGCAGTGCATTTTGTAGATGGTACACCTTCCTGCTACTGAGTGTGACTGGAGGAGGGAATGAATGTTTGTGGATGTGGTACCAATCAAGCGGGCTGCTATGTCCTGGAGTGTTGTGGAGCTGTACCCATCCAGGCAAGTGGGAGTATTCCATCAGACTTCTGACTTGTTTCTTGTAGTTGGTGAACAGACTTTAGAGAGTGAGGAGGTGAGTTATTTGCTATAGTATTCCCAGCCTTGACCTGATCTTGTAGCCACAGTAATTATGTCTACTCCAGTTCCGTTTCTGGTCAATGGTAACCCCCAGGATGTTGATAGTGAGGGATGCAGTGATGATAGCTCCATTGCATGTCAAGGAGCGATAGTTAGCTTCTTTTACTGGAGATGGTCATTGCCTGGCATTTGCATGGCACGAATGTTACTTGTCAGCCCAAGGCTAGATATTGTCCAAGCCTTACTGCATTTGGACATAGACTGCTTCAGTATCTAAGGAGTCGTATATCATGCTGAACATTATGCAATCAGCGAATATCCCCTCTTCTGGACCTTGTGATGGAGGGAATCTCATTGATGAAGCAGCTGAACATGGTTGGGCCTAGGACACTACCCTGAGGAACTCCTGCAGAGATATCCTGGCACTGGGATGACAGACTTCCAACAACCACAACAGTCTTCCTCTGTTCCAAGTATGACTGCAACCACTGAAGAGTTTTTCCCTGATTCCCATTGACTTCAGTTTTGCTAGGGCTTTTTGATGTCACACTTGGGCAAATACGGCCTTGATGTCAAGGACTGTCACTCTTACCTTACCTCTGTAATTCAGCTGTTTTGTCCATGTTTGAACCAAGGTTGTGATGAGGTCAGGAGCTGAATGCCCCCGCCAGAACCCAATCTGGGTGTCACTGAGCAGGTTATTGCTGACTAGGTGCTGCTTGATAGCATTATTGATGACACCTTCCATCACTTTACTGATGATCAAGAATATACTGATAGGGCAGTAATTGGCTGGGTTGGATTTTTCCTGTTTTTTGTGTACAGAACATACCTGGAGAATTATCCACGTTGTCTGGTAAATGCCAGTGTTATAGCTGTACTGTAACAGCTGGGCTAGGGGCATGCCAAATTCTAGAGTACAAGTCTTCAGTACTATTGCTGGAATGTTGTCAGGTCCCATAGTCTTTGCAGTATCCAGCCTTGCAATATCCATTGCCTCCAACCATTTCTTGATTATAATGTGGAGCGAATCAAATTGGCTGAAGACTGATATCTATAATGATGGGGTCTATTGGAGGAGGCCGAGATGGATCATTCACTCAGCACTTCTGGCTGAAGGTTGTTGTGAATGTTTCAGTCCTAACTTTTGCAGTGATGTATTCGGCTTTCTCATCTCATCCAGCAAGTTTTTGATCCGTTCACAATCATTCACGACTGGATGCAGCAGGACCTCAGAGCTTAGATCTGATCCATTGGTTGTGGGATTGTTTAGCTCTGTCTATCACTTGCTGCTTATGCTGTTTGATATGCAAGTAGTCCTGTTTGGTAGCTTCACCAGGTTCACACCTCCTTTTTAGGTATACCTGGTATTGTCCTGGCATGCCCTCCTGCATTCTTTATTGAACCAGGGTAGATCCCCTGGCTTGATGGCAATGGTAGAATGGGGAGATATGCCAGGCCATAAGATTGCAGATTGTGCTGGAGTACAACTCTCCTGCTGTTAGTGGCCCACAGCGCCTCATGAATTCCCAGTCTTGAGTTGCTACATTTGTTTGAAGTCTGTCCTACATAAGTGATGGTGAGGATGTTGTAAAGAAGCTTCAGAATGATTTGGACAGGTTGAGTGAGTGGGAAAATACATGGTGGATGTGGTATAATGTGGATAAATGTAAAATTGTTCACTTTGACAGGAAAAAAACGGTACAGTAGAGTATTATTTAAATGGTGATAGGTTGGGAAGTGTTGATGTACAAAGGGACCTCGCTGTCCTTGTACACCAGTCATTGAAAGCAAGAATGCAGGTCCAGCAAATTCAGAATGCAAATGGTATCTTGGCCTTCTCTTCATGAGGACTTAAAAACAGAAGCAAGGAAGTTTTAGAGCAGCAGTAGAAGACCTTAGTGAGACCATACCTGGAGTATTGTGTGTAGGTTTGGTCTCCTTACTTAAGAAGAGATATGCTTTCCATAGAAGGAGGGCAGTGAAGGTTCACCAGACTAATTCCTCAGATGGCAGGTTTGTTGTATGAGGAGAGATTGACTTGACCAGGCCTGTATTCACTGGAGTTTAGAAGAATGAGAGGAGATCTCATTGAAACATAAAATTCTGACAGGGCTGGACCAACTGGATGTAGGAATTATGTTTGCCCTGGTCAAGAGATCGAGAAAGGTGTCACAGTCTCAGGATACTCAGCAGGCCAATTCAGACTAAGATGAGGAAAATCTTCTTCATTTAGGGGGTGGTGAACCTATGGAATTCTCTACCACACAAGGCTATGGAGGTTATGTTACTCAATATACTTAAGAAAGAAATAGATTTCTACGAACTAAAGTTGTCAAGGAGTTTGAGAAAAGAGCAGTAGTAATACATTGAGATAGGTGATTAGAGACAGTAGGAACTGCCATTGCTGGAGTCTGAGATAACAAGGTGTGGAGCTGGATGAACACAGCAGGCCAGGCAGCATCAGAGGAGCAGGAAAGCTGACGTTTCGGGTCTGGACCCTTCTTCAGAAATGGGGGAGGGGAAGGGGGCTCTGAGCGGTGGAGAGAAGACGGACAGGTCAAGGAGGCGGGGATGGAGGGAGGAGCTGGTCTTGGGATGAGGTTGGGGGTGGGGAAATTTTGAAGCTTGTAAAGTCCACATTGAGACCATTGAGCTGCAGGGTTCCCAGGCGGAATATGAGGTGCTGTTCCTGCAACCTTCGGGTGGCATTGTCGTGGCAGTGGAGGAGGCCCAGGATGGACATGTCGTCCAAGGAGTAGGAGGGGGAGTTGAAGTGATTCGTGACTGGGAGGTGTTGTCGTTTGTCACGAACCGAGCATAGGTGCTCCACAAAGCGGTCTCCAAGCCTCCGCTTGGTCTCCCCGATGTAGAGGAGGCCACAACGGGAACAGCGGATACAGTATACCACATTAGCAGATGTGCAGGTGAACATCTGTTTGATGTGGAAAGGCTTCTTGGAGCCTGGGATGGGGGTGAGGGGGGAGGTGTAGGGGCAGGTGTAGCACTCCCTGCGGTTGCAGGGAAAAGTGCCAGGGGTGGTAGAGCTAGTGGGGAGTGTGGAGCGGACAAGGGAGTCACGGAGAGAGCGGTCCTCCGGAAGACAGATAAGGGTGGGGAGGGAAATATATCCTTGGTAGTGGGGTCAGATTGCAGGTGATGTAATTGGCAGAGAATGATGCGTTGAATCCGGAGGTTGATGGAGTGATACGTGAGAACAAAGGGAATTCTTTCTTTGTTGTTATTGGAGGGAGGGGGTGTGAGGGATGAGTTGCGGAAAATGCGATAGACACGGTCGAGGGTGTTTTCGACCACGGTCCTTGAAAAACGAGGACGAGGACATCTGAGATGTTTGGGAGTGGAATGCCTCAGCCTGGGAGCAGATGCGGCGGAGGTGAACGAATTGGGAATAGGGGATAGGGGATGGCATTTTTGCAGGAAGGTGGGTGGGAGGAGGTGTATTCTAGGTAGCTGTGGGAGTCGGTAGGCTTGAAATGGATATCGGTTTCCAGGTGGTTGCCAGAGATGGAAACAGAGAGGTCCAGGAAGGAGAGAGAGGTATCAGAGAAGGTCCAGGTGAACTTAAGGTTGGGGTGGAAGGTGTTGGTGAAGTGGATGAACTGTTCGAGCTCCTCATGGGAGCACGAGGCGGCGCCGATACAATCATCGATGTAACGGAGGAAGAGGTGGGATAGGGCCAATGTAGCTTTGGAAGAGGGATTGTTCCACGTATCCTACAAAGAGGCAGGCATAGCTTGGGCCCATGTGGGTACCCATGGCCACCCCTTGTGTCTGTAGGAAGTGGGAGGAATTGAAAGAGAAGTTGTTGAGGGTGAGGACGAGTTCGGTTAGGCGGATAAGAGTGTCAGTGGAGGGGGACTGGTCGGGCCTGCGGAACAGGAAGAAGCGGAGGGCCTTTAGGCCATCTGTATGGGGAATGCAGGTGTATAGGGACTGGACGTCCATGGTAAAGATAATGTGTTGAGGGCCAGGGAATCGGAAGTTTTGGAGGAGGTGGAGGGCGTGGGTGGTGTCACTGACGTAGGTGGGGAGTTCCTGGACCAAGGGGGAGAAAATAGGTGATTAGTCAGGGTCATATTGAATGGTTAGCCATGATCATATTATACGGCAGAGTAGGCTCAAAGGGCTGAATGCCTTGCGTCTGCTCCTATTTTATGTGCTTCTCTGTTTTCAGGTTTGCTCTGCGGCAACTCCCCTACACAATGCTGGTTGAATTTTAGCAGTGGTGGAATGAGGGCCTTCAGTAGGTGTTAACTACCCACCTGAAGCCCTCAATATGGGTGAAGGTTGTCACAAGCTGTAGGGTGCTGTCAAAAGTATCTTTGTTGTTTCAGAACAAGTGCCATCCCTTGGGTGAGTTTGGTGGTGAGAGACATCTAATCAAGTATGAGGATAGTGGATGGGATCCCCGCCGACTTTCTGCCTCTGCCCTGATTAGATCCAGGGCAGAAAGGCTCAGAGGCAGCCTTCCCGCCCTACTGCTATTTGAGACATTTAAGTGGATGATAAATCTTTCAATCTGATTCTGCTGGTATTTAGGCCAGTGGCAGATGGGTTCCTTCCTTTGACAGGATCTGGAAAGGCAAACCCTGTTGAAGCCTGTTTGCAAGACCAGCATCACGAAGGGTAGGATTGGGAGGGTCCAGTTGCAACCTTACCACACCCCTGTTATCACTCACCTATGCCTAAGTATAATTCTGGGTCTTGGGTCAGTACGTGGCTGGCAGTAGCTACTGCCTCACAATGCTGCTGAGCAATGCAGTGCTGCTGGCCTCTGAACAGCAGCTCTTTTGTGCGGAATTTCAGCCCTCAGGGTCCTTTATCCTGGGAAAGGCTTGTCGCTGCCCAGTTACCTGCTTGATCGCACGTAATGTGGCAGCATTCCCAAAAGTAGGCAACGTGCAGTTCTCTAGGGTTTCCAGTTGACTGGCTAGATCCTTGTCGCCAACGTTAAATGCTGCTCATTATTTCTTGATTTAACCCATGCATGCACAAATGTGGGTCAGAATGCAAATGTCAGCCAATAAAGAAAGACAAATTCTGTCTGCAAACAATGTCAAGACCATTAACCAAGGTATCAAAGATAATGAATAATAATGATGAAATGAGAGACATTTTGCTGAAGCTTTTCATCTTGCACTCATCAGGTTAAATGCATTCATCGCCCAAATTCTTGTGAGGTGCCTTCTCTCAGTTCCTGAGGAAATCCTTCCTGAAAGCTAGTGTGGCTTCCAACCAAACCATTGAACTATGGGAATAATTTTCACTGCTCAGCAACTCCAAGAGAAGTCCCAGGAACAAAACCAACCTCTCTATGTGCCCTTCGTTGATCTGACCAAGGCTTTTGACTTAATCAGGAAGTGCTATAGAAGGCCTATGAAAGGCCAACTGTCCAGTGAAATTCATCAACATCCTCCATCCCCTACTCAAGATGTTGGCAATGGTCCCACCAATGGTTTATATGACAGAATCCTGAGGTCAACAGAGAGGTCAAGCACAAATGTATCATTACTCCCACCCTTTTCTCCATCTTCATTACCACCATTCTCCATCTTGTCAAAACAAGCTTCCCAGCGGTGTGGACATTGTCTACAAGATGGATGGAAAACTTTTCAACCTCAACCAGTTGCAACCAAGAAGAAAATGACACCAACTTCACTTGTGGAACTTCAGCATGTAGATGACAATGTCATCTCTGCTGTCTCGGAAGAAAGTCTTCAAGCCTCACGTAACACCTGCGCGGAAGCATACTGAAGAAATAGCCTTAGCCTCAACCTCAAAATGACTCAAATCCTTTGCCGACCCGTCCCAGGCCAAGTTCCAGACCATTCCTCCAAGAAATTAATGGAAAGATCTTCCCAAATGTGAAACATTTCCCTTACCTGGCTAACTGTCATCTAAGGCTGACATCAATGTGGAGATTCAACATGGCATCCAATCTGTGAGTACTGCCTTCAGATGCCTAAGGATAAGAGTCTTCGATGACTGTGATGTCTGTACTGATACCAAGATTTTTATGTATAAGGCAATCATCCTTCTGACTCTTCTATATGGGTCCAAAAGTTGAGCTGTGTATAGACGCCATGTCAAGACCCTTGAGAAGTACCATTAACCCATCAACACTGTTTGAGAAGGTTTCTCCACATCAGCTGGGAGGACAGGTATACTAACATCAGTGTCCTTGCAGCACCCAATAGCACCAGCATCGAGACCATGACCGTCTGAAACCAAAACCACTGGGCCGCCATGTGCTTAGAATGCCTGAGCTCTGACTGCCAAAGCAAATCTTCTTCACCCAGCTCAAGGAAAACACTTGAACGAGAGGAGGACAAAGGAAGCAATTCAAAGATTCCCTGAGGGCATCTATCCAGAACTGCAACCTAAATGTCAACGCATGGGAGACCCTTGTTGAGAAGAAACCAACTTGAAGGCAGCTCCTTGTATGAAAAGACACAATTCTTCAAGAGCACCTGTCGGCAAGAAGTGTAGGAAAGGAAGCAGAGAAAGGAATGCCAGTGATTTCAAGGCCAAAGACCAATTCCACTGCCTGGAAACACCTGCCAAATGTATGGTGGGAGATATGGCTCTAGGAGCGGGCTCATCAGCTACATAAGGACCCACAGAACCCATGACCAGTGACACAGAATTTCCTAGGTGGACAATCTTACTGGTTAGCGAGAGATTGCTGATGACAAAATGCAAGAATGCCAAATTTGAAATGGCCACAACAATTTATACTAAAGAAGAAAAGGGTATTGATTTGTATGGCAAGTCAGTTCTGGATGAGATGTTGCCATCAACAAAACAGTGATGAAATATAGAATCCTCACGCTTCCAGATAAGTAAAAAGAGATGCAAGGCCTGAACGCATTACTTTAGCAGGGAGCAGGTCCTTGCATATGTCACTTCTTGTGCAAATGAGCCACATTACAAACTCAATTGATTATCTTAAGTTGGTTGTTACTGCAACCTTTAGTATACTCTTTAGTACACTTTCTCAATATGTCTCACTTTACAGCAATATTCAATTTCCGCACAAGTAAGTCGTAATAGACAATTCAGTTGAATACTGAGTGTAAAAGATTTTCTGAATTGAACAACTGTCCTAAATACACTGTTGACTATGCTATCTTGTAGTCTGTCATTTTTGTAAACTTTTATTCTGTATGTTCACTTGCTCTTACGTAGAAAGCACAGTAAGTATTTCATGAGAATGTCAGAAAATGAAGCAGAAGTTGAGCACACAACCCATTATGCCTCGTCCACAATTTAATATGGTCAAGGCTATTTAATATGATCAAGGCTATTATTGTATTCCAAATACACTTGACTGCCTACTCCCCATATTTGTCAATTCTCTGAAAGACCAAAAACTTCACATTGAAGATGATCTACAACTTGTGACTGATACTTAGGTGATTGCAGTTTGTGATTACTTTATTTTTTGTGCTCAGTAGGTTACCAGGAAATCCTAAACTCTACAATTAATAATGAAATCTTTCTTTCTTGCAGATTCCTTTTCATTTTGCTGGGACCGGTTGGCAAAGCTCAACAGTACCATGAGATTGGCAGGTCTATGGCCACTATAATGACTGATGAAGTAAGTTCCTGCTCAGAGCCCTCTTCCCCTTTTTCCACTCTTCCCCCTTCTCCACTCTTCCCCCACCACACCAGGCCTCCCTTTCAATCCCTGCCCCGTACTTACCTCCATCCTGGCTCCAGGACTGATTTGAAGGGCACTGCTCATGAGGGCACTGCTGAAACTACAGAGCAGTTGGCCAGTCAGATTGGCTGGCAGCTGTCTGAAGCAGAACTTCCTCCAGGGTGAGAGATAGAAACCTCACCTCCAGCTAATAAATACTTCACTGAGTATTAGTCCACCAGCCAGGATTAATATGACATCATTCAATTGCACATATTTTGAATATGTCAATATATCTCAACTTATTAAAAGCAAATACTGCAGGTGCTGGAAATCTGAAACAAAGGCAGAAAATGCTGGAGAAACTCACCAGGCCTGGTAGCATCTGTGGAGGGAGAAACAGAGTTAACATTTTGTGTCTGAAATGACTCTTCAGAGTGTTATGGACCAGACCAGACCTCCTCAAAATATTTTAAGTGGCCTAGACCCTAACTTTTTCTTACTTTAATGGTAGATGTGAAGAACGTGTTCCAGATGTGAAGCGACTGGTCAAGCTACTCGACATTAAGCAAACCACAATTTATTTAAACACAATAGTTAAAATACAAGTAAAAATACAAATTTAGAATATCTTAACTACTGAAAAACTTAACTGAATAATATATGCAGTGCCTATTACAAATTACCTGTTCCAAGAAAGTAATGTAGTGATTGGAACCAGCTGGATCTTGTTGACTATGAAATCTTTCATTGGGCCAATCAAGGAGCCCTGGCTGACCAATATAACCAGGAGATTAGAATCCCCTTAATCTAGGGGACTGACTTGGAGCTAGCTGGCCACAGCTGGTGTGCTATGCACAATTAAATAAAGGGTGGCTTGGTGATGGGATACTGACCTCTATGCAGTTACATCAAGGGCAATGGGAGAAAACAGGATGTGCCTGAAGAACATTTGCTTGCAACAGTCATCTTGGAGTTGGGGGTAAGCATTTCTGGCATCATGCCTTTATGTGGGAAGCTTGACTTGTTTGATCCTGCTGTTGAAGACTGGGCCCAGTATGTGAAAAAAATGCAATATCTCTTCCAGGCAAATGACATTGGACAGATGAAAAGCAATGAGTAATCCTTTTGATTACTTGCAGCAATTCCAGATATAAGGGGCCTAGCTTTCCCAGAGGCACCAGACCCTAACTCTTCATCAGAGTTGATGGAGTTGGTTAAGGAATATTATGACCCCAAACCACCACTAATTGTGAGACACTATTGCTTTTATTCGGCTGTTAGAGAGCCACAGGAATCTCTATTGGGATTTTTGGTGAGGTTATGATGACTGGCAGAGGCATGTGATTTTGTGTTGACCCTGAATGAGATGCTGAGAGACTGTTTGGTATGTGGGATTAATGATGTAACTATGCAGATATGCCTACTAGCTGAAGCCCAACTGGATTTCAAACATGCACTACTGTTGGTCTTGTCATTAGAAAATGCAGCAAGTGGAACATGGTAGCTACAGGGCATCCCAATGGAAGTGGACTCCCTCACCTGTCTGCCTGAGCTTGGGGATCACCACTCGAGTGTAGGCAATCGCAGAGACTCACACAGGGCACAGCCTGAGCAGAGAGACCCTAGGCCAGACCACAGCAGAACTCCACAACAAAGCCAGGATTTGGCCAAGTGGCCAAAACATTCTTCAGGATTTGGGCTGACAAGCCATTGTAGTTGCTGCTGGTATGCAGACTCTAGACAAAGGAGTCTTAAGACCTGACTTGAGTAAGAAGTCTCTTACTCCAGTACTCAGAGCGCAGACCCTGGAATGTCCCCCTGCATGTGGCTTGGAACAATTACATTGCTTAGCAACATCCAAATAAGAAGCAATTCTAAAATTAATGTTTGGTTAAATGGCCACCCAGTTCCCATGGAGGTCGATACTGGCACAGCTATATCTGTGGTTGCAGAATCTGTCTTTAACAACACTTACTCAGGACTCCAACCCTTAAGTTTGCACAAGACCTCAGCCAGACCGAGAACATACACTGGAGAACCGTTGAAGATTAAGGGTATGACTTTGGTTCCGGTCTCCTATGAGAAACAGTTGATGCAGTTACTACTGATGGTAGTAAAAGGCTCAGGCCCAAGCCTATTGGGGTGGAATTGGTTGAGAAAGATTCACCTTGATTGGCCCAATATTTTTTGATTAGAGAATGGCTGCCTTAGTGAAGTTCCCAGGAGTATTTCAAGAAGGGTTTGGAAGTATCAAAAGGGGCCAACGTCACCTTGCCTGTTGACCAGGAAGCAATTCTGAGATTTCGCAAGATGGCCTGGTGCCATTTGCCTTTCAGGCAAAAGTAGAGGTGGGAATCAGGAAGCTGGAGAGTGAAGGAATCAGCAAACCAGTGCAGTTTGCAGAATGGGTAGCATAGGTTGTACTGATTGTGAAGCCTGATGGCTCAGTTCACCTTTGTGGGGATTTGAATCAAACAGTAAACTGCTTCTCTCAACGAGATAAATACCCAATCTGTTGCACAGAGGACTTGCCAACAAAGTTGGCAGTGGGGTTGTCCTTTATGAAGCTGGATATGAGCTGCGCCTACCTGCAATTGTGACTGGATGAGGAATCCCAGAAGTACACTACAATTGATGCCCATAAGGGTGTATATCAATATACAAGACTGTCATGTGGGATATCATCCATTCCAGTCTGGTACACACCAGCTGTGTCTGAGTCTGAGCCAGAAGACTGGACCTGGGGCAAAAATGTTGCAAAAAAGCTAAGAGAAAGACCAGGCCTATAATCCCTGGACTTGGTGAGGTGGGGATGCAGT